>NC_141875.1:129275220-129579774 GCF_056163025.1 Triticum urartu
CACCTCTCTCTCCCTCTCCCCTTTAAGGAATCCTATTAGGAATAGGATTGGGGGGGGGGGGAGTCCTACTCCCGGTAGGAGTAGGACTCCTCCTGCGCCTCCCTCCTTGGCCGGCCAGCCTCCCCCCTTCATCCTTTATATACGGGGGCAGGGGACACCCCAAGACACATAAGTTGATCCTTGAGATCGTTCCTTAGCCGTGTGCGGTGCCCCCTGCCACCAAATTCCACCTCGATCATACCGTTACAGTGCTTAGGCGAAGCCCTGCGTCGGTAGTACATCAAGATCGTCACCACGCCGTCGTGCTGACGGAACTCTTCCTCGACGCTTTGCTGGATCGGAGCCCGAGGATCATCATCAAGCTGAACGTGTGCTAAGAACTCGGAGGTGCCGGAGTAACGGTGCTTGGATCGGTCGGATCGGGAAGAAGACGTACGACTACCTCCTCTACGTTGTGTCAACGCTTCCGTTGCGATCTACAAGGGTACGTAGATCATACTCTCCCCTCGTTGCTATGCATCACCATGATCTTGCGTGTGCGTAGGAAATTTTTTGAAATTACTACGTTCCCAACATTTAGGTCATTTGTGGATATGGGAAAGTAGTTGAGGGTTTTGGAGCATATCACTAAGCACATGAAGCAAGAGGCTCATTAAGCAACACCTCATCCCTCCTTGATAGTATTGGCTTTTCCTAAAGACTCAATGTGATCTTGGATCACTAAAATATAAAATGAAGAGTCTTGAGCTTTTGAGCTTGAGCCAATCCTTTGTCCTTAGCATTTTGAGGGTTCCACTTTCACATCCATGCCATGCCAATCATTGAGCTTTCCTGAAATAGTCATCTTGGAATAGCATTAGCTCAATGAGCTATATGTTGTTATGAATTACCAAAATCACCTAGGGATAGTTGCACTTTCAATCTCCCCCTTTTTGGTAATTGATGACAACATATAGATCAAAGCTTCGACAAATGATAATAAGCATGAAATATATCGTCGCTTTGAGAAGTATGTGACAAGTAAGAGCTCCCCCTAAATTTGTGCATATTTAAAATTTGCTTTGGACTGCAAATGCACAAGGAGTTAGAGTCATGGGTTACTCTTCCATGTCACATACATCTTGGTGGAGCTCTTAAAATGATAAGAATGAAATACATGCACTCATCACCAAGAATAGTGGATGATCACATAAGATAGATAAGATAATAGCATTAAGCAAACATTAAGTGTAGCTTATGATCAAACACGTGATCATCAGTGTCTCACAGATAATGACGTAGTATCTCAAGCACTCAAAAGCAAACAAAGTTCGAAAAACCACCAAATAAAGCAAGAGAGAAAAAAGCAACACTCTCTCTCTCGAAGCCTATGATCTATACATTTTTCTCCCCCTTTGGCAAAAAGTTACCAAAAAGTTCCTAGAAAATGCATAGTGCTAGATCGACGCTCAGGATAGATCTTCAGGTGGTGGTGGAGTCCGGATCACTCCAAGGACGAAGGCTTCTGTAGACGCTGAAGTAGACGATGGAGTTGGAGCTGAAGTAGATGCTGGAGCTGGTGGAACTGAGGCTGTAGCTGGTGCAGAAGTGGTGGCTCTGGTGTCAACAACTGGCACTGCAGACGACCTCGGACCTCGCGGCACTCTGGCAAAGGCATCAGTTGTAGTCCTGCCTCTCCTCTCCTGCATGTCATCCTAGAGCTGCTCCACTGCAGTCTGAATCTCTGTCACCTTGACATCCAAGTCATAGAACTTTTGTTCCATGATTCTCTCTAGGCTTGCCTGGTTCTGAGTTAGGGTGGCTAGTCCTTTCTCAATCCGCAGGGTGGATGCAATTAGGTAACCAAGCTGCTCTTGTTTGGTTTTCAAGAAGTACTCAGATGCCTCCTCTTGAGTTGGCATCTTGGCAGCTTTCTCCTTCCTTGCCTTCTCCTTCTTTGCTTGTGCTTATGCAGATGATTGTTCATTTTCAGTCATCGCAACTTGATTGTCCTCAAAATCTGGACGGATGGGCAGGTGTTCCTTGTCCAATAAGTATATGCCCGTGCCCATCTTTGAGTTAATGAGCTCCTGAATTTGAGGGGCATATCCACAGCTCCTCTTTTGATCAGCTGCTGTCCTCTTAATGGTCTCTACCATGAGGCTCATGACTTTGAATTTCTAAGGCACATCAAAGATATGTAGCAAGTTGATCGCATGGCCTCTGATCATATTGTGATCACCTGACTTGGGCAACAAGGTGTGCCTCAAAATCCAATTGATGGTTGGCAGCCCTGACAGAAGATAATGCACTGAGCCAAATTTGAAAGTGTCAAGTGCTTCATTTGGAATCTCTTTGTACATGTTGGACATAGAGTTGTGGTCCATCTTCTTCTTGGCATAGATATCCAAGTCATCCTCATGCTCTTCTGGGGCATTGATCAGCTGAGCCCATTCAGCAACTGTAGATTGGTACCTCGTACCTTGAGACATCCAAGTTATCCTACCATCTAGATAAAAGTGTGCTGTGGAGTAGGATTGCATGATAAGCTCCTCATTCCACTTTGTGAGCTTCTGCCCAACAAAGTCTGCTACTCCACATGCACTAAAGCTGTCAATCACACCAGGATAGTGTTCTTCGTTGTCCTTGATATATTCCCAGTTGACCCATCTCATGTCACAAACAATGGGCTTCTTATCAAGCAAAACTGTCTCATAGAAATCTTGCTATTCCTTGGTGTGAAACCTGTAATCCACAGTAGTTCTTCTCCTTGAAGCATACGGATCTGCTTCTCTCTACTTCCTCAGCCCTGAGTCTCTCCTGAGCTTCATGTCCTCAGTCACAGGATGAGCATCATTGTGGTCTGGGATCTTGGGCTTGAGCTTTCTGAGTACTTGCTCTTCATCATCTTCTTCTGCAGCTTCAGGCACTGGGGCCTTGTTCTTCTCAGCAGCAGGTATGCTCCATGTATTTCTCTTTGGTGCAGACTTGGGCTTGGAGGCAGCTTTGGGTGCTTCTTTGGGCATAGATGTGGCAGCCCCTGTCCTGATAGCATCACCCATAAGCTTAGGTGCCTTAGGTGCTGGTGCAGCAACCTCTTCTTCCTCTTCCTCTTCCATGATGGAAGCCTTTCCAAGCACTCTGGCTACGGTCTTCTTGACCCTTTCCTTCCTTTTCTTGCCTTCAGCAGCAACTGGCTCTTTGGGTGCAGGCTTTTCAGGAATCTGAGTTGAAACTCTGGCCTTTGGCATAGGCTGCCTACCTGCTGGCCTTTTGATTTTTAACCCTGGCTTTGTGCCCTGTGCTGGCTCAATTCTCTTGGAAGTTGCTTCCTCTTCTGCCACATAATCCTCATCTTCAGAATCTGAAGTTCTCTTCTTCCTCTGTCTGGTGGCAGCTTTAGGCAGATTGCTTGGGGTACTCCTGCTGCCATCATCTGAAGAGCTGGAGGGACTAGTGCCCTCACTCATGTGCACTTGCTGTTCTGACACATTCTGGCTGTCACTCTGATCAGACATGATGCAAGCTGACTGCTGACCCTGTGAATAGTTTATAGATGAGGTAGAATGGATGAGCATCACAAAATGCAGAGATTTTTGCAAAAGAATAATTCAAAAACTTAGTTTTAGTTTCCCACTGAAAGCATTTCGGATCTACCGATTTTCAAACTCGGTGATACCGAAGCAGTCTTGGAACCTAAACTAGTGAACTCGGTTGGACCGAGTCACAGTTCGGTGGCACCGAGACTGCTAGGGTTTCATAGAGTTCCAAAATCGGTCACACCGATAAGTAATTCTCGGTCAGACCGAGTCTCACTTGTGCAATGGCATAAGCCAAATTGGTGGGACCGAGTTTTTCAACTCGGTGGGTCCGAGATGGTTTCGGCGGAAACCTAACCCTAAAATTTTCGAATCAAAACTAATCTACGAACGCATTGACTGGATAGGAGTGTTTCAATCGTGGCAAGAATCATGATGATCACAATGTGCTAAGAATCGGATTGGAGAATAGCACAAAGATCGAGTCCATACCCTAGTTCGGCGGAGACTCGCTACGGCGGCAACGGCGGGGTTGAATTCCGTTGACGGCGACAGAGACCAGCGACTGGAGGCGGCTGGCGGCGAGGAGACGATCTGGAGACCACGTTGGCAGAGCAGGCTATCACGCGGGCGAAGGGGTTCGGAGAAATTTCCAAATTTTTGCCCGTGACTATATATAGCCCGACCCTGTCGGTGTGACCGGGTGGAACAACTCGGTGGCACCGAGATTCATAACTGCAAGCAGTTACTGAAACTCGGTGTGACCGAAAAGTTCAAATTGGTTGCACCGAGATCGAAAACCTAGATCAACTTAATGATCTCTGTAGGACCGAAAGTGGGGTATCGGTCAGACCGAGAATCATAAAGAGGTTTTGGAAGTTTAAGTCTATGACGAATCGGGGACTCCGAGCGCTCCTCACACAGAGTGGTTCGAATCTGACTTGATCAAATTTTGTGATGTAGCATGAATAGAGTTTGAGACGAGAAAAGCATAGATAGCTAGAGGAGGTTCTTAGGCATTCTTGTCCATCCACTTGGCAAAAGGAAATAAGACCAAACAATCAAAACAACAAGTGGATGTCCTTGAATGAGTAAAATATGCAACCAGCATGCTCACACAATAAGATGGCAAAGGAAATATGTGGCAAGGCATGCACAACCAATTCTAGCATCTATCAAGCAATTTGCGATGACAAGGTCATCTATATATGAGTATATTAACTTAGGAGTCAAGGGAGAACACTTGATCATAGGTCATACTCATCGTTTAAGCTCAAGTGGGGTTACCACTTTTACATAAAGCATTGTTGTGTTCACATCTTTAGAGTTGCTTTTGCTCAAGTCTTAGAGTAAAGCTCCCCCTAGATGTGATATCCCCCCTTAGAGGGATGAACTAACCTCGGGTTTTGTCGATGATGACTTCATGTAGATGTTGAAGATGTGGATGCTCAATGTTGATGTAGATCACTTGGAGCTATCCATTTGAGTGAATTGCATTTTCAATACCTACAAGGGTTAGTCCCACAAGGAACAAACAAGGATATCCATAGACATAGAGTGATGCACACACAAGAAGATGTCCATGAAAACTTTTAAGTTACCTTGTCCCTTGTCTAACCAACAAGAGGGTTTGTGACTCCTTGAACTAGTGCAAGATGTGGAAGTTGATTGCACTTGTTCTTGCCAAAATGATAAGAGTGAAGTATGTTGGCGGAGTCACCCTCAAGAACTCTCTAGTTCTTCTTCTTTTGGATCCACACCATCTTGATGGGAATCCTTGGAGTTGTAGTCGTACTTGATGAAGTGGAACTTGAAGTAGTCTTGGGAATCCACTTGACTAAGGTCTTAGGAGCTTCTTCAAATGCATCAATTTCCTCTTGAAGCTTGTCCTTGCCTTTTTTCTTGTAGTCTTGTGGTGGAAGATCATCTTGAGCTTGTGTCCCCTTGAAAGAAGTATCATACTTCTCTTGTTGAGGAACAAACTTTGTCTTGGGGTATTGATCTTCTTCCCACTCAACTCCATTGGCATTGAACTTTCGTTCAAAACCAACACCTTGATTCTTCCGGTGCATTCCTTGCTTGCGCACAATTTCCTCGAATTGCTTACTCCCGGCAAGGCTTTTGTACACTCCTTTCTCTATAATTCCCTTCAATAAGCTATTTTGTTGCTCAAGTGTAACTTGGCTAAGAGAATCATTAGTGGAATCAAGAGAACTACTAGAAGCAACGATATTGGATTTAGCATGATCATTGTTACTGCTAGAGGAAGAATCTTTCTTGTTCTTGTTACTAGACTTGACTTGAGGCATGTAAGTGGATAAGAGTAAACACTTGGCAGTATAAGAAGAACTTTTCTTGCGGAGATCATCATTGATTGCTTTTAAGAACTCATGATCTTCGAAGATAGTTTCATGAGCTAACTTAAGAGTGTTTAGTTCTTTAGTTAGAGCCTCAATCTTCTCCTTATCATTGTCATTCATTTTATCTTGATTAGCATGATTAATTGACGTTTCATCATAGTATTCATCACTAGAGTTATCAACAAGCAAATCATCACCTAACAAGTCATCTTCATCACTATTGAAATCAACATACTCGGGGTGTGTTACCTTAGGACCTTTGGCCATGAAGCATCTTCCAATTCCTTCATTTGGTGAGTCAAATATGTCGTAGGAGTTGGTTGACACAAGTGCTAGACCGGCAACACCTTCATCTTGAGTATCTTCAGAGTCGGAGTGATAACTTCTCTCGGAGTGGCTGTCGGAGTCGGAGCCGGATACCCATTCACCAACATGAGCTTGATGTCTTCGTTTTGTGTAGCTCCTTGATGATTTTTCCTTCCTTTCCGAATCCTTGCTTCTCCGTGAGTATCTTCATTCATAACGATCATCTCTACTCCTTCTCTCTCTTGGTGGTGATTCTTTGCTTCTTCTTTTTGGAGAATCTTCTCTTCTCTTGTAGGGAGCCGTACACTCATTGGAATAGTGTCTGGGTCTTGCACAACTGTAGCAGTTTCGCTCTCGACTAGAAGATCTTTTGTCATTGTAGGACCTTGACTTGAAGCTTCTATCTTTGCTTCTACTCTTGTAGAACTTGTTGAAGTTCTTCACCATCAAGCTCAATTCTTCATTGAAGTTTTGTTTCTAACTTGATGATGTAGGGACTTCACATGAGGCTTTGTAGGCACCACTTGATTTGTTGTGAAGTTCCTCTTTATCCTTAAGTGACATCTCATGAGCAACAATTCTTCCAATCACCTCCGTTGGCTTGAGATCTTTGTAATTGGGCATCATTTGGATCAATGTGCACATGGTATCATATTTTCCATCCAAGGCTCTTAGAATCTTCTTGATGATGAATCTATCGGTCATCTCTTCACTTCCTAAGCCGGCAATCTCATTTGTGATGAGAGCAAGCCTAGAGTACATTTCAGCGACACCTTCACCATCCTTCATTTTGAACTTGTCAAGTTGACTTTGAAGCACATCCAACTTGGATTCCTTGACGGAGTCGGTACCTTTGTGCATATCAATCAAAGTGTCCCAAATTTCCTTTGCATTCTCAAGACGGCTGATTTTGTTGAATTCTTCGGGGCACAATCCGTTGAAGAGAATATCACAAGCTTGAGCATTGTATTGCAACATCTTCAACTCATCCGCGATAGCTTCACGGTTTGGTTCTTTCCCATCAAAGAAGTCACCTTGAAAACCAACACACACAATAGCCCAAACGGCGGGGTTATGTCCAAGAATATGCATTTTGATTTTATGCTTCCAACTAGAAAAATTAGTACCATCAAAGTAAGGACCTCTACGGTGATAATTTCCCTCGCTAGACGCCATACTCTCCTAGGTTGTGAAACCAAGGCTGTGACCACCAAAAGCTATGGAGATCAAAGCAAATGGAGACCAAGGCTCTGATACCACTTGTAGGATCGAAAGTATGTCTAGAGGGGGCGGGTTGATAAGACTACTTGACCAAATAAAAACTTAACCTTTTCCCAACTTTAGTTCTTGGAAGATTTTAGCTATTGTAGGACAAGTCAAGCAATCATCACACAATTCAAGCAAGCATGCAAAGAGTATATTGGCAGCGGAAAGTAAAGATGCAACTTGCAAGAATGTAAAGGGAAGGGTTTGGAGAATTCAAACGCAATTGGAGACACGGATGTTTTTCCCGTGGTTCGGATAGGTGGTGCTATCCTACATCCACGTTGATGGAGACTTCAACCCATGAAGGGTAACGGTTGCGCGAGTCCACGGAGGGCTCCACCCACAAAGGGTAACGGTTGCGCGAGTCCACGGAGGGCTCCACCCACGAAGGGTCCACGAAGAAGCAACCACCCACAAAGGGTCCACGAAGAAGCAACCTTGTCTATCCCACCATGGCCATCGCCCACGAAGGACTTGCCTCACTAGCGGTAGATCTTCACGAAGTAGGCGATCTCCTTGCCCTTACAAACTCCTTGGTTCAACTCCACAATCTTGTCGAAGGCTCCCAAGTGACACCTAGCCAATCTAGGAGACACCACTCTCCAAGAAGTAACAAATGGTGTGTAGGTAATGAACTCCTTGCTCTTGTGCTTCAAATGATAGTCTCCCCAACACTCAACTCTCTCTCATAGGATTTGGATTTTTTGGAAAGAAGATTTGAGTGGAAAGCAACTTGGGGAAGGCTAGAGATCAAGATTCATATGGTAGGAATGGAATATCTTGGTCTCAACACATGAGTAGGTGGTTCTCTCTCAGAACATATGAGTTGGAATTGTGTATGTGTTCTGATGGCTCTCCCTACGAATGAAGAGGAGGTGGAGGGGTATATATAGCCTCCACACAAAATCCAACCGTTACACACAGTTTTCCAATCTCGGTGGGACCGAATCAACAAACTCGGTTGGACCGAAAAGGTAAACCTAGTGACCGTTAGAGATTTTCGGTGGGACTGACATGCAACTCGGTAGGGCCGATATGGTTAGGGTTTGGGCATAACGTAATCTCGGTGAGACCGATTACACAAACTCAGTGAGACCGAATTTGGTAATTAGCTAACCAGAGAGTTGTCAGGCAAAGTCGGTGGGACCGATTTGCTCTTTCGGTGAGACTGAAAATTTACAAAAAGGAAACACTGAATTTACATTGCAATCTCGGTGGGACCGATTCGCTCTTTCGGTGAGACCGAAAAGTTACGAAAGGGAAATAGAGAGTTTGCAATCCCATCTCGGTGAGACCGAGATCCCTATCGGTAGAACTGAGTTGCTAGGGTTTGGCAGTGGCTTATGACAAGTGAAACTCGGTGGCTCCGGATAGAAAGAATCGGTAGGACCGAGTTTGGCTTAGGGTTTAGGTCATTTGTGGATATGGGAAAGTAGTTGAGGGTTTTGGAGCATATCACTAAGCACATGAAGGAAGAGGCTCATTAAGCAACACCTCATCCCTTCTTGATAGTATTGGCTTTTCCTAAAGACTTAATGTGATCTTGGATCACTAAAATATAAAATGAAGAGTCTTGAGCTTTTGAGCTTGAGCCAATCCTTTGTCCTTAGCATTTTGAGGGTTCCACTTTCACATCCATGCCATGCCAATCATTGAGCTTTCCTGAAATAGTCATCTTGGAATAGCATTAGCTCAATGAGCTATATGTTGTTATGAATTACCAAAAGCACCTAGGGATAGTTGCACTTTCAGGGGGGGCATTTTTTCATGAAATATGGTGGCCCGTCCGGTGGGTCTCAGCAGTCAGGGGGAAACAATTTTTTTCGCAAAATACTGGTGGCCCGTCCAGTGGGTCCCCACTGTCAGGTGGAGGAATAATTATTTTGCACGTAATAAGGAGGCACTTCCTTGCTGCGGCGTGGACCCAGCTGTCAGCCTCTCCACGTACAGTCCACGTTCGATGGAAGCCATTCCTTGACCACGTTGACCACGCCGGCCGAGAGCACCAGGGTGGTGGATGATGGCGAGGCCTAGGAAGGGGACGACGCGGACCCCGAAAGACGCGGCAGTGGATGCCCACGCTAGAGGAGTACGAGGGTTCACTGGTTCGCTGCGGTGTGAGGCTGCCATCGCGGCAGAATAACAGGGGGTGTGGGTGAGTAGAGGGATGGCCTGGCCAGCGGTGGGAGTAGAAGGGGGCGGTGAGGCCTCCGCTGCATCGCAGCCGACCACGGGAGGCAGGAGCACGAGGCACGACCGGCGCTGGTTTGGGCGGCTGGAGAAAGAAGACCAGAGGTTGAAGAAGCACTACGGCCGTTGGATGGACATCGTACGGTCACTGGAGCTAGAATCGTGCATATTGACTAAGTTGACAAAGCCCTCCGTCCCCGTCAACTTAGTAGGCCCACAAGTCAGCCTGCCACTAAGGTGGGTCCCAGCTAGCAGGGGGTATTCTTTTTTTTGTGCGTAATAAAGAGGCACTTCCGGTGGGTCCGAGCTAACAGCAGGGGGAACGTTGTTTTCGCGAAATATGGTGGCCCGTCGGGTGGGCCCCAGCAGTCAGGGGCAAACATTTTTTTCGTGATATACTGGTGGGCGTCCGGTGGGTCCCTGTTGTGAGGTGGAGGAATAATTATTTTCCGCGTAATAAGGAGGCACTTCCTTGCGGCTGCCGTGGACCCAGCTGTCAGCCTCTCTACCTACAGTATTCTTCCGATGGAATTCGGTCATTGACCACATTAACCACGCCGCACCGACAGGACCACGGCGGTGGATGACGGTGAGGCCTAGGAAGGGGACGACGCGAAGCCGGGGAAGACGCGACAGTGGATGCCCACGCGGAGAGGAGTACGAGGGTTCACTGGTTCGGCTGCGCTGCCGTCGCCGCAGAATAACAGGGTGTGTGGGTGAGTGGAGTGGAGGATGGCCTGGCCAGCGGTGGGAGTAGTATGGGGGCGGTGACGCCTTCGCGGCAGCACAACCGGCCACGGGAGGCAGGAGCAGGTGGCATGACCGGCGCTGCTTTGGGCGGCTGGAGCAAGAAGACCAGAGGTTGAAGAAGCACTACGGCCGTTGGATGGACATCGTACGGTCAGTCGAGCTAGAATCGTGCATATTGACTAAGTTGACAAAGCCCTTCATCCCCGTCAACTTATTAGGGCCACTATACTGGGTCCCAGCTAGCAGGGGGAGTATTCATTTTTTTGTGCGTAATAAGGAGGCACTTCCTTGCGTGCGAAGATATAGCTAGTGGGTCCGACCTGTCAGCAGCGGTAACGTTTTTTTTCCGAAATACAGAGGCCGTTTAGGTGGGTCCCAGATGTCAGGTGGAGGAAATCATTATTTTGCGCGTAATAAGGAGGCATTTCCTTGCGTGCGGCCGTGGACCCAACTGTCAGCCTCTCCACGTACAGTCCACTTCAGATGCATGTCGGTCATTGACCACGCTGACCACGCCACGCCGAGAGCACCAGGGCAGTGGACGACGGCGAGGCCTAGGAAGGGAACGACATGGAGGCAGGGAAGACTCGCCCGTTGTTTTTGTTTCCCACGTGGAGGGGAGTACGACTGTACAAGGGTTTACTGGTTCGTCTGCCGTCGCCGGAGAATAACAACAGGTGTGGGTGAGTAGAGGGATGGCTAGGCCAGCGATGGGAGTACGGTGGGGCTGTGAGGCCTGCGCGGCAGCATAGACGGCCACGGGGAGGAGGGAGCAGGCAGTCCCGCTGGCGCTTGTTTGAGCGGCCGGAGCAGGAAGAGCAAAGATTGAAGAAGCACGACGGCCGTTGGATGGACATCCAACAGTATACAGGCCATCTGTGGAAAGCCTCAAATCTGTGGAAAACAACATACAGCCCATCTGCCATTATTTCAAATAATTTACAGCCCATTTGCTAATTCTTACGAGTTTTTTGGAGCACTTATTCTTTATGTTAGCATTACATCCCATATTGTGGCCACAGTTAAAAAACTATACGGAATTTTGCATATGTCGGTGCGGTCTGAACTGTTTTTAATCCCGAAATTTCGAGTCACATTCAGACTGATTTTAAAAATAAATTTATATCAATATAAAATCCAATAAATTGTCCATGCCTAAAAATCAATGCAATTTAAAATCTCGAAATGAAAAAAAGATATTTGAAAATAATTGCCGGTTTGATGTGTTTTAAAAATGTACAGCCCATTTCTCATTACTGATAGGCCATTTTCTCGGCCAGCCGAATGAAGCTCTCCTCGTCTTGAAAGATCTGCAGCCCAGCAGGCCTGATAAAGCGACTTACTTGAGAAATCAGAAAAGAACTGGGCTAGCCATTTTTAGAAAGAAAAAAAACTATTGGGCAGGTATGTGGTTAACATAAAAGAAAAGGCTGTCTAGACAGGCTAGAGTGTCCCGCACAGCCCAGTTGACACCCTGCTTTCGTCTCAAAAACAAATTAGATAAATGCCACTCCAATTATGGTGATTCATAAAAGTGCCACTGCAATTTCCAAACTTTGAAAAATGTCACTGCAATTTTTTGCAAACTTTGAAAAACGCCACTGCAGTTTCCAAACTTTGAAAAATGCCACTCCAGACTTCAAAAAATGCCACTAGAAATGGCATGAAATGGCATTTTTCAAAGTTTGGAAATTGAGTGGCATTTCTTGGATACACCAGATTTGGAGTGGCATTTATCAAATTAACCCAAAACAAAAATAACTGGGCGAGCTGCTGGGTCCCTGGTGTCAGCCGCTCGTTGTGCAATTCTCTTGTTTATTGACTACGTTGACAATGGCATGGGACCCAGATGTCAGAAATCCACTAGGAGGAGCCAATTTTTTAGTGGCTTGAAATAAGGAGGCACTTGCTTGAGTACTGCCATGACCTTGGCGGGTCCCTGTTGTCATCCTCTCCACATACATTACCAGTTAGTCGTGCTTCAAAACTGATCGGCACGCCATTAAAAAAATAAAGGTAGATAACTAATGCGGCACCTCGGGCCAACGCGGCCAGATCGCATTTTGCACAAGAAATTACACACCATGTTTCATTGACATGTCGTCCCATTCCAACATATCAGTGAGATGACAGCGAGTAGTAGGAGTATTTCCGAACGGACGTGTAGGCTGTGGCGCCTCTTCGTGAACCGTGGCAAGCTCACAACCGGCCACCGACTCTTCACCTTTCCGTCTCGATTTGGAACTGCTGTCGCACGCTCTTCCTCTCCCTCCTCCATTTTCCTTCATCCCTTCACCCTTTCTTCTGCCATTGTTCGATCGTCTTCTCCATGGAGGGAACAGGCCGGAAATGACCCCGTTATTCTTGCCCCGATCTGAAAGATGACGTGGTGGAGGAACCCATTGATCGGTGCGACGTCATCACCTTGGCTAGCATGGCAGGTTCATTCAAGCCAATTCTCGACTCAACTAATAACATCATTACAAAGAACCCAAGAGTCAAGGAGCGGTTTGATCTCCCCTATCTTCTTCACCGTGACCCTGATGACTGGCGCCGACACGACGGAGGCCTCGCCCTGTGCAAGTTGATGCCGCTTGATAATGATACATATGATGTTAAGATGCCATCGCTTGAGGGCAAGGCTTGGGCGGGCGCAAATGGAGATTGGGTTGTTTACATTGGGTCCAACTGTGAGTGGGAACTTGTGAATGTGTACACTCGTCACCGGGTTCCACTTCCAAAAATCTCAGCACACTGCCCAGAGGTTGAGCACACCGGTAATGTACACGCGTTCAAATACGATCATGGTGACTGTCTTCTACGGAAGATAGCAATTTGTCGAGTTCCCAACCGCTCTTGGAATTACAACAACTATGCAGTTGTTGCTATCTTCGACAAGCTTGTTTCCAATCTCAGTGGTTTGACTCGATGGACATTGCTCAAAAATCAGTTTCTGTGCACAAATGAGTACTGTGATGCAATTCAACACGAGGGCCTTGTGTTTGCTGCCACCACTCGTGGCACTCTTTTTGCATGGTATCCTCGTAGTTTCGGTACATTTGTCTTCCACCGTAATTATAATTGTTTCATCCACATGCATGCGGGCTAGCAAGTTTCCCTTTACTAATTAACCTTCTTCTTGTGTTTCCAAGGTCCTGTGAACATCCCACCACCTATACTTGAAAAAATTTATAACCAAGGGGGAGATGCCGATGGTGATGATCACGAGCAGCGCCCATATACTCTGTGGCGCCTGGCAACTAATTCCGATGGATCACCTCTTCTTGTGCGTATACAGCCCACTAATGATGTTACTGCTAAGGAAGCAGGTGTCTCCCATGGTCGCACTCTCCGGACCTATTCCATCACCCGTTGCATGGTATTCGGGATGGATACTAGTGTGATAGCGCCAACTCCTTCTCCCTGGCACAGAATTGATAGTCTTGGAGAAAACTCGTTCTTCCTTGGACAAAACTATCCGATGATGGTGAAAGGCGATCCAACTGCTGTTGACACATTTATGAGAAGCAACTGTGTCTATACCTCGGACATTTGGGTGGTTCCCTACCCTAGTACTGATATAATAGGCCGCTTCAGCCTAGATGATCAGTCCTGCGTTGGTCTCCAGATCGACAACGGATGGCCCGTCCCAGAGAATCACTTGTGGGTTCAAAGCAAGCATTTCCAACGCCGCGGAATGGTTGAGTTGAAGTTCATTTCATGGCTTGTTATTTGTTGTGTGGTGAAAACTTTAGTATTTATAATGTATCCTCTTTGTCGATGTGGGTTGATGACCTGTTGTATGTAATAAAATGATATGCCTGTGATAAACTTACTGAATTTATGAATGGCTTTCGAGTCGCTTCTCCGAGTGAGTGGTGCGACGAGGCAAAAAAATATTTTCCGAATACATAATTGTACATGCATTGCAATAGGTTATTGGATGAGGCCAATCAACAATAGTAGTACACTATTTGTACTAGCTTCACATGCTTCGCGCGTCGGGCGGGTGTTTTTACTGTAGCCATATGTTAATGTGTTCGCTGTACGTAATCAGCACCTCGAATCCTCGATACTAGTACTATATAGTAGGAGTAAGTAGTAGGAGTAGTAGGGTGGCATGGGCCAGAACAAGCATTCACGTCCAGGAGTACGGCACACGCCACCACCACGACATCCATCTGACACCATATTATTTCTTGGAGTCCGTGCTAGAGCAATCTCTTCAACCTCGTCGTTTCTCTAACTTCAGCCATCGCGCAGCGGGCGATGTGGGGGTTTGCAGATAGTCGGTTTCCTTAATTGCGGTCCCACTTGTAAGGCCAACTCCAACGCACGACCCCAAACGGACCTCTGTTTTGCACAAACTCCAACGATAATTTTGACTAGAAAAGCAAGACCAAATAAAACAAGAACCACAAGAATACATTTTACTACTCCTATAAGTTGGATTAGTGCCTTCTCGATGCATTAATTGTTGATCTGCAGAGGCTCGATCTTGCATGCTTCTTTCTTCTTCGAGTGTAAAGAAGTAGACGTTGCTGCCTCGCATCTAGTCTCATGTCTAGCCTCTATTCTAGTAGGAGTATCAACAAGTGCACTAATCTCATCCGAGAGTAGAACCGAAGATTTGGTCGGGTTCTTCCTCCTTTTGCCGACATGTGGGACATCTAGCATCCAGGTCGTGTCATGAAAGAAAATAGAGTGGTAGTTGAAGCCACGAGATGTGCATCTTGGGTTAAACTGTAAATAGAATCTCACTACTCTTGATTAACTCCAAAAGCGGCCACCGAAGATCTTTATTGGATTTGTTTTTCATCACCAGCATGTCGAGGTGAAAGATGTGCAGGTTCAGTGGGTCCTCTTGAGTTTTCACTGACATGTGGGGCCGCATGTGAGTGAAAGGATCGAGAAGAGGTGTCTAGAGGGGGGGTGATTAGACACTAAGTACCAAAAGTTACAGTTTTTAACTTCTTTAAGTTCAAGTGGAGTTTTGGCACAAGTTTAAGAAGCACAATATATATCAAGCAAGCATGCAAAGAGTATATGAGCAGCGGAAAGTAAAGCATGCAACTTGCAAGAATGTAAAGGGAAGGGTTTGGAGAATTTAATCGCAATTGGAGACGCAGATTTTTTTGTCGTGGTTCCGATAGGTGGTGCTATCGTACATCCATGTTGATGGAGACTTCAACCCATGAAGGGTAACGGTTGCGCGAGTTCACAGAGGGCTCCACCCACGAAGGGTCCACGAAGAAGCAACCTTGTCTATCCCATCATGGCCATCGCCCATGAAGGACTTGCCTCACTAGCGGTAGATCTTCACGAAGTAGGCGATCTCCTTGCCGTTACAAACTCCTTGGTTCAACTCCATAACGTTTGTCGGGGGCTCCCAAGTGACACCTAGCCAATCTAGGAGACACCACTCTCCAAGAAGTAACAAATGGTGTGTTGATGATGAACTCCTTGCTCCTGTGCTTCAAATGATAGTCTCCCAACACTCAACTCTCTCTCACAGGATATGGATTTGGTGGAAAGAAGATTTGAGTGGAAAGCAATTTGGGGAAGGCTAGAGATCAAGATTCATATGGTGGGAATGGAATATCTTGGCCTCAACACATGAGTAGGTGGTTCTCTCTCAGAAAATGTTTATTGGAAGTGTAGGTATGTTCTGATGGCTCTCTCCACGAATAAAGAGTGGGTGGAGGGGTATATATAGCCTCCACACAAAATCTAACCGTTACACACAATTTACCAATCTCGGTGGGACCGAATTGAGAAACTCGGTCGGACCGATTTAGCAAACGTAGTGACCGTTAGGGTTTTCGGTGGGACCGACTGGATCAACTCGGTGGGACCGATGTTCTAGGGTTAGGGTAAATCCAAAACTCGGTTTGACCGATTACTCAAAATCGGTGGGACCGATTTGGGTAATAAGTGAAACAGAGAGTTGGCCAAGCAAACTCGGTGGGGCCGATTGCATATCTCGGTGGGACCGAAAATATTGCAACAGGTAACAGAGAGTTTGCAAGACCATCTCGGTGAGACCGAGATCCCATCGGTGAGACTGAACTGATTAGGGTTTCTGGCAGTGGCTATGTCAACTGAACTCGGTGGCTCCGGATAGAAAGAATCGGTGGGGCCGAGTTTGACTTCTGGTTTAGGACATATTTGGAAGTGAGAAAGTGGTTGAG
This sequence comes from Triticum urartu, assembly GCF_056163025.1. NCBI lineage: Eukaryota > Viridiplantae > Streptophyta > Magnoliopsida > Poales > Poaceae > Triticum > Triticum urartu. The sequence continues at coordinate 129,291,802 of NC_141875.1, forward strand.
GGCTTTGGAGCATATCACTAAGCACTTTGAGCAAGCAAGCCATTAAGCAACACCTCATCCTTCTTAATAGTATTGGCTTTCCTATAGACTCAATGTGATCTTGGATCACTAAAATAGAAAATGTAGAGTCTTGAGCTTGGAGCTTGAGCCAATCCTTTGTCCTTAGAATTTTGAAGGGGTTCCACATCCTCTAGTCCATGCCACTTTATTGTTGAACTTATCTGAAACATACTAGGTAAAAGTGTTAGTCCAACAAGAGATGTGTTGTCATTAATTACCAAAACCACCTAGGGAGCACTTGTGCTTTCAATATCCCCCTTTTTGTTAATTGATGGCAACATACATCAAAGCTTTAGATAAAGACATGGAGAATAGCAAGTAAAGCTTTGGAAATACATGTAACAAGCATAGGCTCCCCCTACATGTATGCAAACATGTGAATATGGTATATAGAAGCATGTGAGAGCATGACCATGACAGAGTAGCAATGTGTTACATGTATCTTGGCTATATGCATCAGAGCAAGTGATGAAAATATGAGAAATGTACCTTCATACCCATGAGTCCTTCTTGCAAACAATATGTACATCAGCAAGAATTTCTCATACACATGACTATGATGCATATACTTACCTTGTGGTCTTGAGTTGGCTAGGATGGAATGAGCCTGCGTAAACAAGGTTAGATAACACAGATGCACCCACTAGCTGGACCAAATAAAAGAAACCACAAGAGTACCAAGACTGGGATGACATGTAGAGTGTGTACAGAGTACCACGATAGATATTGACATGTCCCCAAAGAGAAGGATATGCAATGAATTTAATAAACTTATTTCCCTTGGATGTCTTGCTCCCCCTGAATCTAGCATGGGATACTGGGAGAAGATAGGGAACAGAAAAACAGAACTCAAAGAAACAAATGAACAGAGCTAATGCAAATAAGCACATATGAACATGTCTTCCCCCAAGAAGACATGTGGCATCTCTCCTCTTGAACATCAAGCATCTGGGATCCTTGAAGATTACTCTTTCCTGGAGTATTCCCTCCCCCTAGAGACCTCTCCCCCTAGAGATATGATTAAGCTTTGATGTGATCTCTCTCTCCCACTTTGACATCAATTTCCAAGAAGGGCCTTCTGGAATTTGTTGTGAATGGGTTCAGTCCTTGAATCACAGTACAAAGCATTAAGGTAAATGTGATGCTTGCAGAGGACAAGATTCATTGAGTGGAGCTGGATCAAGAATAAAGTAGAAATAAATGGCAAATTTTTTTCCTGTAGTGAAATCGGTGTCACCGAGTTGTATGCTTCGGTTGCTCCGAAAATCTTCGGCTAGACCGGAGACATGAAACCGGTGGAACCGAGTTCATCACAGAGAAAAACACTTGTCACCTCAGCTCACTAGACAAAATAAGATCTCACAAAGATTTGCAATGAATTGGATGCAGAAAATGTAGAACAAAAAGCAAAGAAAAGAAACTAAAAGATCTAGATGAAGTTGAAAGGGGAAACAAATATGCATGAGACAAATGCAAGAACACAGAAAAGAACACAAGAGAACTTCATCTAGAATTGGGCGGTGACAAAGTCACCTATGTTAGAGTACATTGACTTAGGAGTCAAGTGAGATCACTTGATCATAGGTCGTACTCATCGTTTAAGCTCAAAATGGGGTTACCATTTTTCGTTTAAGTATCTTGATGTATTCACATCTTGTCTATTTGCTTTGACTCATGACTTGGAGTAAAGCTACTCTAAGATGGAATAACATACCTTGTGTGGCGGTGTTGATCTTGATCATATAGTTGAACTTGTGTGGGTTGCTCAAAGTTGATGTAGCCCATCAATAGTTCGGAGCACCCTTTGGATTTTGAGTTCATCTACCTACATGGGTTAGTTTTGGCAAGGAAGAGCACTTGTGTATCCAACATGACAATCATGAAACTCAACATAGAATTTGTCAAAGGATATGTTTGAAAGGTTTCGTGCTTCCTTGTCATCAACCACCATTGTGTAGAGACTTGGTGATGTAGAGATTACTCAAGATGTGAGTGAGTTGCAATCTCATAGAATTAGATTCATCCAAGTACCTACAAGGGTTAGATAACATGCAATATGCAAATTTTCAAGACATAGGATAATCATCATAGGAGAAATATCAAGTGATTAGCCATAAGCTCAAGTCTTGCATGTATCCAATGGAGTTCCTACTCCAAGTTTGAAGCATCAATGATGTTCAATTCACCTCTTAACCTGCAAAACACTTTATCATCAAGTGGTTTAGTGAATATATCCGCTAATTGCTTATCGGTGTGAACATGCTTAAGGTTTATGTCACCCTTAGCAACGTGATCTCGAATGAAATGATGACGAACTTCAATATGCTTAGTTCAAGAGTGTTGCACGGGATTGTGAGCAATCTTGATAGCACTTTCTTTGTCACAAAGTAATGGAACATGGTTCACTTATATCCCATAATATTTAAGAGTTTGGGTCATCCAGAGTAATTGAGCACAACATGAACCAGCGGCAATGTATTCCGCTTCGGCGGTGAATAAGGATATCGAGTTTTGTTTCTTGGAAGACCAAGACACAAGAGATCTACCAAGGAATTGACAAGTACCCGAAGTGGATTTTCTATCAACCTTGTCACTGGCATAGTCCGAGTCGGAGTAGCCAACAAGATCAAAGGAAGCCCTCTTTGGATACCAAATGCCAAAATTTGGTGTATGTATTAAGTATCTCACTATCCTCTTCACGGCCTTAAGATGACATTCCTTAGGAGCAGCTTGATATCGTGCACACATGCACACACTTAGCATGATATCGGGACGTGAAGCACATAGATATAACAATGAACCAATCATAGAGCGGTAAACTTTTTGTTCAACCGGTTCACCATCTTTGGTCAAATCAAGATGTCCACTAGTAGGCATGGGTGTAGTCATACCTTTGCATTCTTGCATATTGAACTTCTTGAGTAAGTCCTTGGTGTACTTATTTTGAGAGACAAAGGTGCCTTCCTTAGTTTGCTTGATTTGCAAACCAAGAAAGAATTTAAGTTCACTCATCATAGACATCTCAAACTTCTCCGACATTAGCTTCCCAAACTTTTCACTAAAATGAGGGTTAGTTGATCCAAATATAATATCATCAACATAAATCTGGCATACAAATAGTTCTCCATTAACCCTTTTAGTAAAAAGAGTAGAATCTATTTTTCCAATTTCAAAGCCTTTTTCAATAAGGAACTTGGTCAAGCATTTATACCATGCTCTAGGAGCTTGTTTAAGACCATAAAGGGATTTGTGAAGTTTGTAGACATGATTAGGTTTCTTAGGATTGACAAAGCCGGGAGGGTGATTAACATAAACTTCCTCCTCAATTTCACCATTTAGAAAAGCACTTTTAATGTCCATTTGGTACAAAGTGATATCATGGTGATTAGCATAAGCAAGTAAGATGTGAATGGACTCAAGCCTAGCAACGGGAGCATATGTCTCACCATAGTCCATACCTTCGACTTGTGTGTAGCCTTGGGCGACGAGACGTGCTTTGTTGCGAACCACTTTTCCATCTTCATCTTGCTTGTTGCGAAACACCCATTTGGTACCAATGATGTTGTGGTTGTTGTCGGGCTTCTCGACCAATGTCCACATTTGATTTCTCTCAAAGTTGTGTAGCTCTTCATGCATAGCATATATCCAGTCCGGATCCTCCAATGCTTCTTCAACCTACATAGGTTCAATTCTAGAGATGAATGAGTAATGTTCACAAAAGTTAGCCAAACAAGTTTTAGAGCGAGTGATTCTCCCGGTTTGGATATCATTGTAGATTTGCTCCACGGGATGATCTTTAGCAATTCTTGCTCGAACTCGTGAAAGCTTTTTCTTGGGTCTTGGTTGAACATCTTCTTCATCTTGTTCTTCTTCTTGGCCTTCTTCATTGTTAGCGTTGTCGTTCTCTTGTCGTGGTGGAGAAGGAGGCTGTTGACGTTCTTCTTGGTGCACTTCCTCATTTTCTTCATCTTGGTGTGTCCCACTCGTGGATGCTTCCGTATCAACTCTTGGTTCACCTTGTCGTGAGGTAGAAGCTTCCACTTGGACGGACGAGGTACTCTCCCTCACCTCCGTTGGACGAATCTTGCCAATAGACAAGTCTTGGATTGCTTCCGAGGGATCTTTGTCTCCTACATCAATTGGCAATTGCTCTACTTGCGAGCCGTTAGATTCATCAAACTTCACATCTACCGTTTCTTCAACCTTTCGGGTGAAATTGTTGTAGACACGGTATGTGTGAGAGTTTGAGCCATAACCAAGTAGGAAACCTTCATGAGACTTAGGAGCACATTTAGAACGACGATGCTTATCAAGAATGTAGCACTTTGAGCCCAATACTCGAAAGTATCCAACTTGGGGTTTGTTACCGGTTAGGAGCTCGTATGTCGTCTTGCTGAGTAGCTTGTGAAGATACAAGCGATTTTTTGCATGACAAGCTGTCTCAACCGCTTCCTCCCGAAAGTGTTTTGGCATCTTGTACTCATCAAGCATCATTCTTGCCATCTCGATAAGAGTCCGGTTCTTCCTCTCAACGAATCCATTTTGTTGTGGTGTGTACGTAGCCGAGAACTCATGTGTAATCCCTTCTTCGTCAAGAAAGGTGTCCACATTTGCATTCTTGAACTCCGTCCCGTTGTCACTCCGAACCTTCTTGATCTTCACGTCAAATTGATTTTGGGCCTTCCTAGCAAAGTTTTTGAAGATCTTTTGGACCTGCGATTTGTCATCAAGAAAGAACACCCACGTAAATCTTGAAAATTCATCAACTATGACTAGACCAAGTGAGTTACCACCGAGACTCTTGTAGGCATTTGGACCAAAAAGATCCATGTGAAGTAGCTCGAGTGGTCTTCTTGTGGTCATGATGTTCTTAGCGCGATGACTTCCTCCAACTTGTTTCCCTGCTTGACAAGCACTACAAAGTCTATCCTTGTCAAATATGACATCGTTAACGCCAAGGATATGATTTCCTTTAATGAGTTTGTCAAGGTTTCGCATGCCCACATGGCTTAACCTTCTATGCCACAACCAGCCTTTAGAAGATTTAGCAATTAAGAAAGTTCTAGGTTGAGCCTTTTTAGTGAAATCAACAATGTAAAGATCTCCTCTACGTATACCGGTAAAGACCATTTTATGATTATCTCTACGAAACACTTGGCAGTCTACTTCAGTAAATAGGACATTGAAACCGAAATCAGCAAGTCTAAATACTGAAAGTAAGTTCCAGCCAAGAGATTCAATGAGCATGACATTTTGTATGGAGCTATCATGTGAGATGGCCACCTTACCAAGGCCAACCACCTTACCCTTTGAATTATCACCAAAAGTGACATACTTTCGTGGGCCGTCGTTTTCAGCAAGCTCACGGAACATGTCTTTATCTCCGGTCATATGATCAGTACATCCACTATCAAGGACCCATTCCTTTCCTCCAGCCATGTAGCCGCGAAGATTTGCCATAAGACCAAAGTGTCTCATCGCATCATCGAGATCATAGTCATTATCATCATCATCCACATCAGAGTATCCATGTTCAACATCATCTTGTGGTTGATCAATTCCTAGAGAGGGTAATTCATTAGATAAATGATCATTTCTATAGTTATCTTTATGAATTCTAATAGCTCTGGAAATGATATTGCTAATGATTCGAACATCTCCTTTGGCACTCGTAATATTAGTAAGCTCAAATAAGCAGTCACCAAATTCGGGATCATTGGAACTCATCTTAATCAAGGCAATAGACTTATGGAGGATTTCATCTAGATCTTTCAAGGAATAATTTGGAAAGAGTTCCTCAAGAAATTCCCATATGGTGTAGGCACACTTAAGAGTAGGCAACCATCCAATCAAGTTTCTAGGCAAGCCTCTAGTGATAAGATTAACAGTTCTAAGATTGCGAATCATGTCAACTGACTCATCAAGGGTAGGATGCAAAGGATCAACATGAGGTGCACAAGGGCTAGAAATATACTTGCTCAAATGATATTCATTGAAAATCTCAAGCATTTCATTTTTCCACTCATGAAAATATTCTCCATCAAGAATAGGCACTCTATGTTTAAGACTCCCCAAATTAGACACATCCATCTTCCTCCAAAGGTGTTTAAACCAAGGTAATGGAGACCAATGCTATGATACCAATTGAAAGGATCGAGAGGTGGTGTCTAGAGGGTGGGTGATTAGACACTAAGTACCAAAAGTTGCAGTTTTTAACTTCTTTAAGTTGAAGTGGAGTTCTGGCACAAGTTTAACAAGCACAATACATATCAAGCAAGCATGCAAAGAGTATATGAGCAGCGGAAAGTAAAGCATGCAACTTGCAAGAATGTAAAGGGAAGGGTTTGGAGAATTCAAACGCAATTGGAGACACGGATATTTTTGTCGTGGTTCCGATAGGTGGTGCTATCGTACATCCACGTTGATGGAGACTTCAACCCACGAAGGGTAACGGTTGCGCAAGTCCACAGAGGGCTCCACCCACGAAGGGTCCACGAAGAAGCAACCTTGTCTATCCCATCATGGCCATCGCACACGAAGGACTTGCCTCACTAGCGGTAGATTTTCACGAAGTAGGCGATCTCCTTGCCCTTACAAACTCCTTGGTTCAACTCCACAATCTTTGTCGGAGGCTCCCAAGTGACACCTAGCCAATCTAGGAGACACCACTCTCCAAGAAGTAACAAATGGTGTGTTGATGATGAACTCCTTGCTCTTGTGCTTCAAATGATAGTCTCCCCAACACTCAACTCTCTCTCACAGGATATGGATTTGGTGGAAAGAAGATTTGAGTGGAAAGAAACTTGGGGAAGGCTAGAGATCAAGATTCATATGGTGGGAATGGAATATCTTGGCCTCAACACAAGAGTAGGTGGTTCTCTCTCAAAAATGTGTATTGGAAGTGTACGTATGTTCTGATGGCTCTCTCCACGAATGAAGAGTGGGTGGAGGGGTATATATAGCCTCCACACAAAATCTAACCGTTACACACAATTTACCAATCTCGGTGGGACTGAATTGACAAACTCGGTCGGACCGATTTAGCAAACCTAGTGACCGTTAGGGTTTTTGGTGGGACCGACTGGATCAACTCGGCAGGACCGATGTGCTAGAGTTATGGTAAATCCAAAACTCGGTTTGACCGATTACTCAAACTCGGTGGGACTGATTTGGGTAATAAGTGAAACAGAGAGTTGGCCAAGCAAACTCGGTGGGGCCGATTGCATATCTCGGTGGGACCGAAAATATTGCAACAGGTAACAGAGAGTTTGCAAGCCCATCTCGGTGAGACCGAGATCCCATCGGTGAGACCGATCTGATTATGGTTTCTGGCAGTGGCTATGTCAACTGAACTCGGTGGCTCCAGATAGAAAGAATCGGTGGGGCCGAGTTTGACTTTTGGTTTAGGACATATTTGGAAGTGAGAAAGTGGTTGAGGGCTTTGGAGCATATCACTAAGCACTTTGAGCAAGCAAGCCATTAAGCAACACCTCATCCCTTCTTAATAGTATTGGCTTTCCTATAGACTCAATGTGATCTTGCATCACTAAAATAGAAAATGTAGAGTCTTGAGCTTGGAGCTTGAGCCAATCCTTTGTCCTTAGCATTTTGAAGGGGTTCCACATCCTCTAGTCCATGCCACTTTATTGTTGAACTTATCTGAAACATACTAGGTAAAAGTGTTAGTCCAACAAGAGATATGTTGTCATTAATTACCAAAACCACCTAGGGAGCACTTGTGCTTTCAGTGAGCAAACAGACGATGGGCTCCGCGCGTCTGCTGGGTGGCTGAGAAGAGAGATAGAGGAGGGTTGAGCACGGACTTCAGGAAATTTGTTCTACGTACCTCGATATAGGCTCGATATAGTGGGGTGGCATGGGCCATAACTAGCATTCATGTCTAGCAGTACGGCACATGCCACCCACACGAGTCCCATCCGACACCAATTTTCTTGGAGTCCGTGCTACAACCATCTCTTCTCCCTCCTGTTTTCTCAGCCATCGCACGGTGGGTGGGGTGGGGGTTTGCCGATAGTCGGTTTGCTCAACTGCGGTCCCACTTGTAAGTGAAAATGCAACACCGCATGCATTCCCGCTCGAGCGGCGTGCCGGACCAACCGTGTGGGGGTGCGACGCGAACACGGCAGGCTTTTCCTTTTGAACTCGTAACTTGTAAAATTTGGTTCTGCTCCATGGCGCGACCGATAGATAGAATATAACGATTTTGCCTAGAGTAATGAGAAGTTTGGTTCTGGCGCCGTTCATGCATGGAGTACATACGAAAATTATGAAGTTGATGCGAAAGGTAAGATAATTACTGTAGTATCATATACTACCACATGGATTTGACGGAAAGATAAAAATACATACGGATCCATCAACGTTCAACGACATCCTCACGCCCTAGTGCGCCGGGTCACCAACCGACGTGTGAGGAGCAGCGGTGAGCTCAACGTGCTTCTGAATAGTGCCGTCCAAGGTTGCCCTGCGCTCCAAGAAGGCCAGCGTCCTATCGTCCTCCTCTTGCATGTAGTAGTCCTTTAGGACGATTTGCGCGTAGACGTGGGTGATTATGTCGATGGTGTCTTGCTGCGCCAGGCGCTGCGCGGCGAGCGCGACCTCGAGGTGGACATTCTCCGGCGTGACAGCGGGCAGTCGCAGGGCCACCAGTGCGTCGAAGAGGTTGTTACCATAGTGGCCGTTGAGGGTGGCGGGCATCGCAGAGCCTGGGTGCATCGGCTGGAGGCTTACGTCAAAGTCGTCTGCAAGCTTCTTTGAGGATGGTGAACTTGTCGAGGAAACCGACAAGGACCTCATCGAACAAGGACACGAAGCTGTCGTCCAAGCGGCTCCTCGCCCTGGTGGCCTCAAGCAATACTACCTGGAGACGTTCCTCGATGCCGGGCCGCAGGCCGGCGTCGTGGACCATCTGGCATAGTCGGCTGATGCTCGCACTCATCGCCTCCATGGGTCTAGCGTAGCTTCTAGTCAACTGATCTTGCGATTCGAGTGATCACTCAACCCTTGGTTAGCGTGCATAGGTGCGTAGGATTTCATACTACTCCTCGGCCCTCTACTGCACCTGCCTTTGGCTGTATGATAGGTGGGCCAGCCACCCCCTGGGGCCACGTGTCATTCACCCAAAGGCAGTTGCCGTAAGTCAATGAAGCTGCATCCCCCTCCATGCCGGTGCAGTATAGTCATATCACCGGACCTCTAGTTGGGGCCAAACGAGAGAAGTTTGATGTTTACTGGTTTATTGGCCCCCTTTGCATTTTGCGCCAAGTTTTGACCTTTGATTTAACTAATAAAATGTTAATGCATGTAAACAAAAATGTTGTGTAAGCCACCTTAAGGAAACCAAATAATCCCAAAATACTTAGGCATGGTGCATTAACTCCCTCATTGTTTCTTATTTTGTGACATATCAACCAATGAGAGATGTGGGATGTGCATGCTTTCAATGACTTCAGACTACCAAACATGACATGCAGTGTTTAGTTCATTGCATGTAATGTTATTAGTACTCTAGTTAGGAGTAGCAAAAAACATTAAGTTCTCTCGCCGATAGGAATAAAACACCATGTATTTATTTACAGAGGGAGTAGGACATTTTTGGTGACATGCATTACTAGATATTACTAGTCAAATACTAAAATCCAGATGGACGTGGTAGTACTCCTAAATCCAGACGGGGGTGCTACTAGTACTAGTAGTAGTACTACCAATGCAGGAGTAGTAGTAGGAGTACTAGCACTGTACTATCCGTTGGTCAAATTATTACGTGATGCTCCTCGCAGTGAAGTGACAAGACCCTGCGCCGGAGATGACACCTGAGTATAGGCGCCGTGTTCGGCACACCATAGTCAGCCTCACCGTCTGCAGTCACTATCATCATGGCTGTAGAGCTAGCCTGCTTACAACTAGCCCTGTTCGACATAATTTCTCGTGCGTAGATGCCCGTGCATTGCACGGAACACCAAGATTGGGAGTGGATGGCTCCGGCAGCGGCCATCGCGCCAGATTTTTCCACGGCCTTCTACTCCTAGATGTGGTGGGGAGGAGATGAGGCTGATTGTGAGAGACAAGGAGTTGTTTGTAAATAGGGAACAAGTGCGGGCATCTTTTTGCAAAAATAGAGAAGCTTGGTTTGTATGCGTCAGATCTAGATCCGACGGCTATTGGTGAAAGATGGGATGCACAACATCATCACCAACTCAGGACCTATTTGATTCGCAGGATTTTGAAAATGCAGGAATAGGACACGGCAATATTACAAGTTTCAAACTGATATTACAAATGTTAGGAGTAATGCTGCACCTATGAAGAGGGAATTACTAGGAATTTTACGTAAGAACTTTCGCTACTTTAGGTGGATGCAGCATTATCGTACAAACTAAAATCCACCGCCCTGACAAGTCACTAATGGGAAAATAAGTTTTCGAGTCTCTGGCTACTTGATGTTTCAAAAACAAATTCAGCTTCTACGGAGAAATGAGCTCCACCGTGTACCCGCGTGGGTGTGGCTGGGCACGAAGCGTGAGTACGTGCACGATGCACCTATTCTCTTCTTGTATACGTACACCACCTACGTGGGGTTCTGTGAGAGAGATACAAACCTAGAGAGATATAGTGTGTGGGTTCTTGAGAGTTTTTTTTGTGGGGGGAGGGGTCAATCAAAAAATTTAACATACTTAATGTGTGTGAAATAGAGTCCTGGATATAACATATATATAGAGGGGGCGATCCACGAGAAGAGAGTGGAGGTATCATCGGCTTGAGGTGTCCATAGAATCGAAGAGAGGGATGATGTGTGTGTGTGTGCGCGCACGCGCGCACGATCGATAAAGAGTGCCATCGAATTTGTGTGTGCCCACGTTAAAGATATAGAGTGGCTGGCCTACTGGAACGTGAGATGGGACATGTGCAGTTTGTCTCTGTGGCATGGATACCTACCTGCAGCGCTTGACTATCGGTGTGTGGTGGGGGAAGAGGGAGGTCCAATTAACTATAGAGGTACAATGGCTGGTATATGTGTGGAGGAGGAGAGAGGACTACCTCATGTATTAAGGAGATCAATCTGCCTCATGTATTAAGGGAGATCGATCGGCATCCATGCATATGTGCAGGACATGAATAAGGTTGGGAGAGAGACAGAGCTAGAGTGTTGGAGGGGGTGGTAGTGGAGTTGCTTCTAACAAATGGTGGGATAGGCTTGCTAGACAAACGGAGGGCACGCCCGCAATATCAATAAGAGAGTAGATGGCTTCTTGTTGTCTGTGCACGTGCGTGTGAGAGACGGGTCAGGAGGCATGCACGAATGATGAGGGGGGATGATGTGGCTGTGGTAAGCAGACGTAACTACATAGGAAGGTCAATCGCCCTTTGTAAGAGAAAGAAGAGACATAACTTGTGAGGTACGTCGATCGATGGGGGGGTAGTTAAAATCGATCTAGGTATATGTTGGGAGATCGATCGGTATACATGCATGTGTGTGTTAGAAGCAAATGACGCACGAGGAGAAGGATAGAGAGAGAGGTATGCATGTAGGAGGTGGTACGAGTACTATATCGAGGGGGGGGGGGAGTGTGCGAGTACGAGAACGATGAAAAGAGTGCTGGGAGTGAGGCATGGATGGTGACAAGAGAAGAGGGGAAGCTTGTGTTTGTGCTAGGCACACCTGGCTAGAGAGGCATATCGATCGATGTGTGCCGTAAAGAAGGAGCTGGGGGCCTACACACACCGTGGGTGAACGACCTAAAGTGAAAAGACGAATTTGCGCGATGGAGCTAAAGAATGCTGAGGGAGGGTGAGAGGGATGCGGGCGTGTGCATGCACAAGAGAAAGTTAGTGCTAGCTACAAAGATAAGAGGGTTGTGTGGGTGTAAAAGACGAATAGAGATCATATATACTTCATTATAAAAAGCGAATTTGGATATTTGAAGAATTTATCATAGTGTTTCAAACCGACGGATGATTGAATATATATAACGGTGATACACATGGTGTGGTTATGAACATGGTATACTACATTTAATATATTTTATCTCTACTCTTATAAAAAAACAGAGTTGTTGATGATGGTGAGCCTGCCATCCTGCATTATAGGCCGTCTGATTTATATCTGGCAGATAGCAAGGAAACTATGATGGTTGAAGTTGGCAACAATCATGATTGTAGATTCTTATTGAAATAGAGAAATGAATTCAAATTTAGTTCGAATTGGAGCGGCAGTATAGACATTTGGAATGCACTAATATGTTGGTATGAGTAGGTTACATGCATTATACAGCAAGCGAAAAAATTTAATCGGACATAACATGGATTCATACTCCCTCCTTCCATCTATATAGGGCGTAATGAGATTTTTAAGACCGCCTTTGACTATTGACAAGATTAATAGTACATGACATGCACAACGTGAAAATTATATCATTGAAAGAACCTTTCACAGACGAATTTAACGGTGTGCTTTGTGTAAGTTGCATGTCATATATCATTGCTCTAATATTTGGTCAAAGTTAGCATCGAAAAACGCATTAGGCCCTATATAGATGGAAGGAGGGAGTAGCTTTGAATAGCATTTGTATAGTAAAACGGGGCAAAACTCTCTCTTTGTGTGGTGTGAATAGTTTTATTTTTTCGTTTTCTTTTTGGTTGAGGGAAGTGCGAATTGATTTGGTACGTACAAGTACAATCTTACTACACATTAGGCTTGTCCCTAAAATTCAACCCGCGTCTTGTTATATCCCGAAAATTCAGATATCGTGCTACCAAAACTGGCGCCTTCACAACCCATGCCTTGCTATCCCGAAATGTCAACGCGCGCGAAAACTCCCTCCAGCTGCCAAATCCCGACATGCTAAATCCCCCTTCTAACACTAAGCCGAAAGGGCCGCTAGTTCAAATCGGTGGGGGGTACTTTTGTAACACACCCTACATTTTGGACAAGCGTGTTCCTAAGTCATGCTTCACCCTCCCATCGCCCCCTTTTCACCATTCGAAATCCCAGGCCGCCATAACCTCTCCGCTCTAGCCGCGAAACCCCACCCTCCTCCGTCCGCCACGTCACCGCTGCCCGGCTGGAGCCTCTTCCCCGACGACATCGTCCACCGCAACAGCTCGACGTCCCTCGTCCACCTCCCCGGATGAGGATCCGTCGTCCATCTCGCCGTCCCGCCGGTTCAGCCGCCCCGTCCACCACTTCCAAGGAGCTGCTCCGACGATCGCCTCATCTATCGCGGCTGCTCCATCCCCACAGCGCCGCCTTAACCTGCTCCACCGGAACCACATCATCCTCACCGACTCCTCGGACGAAGCCGAGGCCTACTCGGCGCCACCAAAGAGGTTGTACACTCATCGCATCGCACCTTCTCCTTAACTCGAGCTCCCGGCGCCGACGGTGCTCCATCCCGCACCCCCATGGAGCGGCTACCTTGAAGCCGGCGCCGCGGGCGACATCTCCACGGCGGCTCTCCCCCAGTGCGAGGCCCCTTCGGCGGCGGCGTCCATACCCGCCGGATCTTCTGCTGCTGCTCTGTCTCTCGCTCGATCGCTCGCTCGCCCAGCTGCTGCTGCTGCTCTCCCCCTCGCTCGTGCTGCTGCTCTGCTCCGATTAAGCCACACTTCAGTCGACTGAATCGACTTTTGGGTTAGTCGATTTTCAGGGGTTGGGGGGGGGGGCTCGCCGGAGTTAAGGAAGAACCACCCACAGTGGGGACGGGGGCTCACCGGAGAGGTACCCCACTATCTATCTTTGGGTTCAGGGTGGGGGGCCTAGAGGGCTGGCCGGGGCGGCGGTGGCGAGTTGTTTCGGGGCGGCAAGGCGACGCTGGGGCCGGCGGTTTGGCCGGTGGTTGTTGGCGGCTCAGGGGGGTGCAGGTTGAAGATGAACTGCAGGCCCTCCCTAAACTACATGTCAATGCCTCTCTGCTACCATTGCGTTCAATTTCGACAGTAGCATTCAGATTCCACAGTAAATTTCAGTTTCGACAGTTAAGTTCAAAGTCAACAGTTTTTACCTCATCTATTGTAGTCAGGTGGTTTTTGGTGATGTTAATTTTACATCCATTTTACATCATCTATTGGAGATGCTATTAGAATCCCACTTGAAATTGATGATGTCTGTCCTGTGCTGCTTCAGGCTTGACGTCTTACGGCTCACCGGAGCTGCTCCAACGACAGAACGATCCATCAGAACAGAGCAGTGCCCTGGACGCCGTCTACCGATTCCTCAGATCTTCCTCCACACCTCTGACGGCCACCTCTGCCTCGACTGCTGCAGCGACCAACCCAATGATGCTAAGGTCGACACGGCTACGGCAAAGAGGTTGTACACTTGTTGCATCACTTATTACTATACATTCACATCGATCCATTAGGGCTATTTTGGTTCAACGGAAAAACATTGATCCACTTGTTGTTACCATCACTCTAAATTTCTGCATGCTCTCCTTACATAATCTCACCATATTTTTTTCATATGCATGTCAGATATTGTACATAGTCATGCTGAACATGTAGAGAAAAAGAGAAGAGTTTTGCGCGGCAATACAATGTCATGCAGACATCGCTCCATGGTGGGTTCAATGGCAAACCCTCCCCACCCCTCTCCAGATTGTAATCCAGAGGAAGATATCTGTTCTAAGGCGGATTCAGACGCCGCTGACCACTCCTATTTACCCCCCAAGGTGTTTTCTCTACCTTGGCATGATGATGTTAGTCATATCATGCATATGTTGCCTTGTAGTGCCTACTTTTGACATCATATATGTCATCTGCTTAGTTTAGACATGTTCTGTAATGCCACCTGTTTAGTTTCTATATCATATATGGGAATTATGCAGTCTCATGTCTTTTAGCCAGCCATAATATATGTGAAATGTGCAATGCCATCCTGTTTAACCAGGCATTATATATTTGAATGATATCTTGCCCATCCTTTTCTTCATTACATTTCCATTTGTCGACAATGTTTGTACATTAAACTACTATTCCTATGAATCAGCCATTTGGGTGGGAGATGGAAAAATCTGGAGTGAAAACAAGGCCTTCAGAGCAGACAGTGCTACCTGTCGAAGCAGATCTCTTGTTGGGTCCCGATAGCTCCTCAGAGATGGATTCAGAGATAGATGATCAGTCCTATTCCCCCACTGAGGTGTATGCTCTAACTTGGCACGGTTATACTACTCATATCATGCATACGGTGTCTTGCATTGCATAGTTTAGACATCATATACACAATATTCAACACCATGTTCTTAGTTCAAACATCATATCTAATGCCCTTTGGTTAGCATATAAATCACATATGTGAATTAAATGATGCGATCCTGATTACTTAGATAACATGTAGGTGAATTATGTCATGCAATCCTATTTAGTTATTCATCATATCTTTGAATTATGTTATGCTATGCTATCCAGTTTAGATAGACATCATATATGTGAAATTATGTCATGCTATCTGTTTTAGTTAAAAAATATACATGTCAACTATTTCATGTCCTCTTTTTTCCACACTATCTATTGCATCTGTCTCTCATACAATGTCTGTACATTCAACTATGTTTCCTGTTTATCAGCCATTTGAATTGGAGCGGGTGATGTCGGTATCTAGCGGACTAAAAACACGGTCTTCAAATAAAACAGTGCTACCTCTTGGTGGAGATAGCACCCCAGTTGTACATGCACAAGAACCAGCCCTACCACACATAACCCAAACTCTCGCAGATTGTACCCCTACTACGATGGAGAGAGAACTAGCTTCACCCAATCTAACCCCAACCCCAGCCGATAGTAACCCAGTTCCTGTTGACACAGCACCATCTCCACCACAGAGCTCCCAAACAAGAGCAGTTAGTAAGGCAGCTCCAGTGCCCAAAGGGCCAGTACTATCACAGCGAACCCCAACTCCACCAGTTAGTACGCCTATTCCTGTGGAGGAAGCACAACCAACTAGTCGTAGTTTAGCATCTATCGCATTTGATGTTGCTAAATCGTATGTGCGTATCTTCCCATCTTGGAAATATTATACTGAAGATGAAGGAAAATGCCAGTTGCAGGTGTTTGTACAGGAGTTATGTGTAAGTAATGTTATTCATGGCAATTACTTTGCTTCGTCCCATACATCCTACCTCCATGATGGTTATAATACAGCAAATTTTCCCATTTTTCTCTATAGAGAAGGACCGATTTGGAAATTCAGGATGAGGTAACCTGTGCTAATACCTCTGCTATCTTCAAGAATGCTTGGTGGCAGTATCGGAATTACCTAAAGAAAACGTACTTCACCGGCAAAGAAACTCATCAAATTCCCTTATGTTCTCCTGAGACACATTTACTGGACGATGACTTGGAACGCCTTGTTCTGTACTTGTCCCGAACCAAGAATGTGGTAAGGTCTATGAGCTCATTTTCTATTTTTAAGTATTATATTCGTGCGTCTTACTGTACTCTGTTCATGTAGAACAAGTGCCTAAACCGGAAGAACAACTGTTCTAATTTAAGATTCCATTGCAACCATAGGGCATAGATATATGTTTGTTTGATGCTTTTATTATGTACTAGTACCTGGCAATAGAAGACTTGGTAGTTTAATCATGTCCACCTTACTAATGAACTGGTTCACCGAAATGAGTTTCATATACTAGTACATGCTAAACTTGTTATGTGTCTTCTTGTTTCTTCTTTTAAAATGCTGACACAATATTGGGGAAGAGTGCCTTATTAAGCAACGGTAAAGGAAGTAATGAAGATAAGGTTCGGGATAGTGACACATCCTGTCTTGGTTTAGTGTTGGAGTTACTGCCCACTACCGCTTGCACAAGCTATTCAAACTCACTGTCTGAATCAATTCGGTTTCTTGAGTCTCTACTACAAGCTGAAAGACATCGATCAGCTGTGCTGCGACAAGAAGCGAAAGGACTGCGGAAGTCCCTGGAGCTTCCAGATGCATACTTTCTGGTGCAACAGCAAGCGTTGGAGGATTTTAGCGCCAAACAGGACAAAGCTAATCAGCTTGCTAAGCTTTTTGCCAGCATGGTGGATACCCAGGATAACGTTTCTTGAGCTCTTCTGAAGTTGTTTCAGTTATGCTCTTGTTTTGCTGCCGCGTTTATTTGCACTGGTGGCCAATTTTGACGGCCAGTGTATATGATATGCTGCTTTGTTCCCTATATTTGCACTGGTGGCAAACTTTGATGCCTAGCGGATGTAATATGTGTAATAGTCATGATAGCCTAGCGTTAGTTGCTTGCTTATTTATTTCCTTGTTGTCTTGTTTATTTGTTTGCTTGTAGTCATTGCAGTTCTTTTTCCGTGGTTAACTAGTGGCTGCAATAACCTATTTTTAAAAACTAGGCCACAATAACCATGGGCTAATATTTACTGTAGTGACACTGGGCCTCCTACGGGCTGTAGAAACAGTGGGCCTTCTACGGGCCGTAGAAATAGTAGGCCTTCTACGGGCCGTAGAAACAATGGGCCTTCTATGGGCCGTATCATCAATGGGCCTTATACAGGCCGTATGATCGATTGGCCAAACATGGGCCAATAAAAGGCTGCATTATGGCCGTAAATGGGCTTGAGTTGGAATCATCCGTTCATGGGCCGACCGTAATGGGCCATCGTTAATAGGCTGTATTTGATGATGCTATGAAAACGGCCCAACGTATTAACGGGCCACAAATGGGCCAACTGTAACCACGAGCTGAATTTGGCCCACAAGCAGAAAATGACAGTAACGGGCCGTAAGTAAACGAATGCTGGAAATGAGCCCAAGAATAAATGGGCTCTGAGAAGGCCGAAAGATAACATGGGCTGGAAACGGCCCAATGGAATAATGGGCCGTTAATGGGTATAAAGTGGTACACTGTTCATTACGGGCCAGTTTCACCACGGGCCGTTAATGGGTGTAAATTGATACACTGTTCATTACGGGCCAGTTTCACCACGGGCTGTTAATAGGCCAAGAGTTACATAGGGCCTCATATGGGCCGAAAGACGTCATGGGACATACATGGGCCAGAAGTGAAAACGGGCTGGAATCATATTGGATGGCCTAGATGATGCTACTGGGCCTAATTCGGATAGGGCGTAACGGGCCTTGGGTTAGCGGGCTGTAAATTGGCTATATGCGAACAGGCCGTTAACAGGCTTTACATGGGCCGGCCTGCCACCTTTTGACCAAGTCTAACGGGCCGGCCTTTTCATAGGAATGGGCCTCTGTTGGGCTGTGCCACGTGTCTACATATCATTGGCGCCTATCTAACCCTCTAATGAGCTGACACGTGTTTCGTCCGGCCAATAAGAATTTTACACGTGGAAATTTCCCATTGGTCGGGGCTGTTAACGGGTTATCGGATCCAAAACCCGACCCGATAGCTTAACGGTGTTCCGTTATGGTGGATGCCACGTGTCGATCACCCTTGACGAAAGCACTTCTGTGATGCGCAATTTATCATCATGGAAGTGGACACTTCCGTGATGATAATTTTGGTAATGTCATGGAACACTTCTACGACAGCACAGGTATGACTATCTTGATTCTGTCATAAATTTTTCATGAATGTATATGCATGACAAAAAACGCGACCTACTATGACAAACACGTATCATCACTGAAGTGTATTTTTTTGGTAGTGATAAAGATCTTCGTAGAATATGTTGGAACCAATATGAGCATCCAGGTTCCGCTATTGGTTATTAACTAGAGATGAGTCTCGATCATGTCTACATAGTCTCGAACCCGTAGGGTCCGCACGCTTAACGTTCTGTGACAATTGGTATTATGAGTTTATGTGTTTTGATGTACCGAAGGTAGTTCAGAGTCCCGGATATGATCACGGACATGACGAGGAGTCTCGGAATGGTCGAGACATAAAGATCGATATATTGGAAGCCTATGTTTGGACATCGGAATGGTTCCGGATGAGTTCGGGCATTTACCGGAGTACCGGGAGGTTACCGGAATCCCCAGGGGAGTATATGGGCATTATTGGGCCTTCGTGGAATAGAGGAGAGGAAGGCCAAGGTGGAGGGCGTGCCCCCCCTAGCCCAATCCGAATTGGGTGGGGTTCGGGCCCCCTTCCTTCCTTCTCTCTCCCTCTTCCTTCTCTCCTACTCCTACTAGGGAAAGGGGGGAATCCTACTCCCGGTGGGAGTAGGACTCACCCTAGGGCGCGCCATAGGGACGGCCGACCCTCCCCTCCTCCATTCCTTTATATACGGGGGAGGGGGAACCCCATAGACACACAAGTTGATCTCTTAGCCGTGTGCGGTGCCCCCCTCAGATTTCCACCTCGGTCATACCGTTGTAGTGCTTAGGCGAAGCCCTGCGTCGGTAACTACATCATCACCGTCATCACACCATCGTGCTGACACTATTGGAATCAGGATCTTTGCCGTCAGCCAGCTCTTTGTCGTCTGCTAGCTGACGGCAAAGAAAGTCTTCCCCATCAACTTACAGAAAGCTGACGGAAAATAAAGAGCGGATGACAAAGAGGGTGTTTTCCGTCAGCCAGCTCTTTGCCATCTGCTAGCAGACGACATAGAAGCTAAGGGAGGGTGGCCCACTAGTGAGAACCACCTAACGGCTACTATCTTTGCCATCTGCAAAGAAAATGGCCAACCTAACATCTGTTAACTAGGCGCTTTGCCATCTGCTAGCAGAGGCAAAGAGCCGTGACCTAACTAAAAAGCAGGCCAGCGCCCACACCTGTTCCCCACCACTCTCTCTGTCCTCTCTCTCTCTCCTGCCCGAGCCGCCGCCGCCCCTCACCCGCACCACACCCGTTCCCGAGCCGCCGCCGCCCCGCGCCACCCCCGCCGCCGGCCGCCCCGCCCCCACTGCCCCCGTACCTGCACCCACATCTCCTCTCTGCTCTCCCGCGCCCTAGGGTTAGCCACCACCGCCCTTAATCCGGCGAGCTCCGGTGACCATGGTCGGCGTGCAACATGCTACCGAGCTCACCACGCTCCGTTGCGTCGATTCCTCCGGCCAGATTCGTCCCTCCCCCCTCGAACGCTGGCGCCCAACCCATCCCTCCGCGACTAGGTTTTGGTGCGCGGCCTCGTCTCTGCCACCGGCGTGCCTCTGGCGGTCCTCTACGCCTCATCGCATGGCTGCTCACGCGGCTGCGCCTGCTGGACACTGCTTCTCCACCAAAAGGCAGTGGCAGAGGAGGGCCTTATCCACCACCACGCAACGGCAGCCAAGGTCCTCCTCCCCCATCTCGCCTCTCTCCCTCTCTCAGCCCCCTGTTTCTTTCGATTTGGGAAGAAAATTTCCTTTTTCCCTTATGCAATTTCTGATTTGACCGGGTTTGTTTTTAGGGGCATTAATTTGGTGCTTTCTGTGTCCAGAGAAAAGTAGTAGAAGGGGATGAGGAAGGAGGAGAAAGACCAGAAGAAGGGCAAGGGAGGTGGGGCGATCTGCATGTCCATGGAGGTCTGAATGTTCCTTGTTTAATTTTTTATGTTGCATGCTCTCTGATTTTCGAGTAGATTTCTTTACAGCTTATTGAATACCAATGGTGTTCTCCTCTGTTTGATTACTATGGCTGGTTGCTTGTTTAACTTTTGTGTGAGAAATAATGTAGTTCAAGTGAGGTAATCTTGTTTCTAAATTTAGATACATGCATGTCTGTGGGGCTCCAGTTCTAAACATAGCAGACCACTACCCTCCTGTATGTTGTGCGAACTAGAGAGCTACTTAATTGATTAATATTTTGGATTGGTTTAATCTTTCTAAAAATGGTTGCTTCTGTTGTCACACATACACATGCTTCTGGACAATGCTACTAGCTATTATCTTTGCTATTTCTTTGATTTGTTTCAACCATGTACTGCTAGTTGTGGCTGTCAAACAAAAAGAATTGCTTTAGATTCATAATGTCCAGACATTAGCTTGTCTTTTCAAGGAGTCGGTTTGTGATACATGCCCACCTATTCATTTTAGTTTTAAAGAAAATAATTGGCTTGGGATTCGTAATGCTCAGGCCTCAGGCATTAATACTGTGACATGCATGGTTTCAGATTACCTGTGAGGTCGTCCACCGCTACTGTCACTGTGAGGTTGGCTATTTCCCTACATACATTGCTCTGCTGTAGCCTAGTTCGTTTCTATGCCACTGGTTGTGAAACCAAACTAGGTGGGTGTGGGTGTGATGATGTTTGGTATAGTGCTTGATGCCACCGGACTATAGGTTCTTGTGTAGCACTACTTGTTATATAACTCTGGTTCCTGATGAGATCATGTATATACTAGGCTAGTTGCACTTTGGTTCTATCTATTTCAAATCATACTTGGTCCTGTATGCATGTATGTATGATGCATGTGTGCTTCGATTTGGAGCAGCAGTAGGACGACGACGAGAGGACGAGTACCTCGACGGCGACGACAACTAGGAGGATGAACCCACCCACAAGGGTGCCGATGCTGGCCATCAGAACGACGACTCTTCGTCCTGCACCACCTCACGCTGCGGCGGCTACATGTAATTTTTTTTGAGATTGCCTATGTTTTAATCCTATGGATCCGCTGCATGCTTGGTACTAGCAATCTGCCTTTCAAGTAGATCCAATCAACATCCAAGTTTCTGAAAATTCAGTTTAGAATTCTATGCAATTCCATCAGTGGAGAGAGAGAGAAAGGGGGTCCATGGTCTAAACCTACACATCATCTGCAATGCAATCAAGAGAGAGAGGGATAGAGAGGCATCAGCTGAGTGTGGATGAATTTCCTAACCCTAATAGGCAATGCCAATTTATTTCTTGAGCCACATGCTTCCTGGTAGGTAAACTCAAGAAGGTTCCGTTAGTGTTGGTAGTCTGTACTTGTGTTATTCAAGAGGTTGTATTATTTTGAGAAGGCAAGAGGCCATATTTACAGTATGTTTCATACATCCTACAATATGTATAGCTTCCTATCTCGATTATTTCCAGGATTGCGATCCTTTTGACATATTTAATTTTCCTTTAATCATTGAGACTGGGCATGGGTTTGAGCTCTCTGTTTTGTGCACTGGTTTTAGCTCATTTACGCTGCCTAAATTCTGCTTTACTTCCGAGCGCAACACACTAATTAGTGCATGTACAGGGTTAGTGAAGGAAAGTTTGTAGTTGCAGCCGTCACTCTAGATGATTATCTTTTGATGCAAAGTACTGAAGTGAAAAGTTGGTGACTTGCTTTCTAAAATATGAAAGCATTAGTTTCTTGTTCTATTCATTTCATCATAGATTTGGTAGCACAAAAATAGCATACTTAGATAGGTTAACTCTAAAATAACACAAATAATGAATAAGATGGAAAAACAAGGAAGAGGAGGAAGATAAGGAATAGGAAGAGCTCTTCTTATTCTTCTTCTTCTTCTAGTCTTCTTCTTCTTCTAATTTCTTACTCCCATTTTTGCAGGTTTGGTTCACTTCATGGAAGGGCAGAATGCTACTATTTAGATGTTAGATGTTTGATGTATTGGATGTTTGTGAAACTATGTATATATGAATTGAATGTATGATGTTTGATGTTTCATGACGATGGTGAAACTATGTTTGATGTATGATGTTTGAAACTATGTGATTCTGAATATATATATATATATATATATATATATATATATATATATATATATATATATATGAAAATGGTTGTGTACTCCTGGGAGTACGTACTCCCGCTTCTCATATACCACATAGATGAATCTTTTATACCATTTTATTATTTTTAATATACTTCATTAGTAATTATTAGATACCCCAAAATGAGTTTCATGAAAAAATTCATGTGAGTCTACATATTTTTAAATGTTTACGTATATACTGATGTGTTTGTATGTGAAAAAGGTATATTACAAAAAGTACATCGCAGATGATATTTTTTCAACAAAACTCGTATTGGGGTATCTTAGAATATTTAATGAAGTATATTGAGAATAATAAAGAGGTATAATTAATGCGTATATGAGGTATATTGAGAATGAGAGTATATACTCCTAGGAATATAGAAGAGGAGTCCTATATATATATGTGTGTGTGTGTGAATTTCTGTGAAAATGAATTGATATACCAAAAAATAGAAAAAACAAGGGCTATATAGCCACTTGAGCAGACGGCAAAGAGGTCACGTGGCAACAGCCTGGGCTGGCCTATTTGGGCTCTTTACCGTCTGCCAGAAGACGGCAAAGCAGACCGTTAACCCCCTAACGGACCTACGCTGCCACGTGTGCCGTCCAGGTCGTTTGTCGTCTGCTGGCGGACGACAAAGACCATTTCATCTTTGTCGTCCACTAGCAGACGGCAAAGTGCCCTTTGCCATAGCTTATTCAGCAAGACCTTTTGCCGTCTGATGGCTGACGGCAAAGGTCTTTGTTGTCCGTGATCCATGCCTTTGCCGTCCGCCATGGCGGACGGCAAAGATGCTGATTCCAGTAGTGTGACGAAGCTCTTCCCTGACCCTCAGCTGGATCTAGAGTTCGTGGGACGTCACCGAGCTGAACGTGTGCAGATCGCGGAGGTGTTGTACCTTCGGTGCTAGGATCAGTCAGATCGTGAAAACGTACAACTACATCAACCGCATTGTCATAACGCTTCCGCTTACGGTCTACGAGGGTACGTAGACAACACTCTCCCCTCTCGTTGCTATACATCACCTAGATAGATCTTACGTGTGCATCGGATTTTTTTTGAAATTACTGAGTTCCCCAACATAAACATCGAAAACAGATAATATAATAGCATGGAACAATAAAAAATTATAGATATACGTTGAAGATGTATCAGCTATCGTGGTGAGGTAGGAGGAAGAAAAGCTCGACGTGGTGTTATCCACTGACTTCGTGGTGACTCCGTGGTTTTGTAGGAGGAGACGACAACCTCGGGGCATGTTGGATGGCGACCACTTTTTCCGGGCGGCCTTCGAACAGAGGCAAGGAAGACGGCAAGGGCATTCTACCTGTGAGCTACGTTGGGATTTCCTCGAAGAGGAGAGGATGATAGACAACCCCTCTTACAAGTCAGGTTGCAAGTATTTGTTCTTTGTGTGCTGGTACCGTTTACATAGTGTTGCATGAATCTCCTACTGGTTCAATAACCTTGGTTTCACCACTGAGGGAAATACCTACCGTAGCTGTGCTGCATCATCCCTTCCTCTTTGGGGAAATACCGACGTAGTTCAAGTCACATCAAAATGAATTTCTGGCGCTGATGTCTACTACACAACCTTCTTCTTGTAGACGTTGTTGGGCCTCCAAGTGAAGAGGTTTCTAGGACAGTAGAAAATTTTCCTCAAGTGGATGACCTAAGGTCTATCAATCCGTGGGAGGCGTAGGATGAAGATGGTCTCTCTCAAGCAACCTTGCAACCAAATAACAAAGAGTCTCTTGTGTCCCCAACACACCCAATACAATGGTAAATTGCATAGGTGCACTAGTTCGGCGAAGAGATTGTGATACAAGTGGTATATGGATGGTAGATAAAGGTTTTTGTAATCTTAAAATATAAAAACAGCAAGGTAACTAATGATAAAAGTGAGCACAAACGGTATTGCAATGCGTTGAAATAAGGTCTAGGGTTCATACTTTCGCTAGTGCTAGTTCTCTTAACAATAATAACATAATTGGATCATATAACTATCCCTCAACATGCAACAAAGAGTCACTCCAAAGTCACTAATAGCGGAGAACAAACGAAGAGATTATGGTAGGGTACGAAACCACCTCAAAGTTATCCTTTCTGATCGATCTATTCAAGAGTCCGTAGTAAAATAACATGAAGCAATTAGTTCCGTTCGATCTATCATAGAGTTCGTACTAGAATAACACGTTAAGACACAAATCAACCAAAACCCTAATGTCACCTAGATACTCCAATGTCACCTCAAGTATCCATGGGTATGATTATACAATATGCATCACACAATCTCAGATTCATCTATTCAAACCAACACAAAGAACTTCAAAGAGTGCCCCAAAGATTCTACCGGAGAGTCAAGACGAAAACGTGTGCCAACCCGTATGCATAGGTTCATGGATGGAACCCACAAGTTGATCACCAAAACATACATCAAGTGGATCAATAGAATACCCCATTGTCACCACGGGTATCCCACGCAAGACATACATCAAGTGTTTTCAAATCATTAAAGACTCAATCCGATAAGATAACTTCAAAGGGAAAACTCAATCCATTACAAGAGAGTAGAGGGGGAGAAACATCATAAGATCCAACTATAATAGCAAAGCTCGCGATACATTAAGATCGTACCACCATTAAGAACACGAGAGAGAGATCAAACACATAGCTACTGGTACATACCCTCAGCCCGAGGGTGGACTACTCCCTACTTGTCATGGAGAGCGCCGGGATGATGAAGATGGCCACCGGAGAGGGATTCCCCCCCTCCGGCAGGGTGCCGGAACGGGTCTAGATTGGTTTTCGGTGGCTACGAAGTCTTCTGGTGGCGGAACACCCGATCTATTGTGCTCCCCGATGGTTTTAGGGTATATTGGTATATATAGGAGGAAGAAATATGTTAGGGGAGCCACGAGGGGCCCACAAGGGTGGAGGGCGCGCCCAGGGGGGTGGGCGTGCCCCCTGCCTTGTGCCTTCCTCGTTGCTTCCCTTACGTACACCCCAAGTCTTTTGGATTGCTTCCGTTCAAAAAATAAGTTCCGTGAAGTTTCAGGTCAATTGGACTCCGTTTGATTTTCCTTTTCTGCGATACTCTAAGACAAGGAAAAAACAGAAACTGGCACCGGGCTCTAGGTTAATAGGTTAGTCCCAAAAATCATATAAAATAGCATATAAATGCATATAAAACATCCAAGGTTGATAATATAATAGCATGGAACAGTAAAAAAATATAGATACGCTGGAGACTTATGAGGCGCCGTTGCCGAGGAGACACCATCATCATCTATCAGGTTTGAAAGATCGACGATGTCGCCTAGAGGGGGGGTGAATAGGCGCTTTAAAATAATTACGGTTTAGGCTTGAACAAATGCGGAAAAAAACGTAGCGGTTAATTTGTCTAGCACAAAACCTACAATAACTAGGCTCACCTATGTGCACCAACAACTTATGCTAAGCAAGAGAAACAACTATGTGATAGCAAGATATATAACATGAAACACTATGACTATCACAAAGTAAAGTGCATAAGTACAGGGCTTGGGTAAGAGATAACCGAAGCACGCAGAGACGACGATGTATCCCGAAGTTCACACCCTTGCGAATGCTAATCTCCGTTTGGAGCGGTGTGGAGGCACAATGCTCCCAAGAAGCCACTAGGGCCACCATAATCTCTTCACGCCCTCGCATAATGCAAGATGTCGTGGTTCCACTAGGGGACCCTTGAGGGCGGTCACCGAACCCATACAAATGTCAACCCTTGGGGGCGGTCACCGAACCCGTACACTTTGGAAACCCTTGGGGGCGTTCACCAGTACCCGTCAAATTGCTCGGGGCGATCTCCATAACCTAATTGGAGATCCCGACGCTTGCCCTAAGCTTTACACCATAATGATTGAGCTTTGAACACCACCAACCGTCTCGGGCACCCAAGCACCCAAGAGGAACAAGCTCTAGGGTACCAAGCACCCAAGAGTAATAAGCTTCTCAACTTGTAACTTCCACGTATCACCGTGGAGAACTCAAACTAATGCAACTAATGCAATGGAAAGTGCACACGGAGTGCCCAAGTCCCCAACTCTCAAATCCCACCAAAGAAACGAAAGCTATGGAGGAAAAAGAGAGGAAGAACAAGAAGGAGAACACCAAGAACTCCAATAACTACAAGATCTAGATCCAAGGGGTTCCCCTCACATAGAGGAGAAAGTTATTGGTGGAAACATAGATCTAGATCTCCTCTCTCTTTCCCCCCCAAAACTAGCAAGAATCCACTGAGTGATTGAGAGATAGCAAGCTCGAAGAAGGTCAACAATGGGGGAAGAACATGAGCTAAAGGGGTGAGGTCCAATGGGGAATAAGACCCCCTTTTATAGGTGGGAAAAAATCCAATAGTTATCCCCATTCTCAACCCGCAACGGGCAGTACTACCGCTCAACGAAGCGGTACTACCGCTTGCGCGGATCGGCGGTACTGCCACTTGGCCCAGCGGTACTACTGCTAGACCGCGCTCAGCAGCTAACACGAACATTGGGAGAGATACAGGAGAGAACCTCGAGCGGCACTAGTAGCAGAGGTAGGCATGGTACTACCGCTAATGAGCGGTACTACTGCTCCTACTGCTGGTGAACCCGACACGAGAACTGCATGTTCCGAGTCGTGGCGATACTAGAGCGGCATAGGAGCAGCACTTCCGCTTGAGTCTCTCAGCGGTACTACCGCTACTGCAGTGGTACTACCGCCTATGGCCCTGGCGGTACTGTCGCACCAAGCCACGATACTACCGCTGACTCCATCCAATGCCACATCCAAGCAAAACAGATGCTCCAGGAAAACCAGAACTGCCTCAACTTCTACAAATGAGCTCCGAATTGAGCAAACTCAAGCTTGTTGGATAGATGATGACGAGTAGCATCCAACAACGAAAAGGTATAGAGATGCAAAACCTCTAAGAATTAAGAACCGACAAAAACCCCAACATAAAAAACATCATAGAAGATGCATGTGAACTCCGTTTTCAATGAACTCGAGCTTGTCATGAAGATGACCAGAAGCTCCAAATATCACAAGGAGAAGAACCAAACAAGAACCAAGAAAGATGATGCAAGGATGCAATGGTTTGAGCTATCTACGAACAATACGATCAAGCTACTCATCAAGAGCCCCCTTGATAGTACGACAATCGTTCCTATAACCCGGTCTCCTAACTACCACCCTGAGACTGGTAAAATAGAAAACCTATCAAGGGCAAACGTTTGCCTTGCACATAGTCCACTTGAGCTAGATGATGATGATCTTGAATCCCTCAAGTTGGACCACCTTTCTTGATTGTGTTGGCTCGATGAAGACTAGTTTATTGCTCCCCCATACTCCAGCATGGGTGAGCTACTCTTTGGCATATCTTCACAAGTCCATTAACACCACAATGGACGGAAAGCTTCAAGGATGATCTCTTCGTGATGCTCCACTTGAACTTGCACACCGCAATTGATGACGATCACCACTTGATGTCATCCTCCATGGGTTGTATGAGATCTTCCTCTTGATGCAAACCCATGGAAACAAACCTAACCCCACACAGAACTCACACGAAGATCATGGGTTAGTACACAAAGCGTAACGAACAATGCTTACCATACCATGGGATCACTTGATCCCTCTCGGTACATATTCTATGCTTTGTGTGTTGATCAACTTGATTCACTCTTTGACTTAGTCTTGATCAACCTTGAATCTTTCGAACTCTCTTCATTTGAATGATATCTTGAAGGTAAACATGAATGATCACACAATCTTCTTCTTCGATACATGCTTGCAATAAGCTCAACACTCACATGACCAATCTTTGGATAATTCCTTAATAGCACCTTGGTCAACTCATAAACTCCTTGAAACCAACACATGGACTCCAAGAAATGCCTATGGACAAATCCTTCAAATATAACTCAAGGCAACCATTAGTCCATAGAGATTGTCATCAATTACCAAAACCAAACATGGGGGCACCGCATGTTCTTTCAAGGTTCCTAATCACAAATCTCATCTCCTTGCAGTTTACATTATTTGCCATTTTCCTCTCATTTTTATCTCCCCCACTTCACAAAAATTTGCCGTCTTATTCGCCAAGGAGATGCAAGGGGTTCAAATTTTAGACAAGTTGAGTGATTTGCATAAACATATGGTCAAGTTGCAAAAATATAATGAACCTCTCAAGCATATTAGTGGAAACGTAAATCACATGAATACTCTGATTACTCTTTGCAATAAATGGTTGGATATTTTAGATCTCAAAATGGTTTCTTTTCCTAAGAATTTAGGGAAGCGTAAAGATCCTCCCGGGTTTGAGAAAGCCCTTCCAAAAGTTTTCAAAACTACAAATGACAATACTTGGATCTTTGCATTATGCCTAGCTAGGGGCATAGAACGATAGGAGGCAACCCAATGAATAAATTTTCTTTTTTCTTTTTTATTTATGTTCTTGTGTGTTTGAAAAATTATGCTACTATTATGATTGTGTGTTTATGTTTTAATTAGTGTTTGTGCCAAGCAAAGCCTTTGGGAACATGTTGGGTGATAGCTGATTTGATCTTGTTGAAAAACAGAAACTTTGTGCGCCAGTCACAAAATTATTAAAAATCACAGAAGCGCGATAAAATCCTGATTTTGGTACACAAGATTGATATACAAACTACCCATGTTGTCCTAATTTTTTTAGAATTTTTGGAGTTACAGAAGTATTCAAAGTTTGCAGATTTATACAGACTGTTCTATTTTTGACAGATTCTGTTTTCTTTGCGTTGTGTGCTTATTTTGATGAATCTATGGTTTGTATTGGAGGGTATAAGCCATGGTAAAGTTTTAATATAGTAGATAGAATGCTAAAATAAAATATTAATGGGTTTGCAACAATACTTAGAGTAGTGATTTGCTTTGTAATACTAACGGATCTCACAAAGGTTTTGTTGAGTTTTGTGTGATTGAAGTTTTCAAGTTTTGGGTGAGATCACGATGGATGAAGGAATAAGGAGTAAGAAGAGCCTAAGCTTGGGGATGCCCCATGGCACCCCAAGTTATTATCCAAAGAGGAACAAGCAACTAAGCTTGGGGATGCCCCGAGTGGCATCCCCTCTTTCTTTTAACGACCATCGGTATTTTACTTGGAACTATATTTTTATTCGTTACATATCATGAGTTTTGCTTGGAGCGTCTTGTATTATATGAGTCTTTGCTTGTTTTTATTTTTAATTTATGTCATCTATCCTTGCTGAACACACCTATTTGAGATAGCCAAAATTATGCTATGATTTTTAGAATTGCTCTTTATGCTTCACTTAAATTTTTTGAGCTATGGAATTGCTCTAGTGCTTCACTTATATCATTTTGAGCACGGTGTGCTGTATTATTTTTGAATAAATGCTCCCATGCTTCACTTAGATTTATTTGAGAGTTAGTAAAATTTTGAAGAAAATTTCTCATGATTCACTTATATTATTTTGAGACAAGAAATTTTTTATGCTCATGTTCTTTACTTAGATTTGTTTGAGCTTATCAAAAGCAACATATGACACTAGTCCCAAAGTGATAGATATTCAAGAGGGATATAATAAAAACTTTCATGAAGATCATTGGACAAAATAAACTTGATTCTTTGTAATAGTTTTGAGATATGATGATAGTGATATGTGAGTCATGTTGATGAGTAATTATGCTTTAGTAAGAATATTGGTGTTAAGGATTGTGATTCCCTATGCAAGCACGAAAGTCAATAGTTATGCAATGAAATTAAGTCCTACTTGTGGTGCATTATTCGGTGTTAGTTATGTTTAATGGTTGCTTATGAGATTTTTGTTTCTTGGTTGGTTGCTTCTCAATCTTTTCCTAGCCTTCACTTGTACTAAGTAGGAATACTACTTGTGCATCCAAAATCCTTAAACCCAATTTTGCCATATGAGTCCACTATACCTACCTATATGCGGTATTTCTGTGCCGTTCTAAGCAAATTTGTATGTGCCATCTCTAATTTTCAAAATAAATTTCCTTTTTGTGTGCTCGTACCGCTCATAAAATGGTAGGGGGTGGCTGATATTTTTCCATGCTAGATGTGTTATTCTCAAGATAAGTGTCTATTCACTTGTCATTGCACGAGAGTACGGCAAAGGTATTAGGGATGCCCGGTCCCAAAATGAAAAATGAATTTACTTTATATTGTCAAATAATAAATTCCTTGGAAAGTGTTGGTATGGACGGCACCCGTGGATACGACTAGCCATGGAATGTGAAAGTATGGTGGAAAAAGGAATAAACTTTATTTTCTGTTTGGGAACCGCCTATGATATATCTAGCATGGAAAGTATTGGGAAATACTCGATCATTTTCGTTGACAGGAAAAGCATGCCACCCAAAATGTTTTATCTCTCTTTTTCCGCTTTGAGATCTGTCACCTCTACAAATCCCTACTTCCCTCTACGAAGGGCCTTTCTTTCTTTTTTTACTTTATGCAATTTTTATTTTTTGAGTCTCCATCTTCTCTTATGAAGCACCAACTAAGGGCACTATGATCGTACTTGAGCATTGGGTGTAGCTAATATGCAAGTGTATTTCATGAATGGACCAATGATTGAGCATAATGGGCTAGGGATAACTTGCTTTAGTGCTGATATTTTGAAATACATGGTTACTTGTTGATATGCTTGTTCATTAATCCAACACGGTTTATTCCTAGAAACTGTGTGCGTTATTGAATGCATCACACACAGTGTTTTCTCAATACAATTTGCAATAGAAAAACCTAATTACCAGGATAATTATCTGATTATTAATTATCCATTTATTAATCTAATTGACATTTCATATTAAGCAAACAATATATTTCATTTTCATAATTAAAAATACATCAGAGTACAACATCATATAGCTTCAACACTCAGCTACCCTATTACACAACTACATTAGCACCAAGTTTCACGTGCAACATCTATAACCTTTCGAAATTAGCATCATAGACGGTACATAGACAGATGTATCTCATCTGGAAAACTGCTGAGGCAGAAGGCGAATATTGAGCCTTCATTGATGTTGAAGGTCTTTGTAACTTTAGGCCAGTGCCTGTGGATGATTGACCGTCCATCCTTCGTCCTCTTCAGGAACACTTCAATATTGAACCATGGGTGTTGTATGAATACCTTCCTGGCCTCCTGACCATACAAGTGGTTTGAGAGGTAATCATCAGTGAACTGCTTTGGAAAGACCTGAAAACAAGGGTGTGCATAAATATCTTCTCTATATTGGAAATGGGGCAAAGGAACAAAAAAGGCAAGATATAATAGTTAGTACCATCCTATAGTGAACTGATGTGTTCTTGATTGTGCATACAAAGATCTTGTTGTTTTTTGTCGCTAATTTCTTTATCCCATCAATCTTTCTGAGTTTCTTGACTTGACTGATATTCATGGACAACTCATTTCCCCATATGCAAAAAGGGTCGAACAATGGGTCAAAACCTTTGACAGCAGGACCTACATGTGCAAGACGAAATTGTTAAAAACCTAAATATTAGAATGGTTCCTACAATTGCACAAATGTGCTATTAGACAACGGACCATGCATGTGCTAACCTCGATTGTAAATCTCAGTGCTTCCCATTGTTTCCCTGCAACACATATAAGGTAGTTAGTTATCAGGTTAAGTAAGGGTTCGGATGCTATCAGTAAAATATGTTGATGAAAAATAAGCAGATTGCAGATTCATCCGATTAATTCAAGCCACATGGAAAACCCATTTATCCAAACCAAGCATGATTAAGAACTAGGAAATATAGCACTTGTATATGTTTCTCATGTATTAAGTGCAGCCAAATTCGATTTATTCCTCACATGCATGATGTCTACTACACAACCTTCTTCTTGTAGACGTTGTTGGGCCTCCAAGTGCAGAGGTTTGTAGGACAGTAGCAAATTTCCCTCAAGTGTATGACTTCAGGTTTATCAATCTGTGGGAGGCGTAGGATGAAGATAGTCTCTCTTAAGCAACCCTGCAACCAAATAACAAAGAGTCTCTTGTGTCCCCAACACACCCAATACAATGGTAAATTGTATAGGTGCACTAGTTCGGCGAGGAGATGGTGATACAAGTGGAATATGTATAGTAGATAATGGTTTTTGTAATATGAAAAATATAAAAACAGCAAGGTAATTAATGATAAAAGTGAGCGTAAACGGTATTGCAATGCGTTGAAACAAGGCCTAGGGTTCATACTTTCACTAGTGCAAGTTCTCTCAACAATAATAACATAATTGGATCATATAACTATCCCTCAACATGCAACAAAGAGTCACTCCAAAGTCATTAATAGCGGAGAACAAACGAAGAGATTATGGTAGGGTACGAAACCACCTCAAAGTTATCCTTTCTGATCTATCTATTCAAGAGTCCATAGTAAAATAACACAAAGCTATTCTTTCCGTTCAATCTATCATAGAGTTCGTACTAGAATAACACCTTAAGACACAGATCAACCAAAACCCTAATGTCACCTAGATACTCCAATGTCACCTCAAGTATCCGTGGGTATGATTATACGATATG
The DNA here is from genome assembly GCF_056163025.1 of Triticum urartu. Classification (NCBI taxonomy): domain Eukaryota; kingdom Viridiplantae; phylum Streptophyta; class Magnoliopsida; order Poales; family Poaceae; genus Triticum; species Triticum urartu. Next base: position 129,325,069 of record NC_141875.1, read on the forward strand.
CATCACACAATCTCAGATTCATCTATTCAAACCAACACAAGGTACTTCAAAGAGTGCCCCAAAGTTTCTACCGGAGAGTTAAGATGAAAACGTGTGCCAACCCGTATGCATAGGTTCAAGGGCGGAACCCGCAAGTTGATCACCAAAACATACATCAAGTGGATCAATAGAATACCCCATTGTCACCACGGGTATCCCACGCAAGACATACATCAAGTGTTCTCAAATCCTTAAAGACTCAATCTGATAAGATAACTTCAAAGGGAAAACTCAATTCATTACAAGAGAGTAGTGGGGGAGAAACATCATAAGATCCAACTATAATAGCAAAGCTCGCGATACATCAAGATCGTACCACCTCAAGAACACGAGAGAGAGAGAGAGAGAGATCAAACACATAGCTACTGGTACATACCCTCAGCCCCGAGGGAGAACTACTCCCTCCTCATCATGGAGAGCATCGGGATGATGAAGATGGCCATCGGAGAGGGATTTCCCCCTCCGACAGGGTGCCGAAACGGGTCTAGATTGGTTTTCGGTGGCTACAGAGGCTTCTGGCAGCGGAACTCCCGATCTATTGTGTTCCTCGAAGTTTTTAGGGTATATGGGTATATATAGGAGGAAGAAGTACGTCGGTGGATCTCCGGGCTGTCCACGAGGCAGGGGGCACACCCAGGGGGGTGGGCGTGCCCCCCACCCTCGTGGGCAGCCCGAGACTCTTCTGGTCCATCTTCGATACTCCGTGGGCTTCTTCTGGTTCAAAAATAAGTTCCGTGAAGTTTCAGGTTAATTGGAATCCGTTTGATTTTCCTTTTCTGCGATACTCTAAAACAAGGAAAAAACAGAAACTGGCACTGGGCTCTAGGTTAATAGGTTAGTCCCAAAAATCATATAAAATAGCATATAAATGCATATAAAACATCCAAGGTTGATAATATAATAGCATGGAACAATAAAAAATTATAGATACGTTGGAGACGTATCAGCATCCCCAAGCTTAATTCCTGCTCGTCCTTGAGTAGGTAAATGATAAAAACAGAATTTTTGATGTGGAATGCTACCTAACATATTTATCCATGTAATTCTTTATTGTGGCAAGAATATTCAGATCCATAAGATTCAAGACAAAAGTTTAATATTGACATAAAAATAATAATACTTCAAGCATACTAACGAAGCAATCATGTATGCTCAAAATAGCATGGCCAAAGAAAGTTATCCCTACAAAATCATATAGTCTGGCTAAGCTCCATCTTCACCACACAAAATATTTAAATCATGCACAACCCTGATGACAAGCCAAGCAATTGTTTCATACTTTTGATGTTCTCAAACTTTTTCAATCTTCACGCAATACATGAGCGTGAGCCATGGACATAGCACTATAGGTGGAATAGAATGGTGGTTGTGGAGAAGAAAAAAGGGAGAAGATAGTCTCACACCAACTAGGCGTATCAACGGGCTATGGAGATGCCCATCAATAGATATCAATGTGAGTGAATAGGGATTGCCATGCAACGGATGAACTAGAGCTATAAGTGTATGAAAGCTCAACAAAAGAACTAAGTGGGTGTGCATCCAACTTGCTTGCTCATGAAGACCTAGGGCAATTTTGAGGAAGCCCATTATTGGAATATACAAGCCAAGTTCTATAATGTAAAATTCCCACTAGTAAATGAAAGTGACAACATAGGAGACTCTGTATCATGAAGATCATGGTGCTACTTTGAAGCACAAGTGTGGTAAAAGGATAGTAGCATTGCCCCTTCTCTCTTTTTCTCTCATTTTTTTGTTTTTTTTGGGGCCTTCTCTTTTTTTGGCCTCTTTTTTTTAGTCTGGAGTCTCATCCCGACTTGTGGGGTAATCATAGTCTCCATCATCCTTTCCTCACTGGGACAATGCTCTAATAATGATGATCATCACACTTTTATTTACTTACAACTCAAAAATTACAACTCGATACTTATAACAAAATATGACTATATATGAATGCCTCCGGCGGTGTACCGGGATGTGAAATGACTCATGAGTGACATGTATGAAAGAATTATGAATGGTGGCTTTGCCACAAATATGATGTCAACTACATGATCATGCAAAGCAATATGACAATGATGAAGCGTGTCATAATAAACGAAACAGTGGAAAGTTGCATGGCAGTATATCTCAGAATGGCTATGGAAATGCCATAATAGGTAGGTATGGTGGCTGTTTTGAGGAAGGCATATGGTGGGTTTATGGTACCGGTGAAAGTTGCACGGTACTAGAGAGGCTAGCAATGATGGAAGGGTGAGAGTGCGTATAATCCATGGTCTCAACATTAGTCATAAAGAACTCACATGCTTATTGCAAAAATCTATTAGTTATCGAAAAAAAGTACTATGCACATGCTCCTAGGGGGATAGATTGGTAGGAAAAGACCATCGCTTGTCCCTGACTGCCACTCATAAGGAAGACAATGAGTAAATAAATCATGCTCCGACTTCATCACATAACGGTTCACCATACGTGCATGCTAAGGGAATCGCAAACTTTAGCACAAGTATTTCTCAAATTCACAACTACCCACTAGAATGACTCTAATATTACCACCCTCATATCTCAAAACAATCATCAAGTATCAAACTTCTCATAGTACTCAATGCACTTTATCTGAAAGTTTTTATTATATCCCTCTTGGATGCCCATCATATTAGGACTAGTTTCATAACCAAAGAAAACTACCATGCTGTTTAGAAACTCTCAAATGATATAAGTGAAGCTTGAGAGTTCATCTATTTCTATAAAATAAAACCACCACCGTGCTCTAAAAACATATAAGTGAAGCACTAGAGCAAATGACAAACTACTCCGAAAGATATAAGTGAAGATCAATGAGTAGTCGAATAATTATGCAACTATATGAAGACTCTCTAACATTTAAGAATTTCAGATCTTGGTATTTTATTAAAGCAGCAAGCAAAACTAAATAAAATAAAATGACACTCCACTCAAAACACATATCATGTGGTAAATAAAAATATAGCTCCAAGTAAAGTTACCGATGAACGAAGACGAAAGAGGGGATGCCTTCTGGGGCACCCCCAAGCTTAGGCTCTTGGTTGTCCTTGAATATTACCTTGGGGTGCCTTGGGCATCCCCAAGCTTAGGCTCTTGCCACTCCTTATTCCATAGTCCATTGAATCTTTACCCAAAACTTGAAAACTTCACAACACAAAACTTAACAGAAAACTCGTAAGCTCCGTTAGTATAAGAAAATAAATCACCACTTAGGTACTGTTGTGAAATCATTATAAATTCATATTGGTGTAATATCTACTATATTACAACTTATCTATGGTTCATACCTTCCGATACTACTCATAGATTGATCAAAATAAGCAAACGACACATAGAAAATAGAATCTGTCAAAAACAGAACAGTCTGTAGTAATCTGGATCAAATGCAAACTTCTGGAACCTCAAAAATTCTAAAATAAATTTCTAGACATGAGGAATTTATCTATTAATCATCTTCAAAAAGAATTAACTAAATAGCACTCTCCAATAAAAAAATGGCAGCAATTCTCGTGAGCGCTAAAGTTTCTGTTTTTAAAGCAAGATCAACAAGACTTTCCCCAAGTCTTCCCAACGGTTCTACATGGCACAAACACTAACTAAAACATAAAAACTCAATCATAACAGAGGCTAGATAAATTATTTATTTCTAAACAGGAGCAAAAAGTAAGGAACAAAAATAAAATTGGGTTACCTCCCAACAAGCGCTATCGTTTGACGCCCCTAGCTAGGCATGCTGGTTTCAATGATGCTCACATAAAAGATAAGAATTGTAACATAAAGAGGGCATCATGAAGAATATGACTAGAACATTTAAGCCTAACCCACTTCCTATGCATAGGGATTTTGTGAGCAAACAATTTATGGTAGCAATAATCAACTACCATAGGAAGGCAAAACAAGCATAACTTCAAAACTTTAAGCACATAGAGAGGAAACTTGATATTATTGCAATTCCTACAAGAATATATTCCTCCCTCATAATAATTTTCAGTAGCATCATGAATGAATTCAACAATATAACCATCACCTAAAGCACTATTTTCATGATGCACAAGCATATAATCTTTATTACTCTCCACATAAGAAAATGTCTTCTCATGAATAGTAGTGGGAGCAAACTCAACAAAATAACTATGATGTGAGGCATAATCCAATTGAAAACTAAAATCATGATGACAAGTTTCATGGTTATCATTATTATTTATAGCATACATGCCATCACAATAATCATCATAGATAGGAACTTTGTTCTCATAATCAATTGGAACCTCTTCCGAAATAGTGGATTCATCACTAAATAAAGTCATGACCTCTCCAAATTCACTTTCATAAATATAATCATCATGAATAGGAGGGATGCTTTTATCATAATAAATTTGCTCATCAAAACTTGGGGGACAAAAAATATCATCTTCATCAAACATAGCTTCCCCAAGCTTGTGGCTTTGCATATCATTAGCATCATGGATATTCAGGGAATTCATACTAACAACATTGCAATAATGCTCATCATTCAAATATTTAGTGCCAAACATTCTAATGCATTCTTCTTCTAACACTTTAGCACAATTATCGGAATCCTTATTTTCATGAAAGATATTAAAAAGATGAAGCATATGAGGTAACCTTTATTCCATTTTTTGGAGTTTTCTTTTATAGACTAAACTAGTGATAAAACAAGAAACTAAAAGATTCGATTGCAAGATCTAAAGATATACCTTCAAGCGCTAACCTCCCCGGAAATGGTGCAAGAAAAGAGCTTGATGTCTACTACACAACCTTCTTCTTGTAGACGTTGTTAGGCCTCCAAGTGCAGAGGTTTGTAGGACAGTAGCAAATTTCCCTCATGTGGATGACCTAAGGTTTATCAATCCGTGGGAGGCGTAGGATGAAGATGGTCTCTCTCAAGCAACCCTGCAACCAAATAACAAAGAGTCTCTTTTGTCCCCAACACACCCAATACAATGGTAAATTGTATAGGTGCACTAGTTCGGTGAAGAGATGGTGATACAAGTGCAATATGGATAGTAGATAATGGTTTTTGTAATCTGAAAATATAGAAACAGCAAGGTAACTAATGATAAAAGTGAGCGTAAAAGGTATTGCAATGCGTTGAAACAAGGCCTAGGGTTCATACTTTCACTAGTGCAAGTTCTCTCAACAATAATAACATAATTGGATCATATAACTATCCCTCAACATGCAACAAAGAGTCACTCCAAAGTCACTAATAGCGGAGAACAAACGAAGAGATTATGGTAGGGTACGAAACCACCTCAAAGTTATCCTTTCTGATCTATCTATTCAAGAGTCTGTAGTAAAATAACACAAAGCTATTCTTTCCGTTCAATCTATCATAGAGTTCGTACTGGAATAACACCTTAAGAAACAAATCAACCAAAACCCTAATGTCACCTAGATACTCCAATGTCACCTCAAGTATCCGTGGGTATGATTATACGATATGCATCACACAATCTTAGATTCATCTATTCAAACCAACACAAGGTACTTCAAAGAGTGCCCCAAAGTTTCTACCGGAGAGTCAAGAAGAAAACGTGTGACAACCCCTATGCATAGATTCATGGGCGGAACCCGCAAGTTGATCACCAAAACATACATCCAGTGGATCAGTACAATACCCCATTGTCACCACGGGTATCCCACGCAAGACATACATCAAGTGTTCTCAAATCCTTAAAGACTCAATCCGATAGAATAACTTCAAAGGGAAAACTCAATTCATTACAAGAGAGTAGAGGGGGAGAAACATCATAAGATCCAACTATAATAGCAAAGTTCGCGATACATCAAGATCGTACCACCTCAAGAACACGAGAGAGAGAGAGATCAAACACATAGCTACTGGTACACACCCTCAGCCCCGAGGGAGGACTACTCCCTCCTCGTCATGGAGAGCACCGAGATGATGAAGATGGCCATCGGAGAGGGATTGGCCCCTCCGACAAGGTGCTGGAACGGGTCTAGATTGGTTTTCGGTGGCTACGGAGGCTTCTGGCGGCGGAACTCCCGATCTATTGTGTTCCTCGAAATTTTTAGGGTATATGGGTATATATAGGAGGAAGAAGTATGTCGGTGGATCTCCGGGCTGTCCATGAGGCAGGGGGCACGCCCAGGGGGGGTGGGCGCTCCCCCCACCCTCATGGGCAGCCCGGGACTCTTCTGGTCCATCTCCGATACTCCGTGGGCTTCTTCTGGTTCAAAAATAAGTTCCGTGAAGTTTCAGGTCAATTGGACTCCGTTTGATTTTCCTTTTCTGCGATACTCTAAAACAAGGAAAAAACAGAAACTGGCACTGGGCTCTAGGTTAATAGGTTAGTCCCAAAAATCATATAAAATAGCATATAAATGCATATAAAACATCCAAGGCGTGGAACGAGACATATCAATGCACAACAATACAAAATTCTACCCACGACAATTGGACACCGCATTGCAAAATTGAACCAAGCAGTTAACTAAACATCACAACAAATGAACCAAACATTAACTGAGAACCATATTGCACAATATAACATACTCCTAATAGATGATCAGACAGTTAACCAAACCAAGCATGCTTAACAACTTGGAAATATAGCAATTGTATTTGTTTCTCATGTATTTACTACAGCCAAATTCAATTTATTCCTCACATGGTATCCAATAACAGAATGCACCCACAAACATTGAACATCACATTGCAGAATTGAACCAAACAATTAACTAAACACCACAACACAAATGATACAAACGTTAACTGAGCACCACATTGCACAATGTATAACCAAACCAAGCATGCTTGACAACTTGGAAATATATCAATTGTGTTCATTTCTCATGTGTTTTGTAAAGATAAATTTGATTTATTTCTCACATGGAAGATAATACAAAATTGCAGCCTGAAGAATTGAACATCACATTTGCAGAGTTGAACCAAATAGTTAACTGAAGACGACAACTAATTAACAAAACAGTTAATAAGTGAGCACCACACTGCGTGACATATAGAACATATACACAAGAGCAACAGATTGCATGGTAAAATTAGATAGCACAATTCACTAGAATTTGTGAAGGAAAGGCAGGAGCAGCACACTCAACGGGTAAACTGAGCATGCTTAACCGGCGTAGCTAGCAAATGGCAAGGTGCTCCTCCAAGATCTAGGGGTTGGCATGAATGGCAGCCATCGCGACCTCATCCATGCGTGCAGCCGCGATTTGCTTCTCCGCTGCCAAATGCTCCTTGAGATCCTGGCTATACTGCGTGCACCATGGCTTAGGGAGGAGCTTATTTGGTGGAGGGGTCGATGATTTGGGTGGAAGGTGTCACGCTCGCGCTGGTGGTCGGGGCATGTGGGATGTGGAAGGAGGGGGAGGATGGGGGTCAGGTGTGGATTACCGGCCTGGATAGGCGAGGCCGAGCAGCGTGAAGGAGGGTCGCCGGCGAGGAGGCGGTGCTGCAAGCATGGAGTGAAGGTTTCAACTTGGAAAGGAAGGCGGAAACAGGGGAAATGTGGCTTTTGGTAAGGGGGAGGGGGTGAGGAGGTAGATATTTCCGCGGAAGCCGAAATTTGGAATCGCTTCAGCGAAAAAACTGGCGCGCAAAGTGTCATCAGACACGGCCCCTTATTCAGAATTGTGTAGGATATATGAACATCACAAATGATTCAGATAGCTTAACCGTGTGCGATGAGTTTGAATGTCAACAATTTTGGTTCGAATTTCCATGGTTACAATGGTCATCCACGTCATTGCATAATTTGGGTACACAAAGGAGACTACAGCACACCCATACTTCTTAATCAAGCAAGTTCAACAATTAAATAGAGCTAGCTGACCTAAACATTACTCTAACAAATTAAAGATTGTCGCTCTTAATTAAACAAAACAAAGAGTACTACTACGGCTGGTGCTCGTCGATCTTTTCCACAGCCTCCTTGTCCAGCTCGCGCTCGGTGGTCTCCTAGGGAAGGGGCTCCATGGCATAAATTGCACCATACTCCGCAAGCATCTCGCCATCCGCGTCCACCATATCTTTGGAATAGGCCACCATGAGCTGGGCGTGGGCGGCTGTGATCTGGTCTTTGGCGGGCTCTATTATGGCAAGGTATGCCGCGCAGGAATGGACGGCTGCTTGAACTCTCTCGGTGATTGCCAACTCTTCGGCCGTGGGTTGCTGACCGTTGTCGGAGAAGCTTCGTTCGATTTGTGCGGTGACCGCAAAGAGCTGGGCATGGACGGCCTCGACATGGTCGTGGGCGGCCTCCATCAGGGCTAAGGCCACCGCTGCGGAACGGATAGCTGATGTGCCTCTCTCACCAGTTGCTATCCCCGAGGCAGATGCTGCTGCCTGAGAAGCAACAACCGCCATTTGGGCTGCCTTGGCCGTCCGGACGTAGATTGCGGTCGCCCTCACGAAGCTTGTTAGCACATGCCTGGCGGCTGCGGCCGTGCTATCGCTGGAGTGGGCCATCGAAGTTGCCCTCACGACACGGGTCCACGTCCCCATCTTTCACCGGCGATGATTGAACAGTGAAATGATATTTTGAGGAGCGGGCTAGTGTGCTTGACACTCCGACGGTGCTCCAAGATATTTTGTGCTGCATGTCACACGGTTGGTGATAATAAATTGTGTGCGATCTACTTGATTTTTTGTCTTGATTTGAATTACGTAATGGGGTCACAACCGCAAAGGATGGTGTTTGAATTGCTAGAACTTTTATCTGCAGTGAACATGCAACTATAGGTGTGTCGTCAAAATATGGAATTATTCAGGGTTCATTTGGCCGTTTTTATACATTAACTTGGTTTTGTAGGAGTTTCAGGTGCATAATTCAAATTTGAACTACATGCACATGCTCCAGTGCATATAAACTGGTTGAAAAATCAAATATGTGTCCTTGGTTGCATGCTTAGGACCCATGCAAGAAATGGGAATGAATGTCAAACACCCTCCCACCGTCACTCGACCGCAAACATTGAGATACTTGGTTTTTAAATCTAATAAATCCAAAACTCGTCTGAAATTCATGAAACTTGGCATGCTATCATGGAGCGGCATCAACATGCCGTGGTAAATTTTTTGTCCCATTTGGGGCAGGTTTGGGTATAAGCTTCTCCCAAACCAGAGCTTGTCACAACAAGCATGATGGTTTCAGTAGGGAACGTGCCACCTTTGGGGAGGAAACGATATCCGTTACCTCTAATTGCTTCCAAAAAATTTCTAGTGTCAACATAGAACAACAGGAGTGTTGTGTTTAATTTTGGAATTTTTCGGGGTTAGTTCGGACATTTTATACATTAACTGGGTTTTGTAGGCATTTCAGGTGCATAATTCAAATTTGAACTACATGCACTGAAGGAAATATGCCCTAGAGGCAATAATAAAGTTGTTATTTATATTTCCTTATATCATGATAAATGTTTATTACTCATGCTAGAATTGTATTAACCGGAGCTTAGTACATGTGTGGATACATAGACAAACAGAGTGTCCCTACTATGCCTCTACTTGACTAGCTCGATAATCAAAGATGGTTAAGTTTCCTAGCCATAGACATGTTTTGTCATTTGATGAATGGGATCACATCATTAGAGAATGATGTGATGGACAAGACCCACCCATTAGCTTAGCATAATGATAGTTTAGTTTTTCTACTATTGCTTTCTTCATGACTTATACATGTTCCCCAGACTATGAGATTATGCAACTCCCAAATACCGGAGGAGCACCTTGTGTGCTATCAAACGTCACAATGTAATTGGGTGATTATAAAGATGCTCTACAGGTGTCTCTAATGGTGTTTGTTGAGTTGGCATAGATCGAGATTAGGATTTGTCACTCCGTGTATCGGAGAGGTATGTCTGGGCCCTCTCGGTAATGCACATCACTATGAGCCTTGCAAGCAATCTGTCTAATGAGTTAGCCACGAGATGATGCATTACAGAATGAGTAAAGAGACTTGCTGGTGACGAGATTGAACTAGGTATGATGATACCGACGATCGAATCTCGGGCAAGTAACATACCGATGACAAAGGGAACAACGCATGTTGTTATGCGGTTTGACCGATAAAGATCTTCGTAGAATATGTCAAAGCCAACATGATCATCCAGGCTCCGTTATTGGTTATTGACCAGAGATGTGTCTCGGTCATGTCTACATAGTTCTCGAACCCATAGGGTCCGCACGCTTAACGTTCGATGATGATTTGTAATATGAGTTATGTGATTTGATGTACTGAAGTTTGTTCGGAGTCCCGGATGAGATCACAGACATGACAAGGAGTCTCAAAATGGCTGAGACATAAAGATTTATATATTGGACCATGTTATTCGGACACCGGAAGTGTTCCAGATAGTTTTGGGTAAAAACGGAGTGCCGGAGGGGTTACCGGAACCCCCCGGGGGAACTAATGGGCCACCACGGGCCTTATTGGAGGGAGAGGATGGCAGCCAGGGCAGACCGCGCACCCCCCTTGTAGTCCAAATTGGACAAGGGAAGGGGGGGCGGCACCCCCTTTCCTACTCCCTCTCCTTCCTTCCCCCTCTCTCCCTTTTGGTGGAATCCTACGAGGACTAGGAGTCCTAGCAGGACCCCCCTCTTGGGCGCGCCCTAGGGGCCGGCCGGCCCTCCCCTCCTCCCTCCTTTATATACGTGGGTAGGGGGCACCCTATAACACACAAGTTGATCTTTTCGCCGTGTGCGGTGCCCCCCTCCACAGTTACACACCTCAGTCATATCATTGTAGTGCTTAGGCGAAGCGCTGTGTCGGTAACTACATCATCACCGTCGCCATGTCGTCGTGCTGACGGAACTCTCCCTTGGCCTCAACTGGATCAAGAGATCGATGGACATCATCGAGCTGAATGTGTCCTGATCAAAGAGGTGCCGTGTGTTCGGTACTTGGATCGGTTGGATCTCGAAGACGCTCGACTACATCAACCGCGTTATTAAACCCTTCTGCTTTCAGTCTACGAGGGTACGTAGACACACTCTCCCCTCTCGTTGCTATGCATCTCCTAGATAGATCTTGCGTGATCGTAGGATTTTTTTTTGAAATACCGCGTTCCCCAACTGTGGCATCCGAGCCAGGTCTATGCGTAGATGTTATATGCACGAGTAAAACAGAAAGAGTTGTGGGCGATAATAGTCATACTGCTTACCAGCAATGTCTTAATTTGATTCGGCGGTATTGTTGGATGAAGCGGCCCAGACCGACATTACATGACCGCGTTCATGAGACTGCTTCTACTGACGTGCTTCGCACACAGGTGGCTAGCGGGTGTCTGTTTCTCTAGCTTTAGTTGAATCGAGTTTGACTATGCCCTGTCCTTGTTGAAGGTTAAAACAACACACTTGACAAAAAATCGTTGTGGTTTCGATGCATAGGTAAGAACAGTTCTTTTTAGAAGCCCGTAGCAGCCACGTAAAACTTGCAACAACAAAGTAGAGGACGTCTAACTTGTTTTTGCAGGGCATGTTGTGATGTGATATAGTCAAGACATGACGATATATAAATTTTTGTATGAGATGATCATGTTTTGTAGAAGTTATCGGCAACTGGCAGGAGCCATATGGATGTCGCTTTATTGTATGAAATGCAATCGTCATGTAATTTCTTTACTTTATCACTAAGGGGTAGCGATAGTCGTAGAAGCAACAGTTGGCGAGACAATAACGATGCTACGATGGAGATAAAGGTGTCAAGACGGTGACAATGGTGATCATGATGGTGCTTTGGAGATGGAGAACAAAGGCACAAGATGATGATGGCCATATAATATCACTTATTTTGATTGCATGTGATGTTTATCCTTTATGCATCTTATTTTGCTTAGTACGGTGGTAGCATTATAAGATGATCTCTCACTAAATTTCAAGGTATAAGTGTTCACCCTGACTATGCACCGTTGCTACAATTCATCATGCCGAGACACCACGTGATGATTGGGTGTGATAAGCTCTACGTTCACATACACTGGGTGCAAGCCAGTTTTGCACACGCAGAATACTCGGGTTAAACTTGATGAACCTAGCATATGCACATATGGCCTCGGAACAATGAGACCGAAAGGTCGAGCATGAATCATATAGTAGATATGATCAATATAGTGATGTTCACCATTGAAAACTACTCCATCTCACATGATGATCAGACATGGTTTAGTTGATATGGATCACGTGATCATTTAGATCAAGTGGGAGTTCTTAAGTAATATGATTAATTTAACTTTAATTTATCATGAACTTAGTACCTGATAGTATTTTGCATGTCTATGTTGTTGTAGATAAATGGCCTGTGCTACTGTTCCTTTGAATTTTAATGCGTTCCTAGAGAAAGCTAAGTTGAAAGATGATGGTAGCAACTACACAGACTGGGTCCGTAACTTGAGGATTATCCTCATTGCTGGACAGAAAAATTACATCCTGGAAGCACCGCTAGGTGCAAAACCCACTACAGGAGCAACACCAGATGTTATGAATGTCTGGCAGAGCAAAGGTGATGAGTACTCGATAGTTCAGTGTGCCATGCTTTGCGGCTTAGAATCGGGACTTCAACGACGTTTTGAACTTCATGGAGCATATGAGATGTTCTAGGAGTTGAAGTTAATATTTCAAGCAAATACCTGAATTGACAGATATGAAGTCTCCAATAAGTTCTATAGCTGCAAGATGGAGGAGAATAATTCTTTCAGTGAACATATACTCAGAATGTCTAGGTACCACAACCACTTGACTCAACTAGGAGTTAATCTTCCTGATGATAGTGTCATTGACAAAGTTCTTCAACCACCATGCTACAAAAGCTTCGTGATGAACTATAATATGCAAGGGATGGATAAGACAATTCCCAAGCTCTTCGCAATGCTAAAGGCTGCGGAGGTACAAATCAAGAAGGAGCATCAAGTGTTGATGGTCAACAAGACCACTAGTTTCAAGAAGAAGGGCAAAGGGAAGAAGGGGAACTTCAAGAAGAACGGCAAGCAAGTTGCTGCTCAACTGAAGAAACCCAAGTCTGGACCTAAGCCTGAGACTGAGTGCTTCTACTGTAAAGGGACTGGTCACTTGAAGCGGAACTGCCCCAATTATTTGGCGGATAAGAAGGATGGCAAAGTGAAAGGTATATTTTATATATATGTTATTGATGTGTACCTTACTAATGCTCGTAGTAGTGCCCGAGTATTTGATACTGGTTCTGTTGCTCATATTTGCAACTCGAAACAGGGGCTACGGATTAAACGAAGATTGGCTAAGAAAGAGGTGACGATGCATGTGGGAAATGGTTCCAAAGTCAATGTGACCGCCCTCGGCACGCTACCTCTACATATACCTTCGGGATTAGTATAAGACCTGAATAATTGTTATTTGGTGCCAGCGTTAAGCATTAACATTATATCTGGATCTTGTTTGATGCGAGACAGTTATTCATTTAAATCAGAGAATAATGGTTGTTCTATTTATATGAGTAATATCTTTTATGGTCATGCACCCTTGTTGAGTGGTCTATTTTTATTGAATCTCGATAGTAGTGATACACATATTCATAGTATTGAAGCCAAAAGAAATAAGTTTAATAATGATAGTGCAACTTATTTGTGGCACTGCCATTTAGGTCATATTGGTGTAAAGCGCATGAAGAAACTCCATGCTGATGGACTTTTGGAATCACTTGATGCTTGCGAACCATGCCTCATGGGCAAGATGACCAAGACTTCGTTCTCCGGAACAATGGAGCAAGAAACGGCTTTATTGGAAATAATACATACTGATGTATGTGGTTCGTGTCGGGGGAAATCGACAGCTATGGATCACTGGGATCCCTTCTACGGTTGGCGGGCGCGGGGTTGTGGAAAGAGCGGGTCTGACATGAAGCACAAGAATCGTTTACCCAGGTTCGGGCCGCAAAGATGGTAATACCCTAGTCCTGATTTGGTGGATGTATTTGAGTGTTTTGTGTTCTTGAGCTAGCTATGGGGTGCAACTTTGCCCAAAAGATCCGAATCCCTCTCCTGGACGCCTCGAGCCTCCTTTTATAGGCGAAAAGGGGTTGCCACAGTGGCACACATGAGGTGGAAAGGTCTACAGTAGGTGAGTCTATCCTCTGGCCCCGTCAAACCAGCACATTTAATGCGCTGCCGACGTGCCCCTCTCACTTTATCAGGGACGACAAGGAAGCATGTCCCAGCTACCGCCGCCATGCCTGGCTTCGACACGTGTCCGAGCTGACGAGGCATCGTGGCGCCACGTTGGCTGGCTGCTGGACTGGCACGGTGGTGGAGCTTTCACGAAGATCTGCATGCCACCACGCAGGTGCATGCTGAGTCGGTGTAGAGGCCGCGCGCTATCACGCAGGCATCTGCTCAGCTGGTCGAGCTGGCAGCTGTATGGGAGCAGTGGTGGAACCTATGGCAGACACAGGCCTGGCTGCGGCCCTGCAGGCATCCTTGGCAAGGGCCTTGCTGAGGGCCCAGCAAGGGTCTCGCTGCAGCACCGCGGTCGTCCCCGGCAAGGACCTTGCCAGGGGTCGTCGTCTTCTGGTCCTCATCTGATCTTGCGTATCTAAGATCTCTACAAAGATCCGCATGTCGCCATGGAGGTGCCCCCCAAGCCTTGGTTCCAACATGGTGTTGGAATCCCTTGGGCTCAAGGGATGGCGCACTCTGCTGGCGTCAGGAAAGTTTCCCCAGCAAGGATCTTGCCGAGGCCGTGGAAGCCACCCCGGCAAGGGTTTTTGCCGGGGTAGTCCACCTCGCCTTCTTGCGCTCTTTGCGCCTTGGGCCTTGGCGTTGCTTTGGTCGTCTTATGCTTCGGTTTCCCTCCGGCTTCCCTCCTCTGCGTTGTTAAGTGTGGCCGCGGGCGCGGCTCTGACTGCCCGTGCACAAGTAAAGGGGTCGTAAGGAGAGCCCCTACTTTTGTACACCGACAGGAGCCCCCGGGCCTGGTCCACACATAAGCGCGCCGCGTTGTTGGGCTAGGCCCAAAATGGTGCGCGGGCAGGTGGGGCGGTTTTTACCGCAGTAACTTCTCGACCGCTGCACTTCCCCATGACCCGCGTTGAACGCGCGAAATGGAGGGTCGTGCATGACGTGGGGGTCATGCGTGGGGCGGTTCCCGCACGCATGCGTCACATCGTGGTAAAGAGGCAGCCGTGCCTTCCCCGTAAAAAGGAACGACCGCGAGCACGCTGCTCATTGACCCCATGTCTCTTCTCCAATCTCGAAACCGCCGTCCCCTCCTTCTTCTTCCTCACGCCTTTGCTCTCGCCCGTCGCCGCTGCGTTTTCATTGCCCTTCCCCCTCCACCTTTCATAGCCGCCATGGCACCCAAGACCGGCAAGGGCAAGGGAGCGGCCAAGGACGCCGGAGGGACAAAGCCGCTGGAGAATGAGTCGGCGGCGCGGCGGACGCAGCTCGCCTACTTTCCCTCGACCGTCGACGTGGTCCACCTCTGGGACAACTTCAAGCCGCTGTGGGTGGTCAAGACCGGGGGAGAGAAGACGGGGCACCCAGCCACGGGTGTCATCCCTGCGGATTGCGCCAAGGCCACCCCGAATCGGTACCCATTCTTCGTCGACTACTTTTCTTGTGGCCTCTGCCCCCTTTCGCCGATTTCTTCAACGCATCATGCAGACATACAGCTTTAACCTTCTGGATTTTACTCCAAATGTCGTGGCGTGCATTTCTCTTTTCGCCCACCTCTGTGAGGGCTTTGCCGGAGTGCTCCCCAGCATGGCGCTCTTCCGCCACTACTTTTACCCTCGGATCCAGAAGGGTGGCGCCATATCTGGTTGCGTCAGTTGGATCCCAAGGGCCCTGGAGAGGGGGTAGTATCCAGAGGGAGCCCAGAAGGAGAGGTGGGAGGAGTGGCGGAGACGGTGGTGCTGGATTGAGGAGGAGGACCCACAGGATTTCTGCAGGTTCGCCAGGCGCTGCCGGCTCGCAGAGATGACTGGAGCGATGTTGATGCCCATGATAAGAAGCTCACATTCCCCACATGAGCTGTGTCAGCTTCTCCTTCTCTCACTGATGCCGCTCGTCACCGGGCGCAGTGTCCAGGTGTCGCTGGCGGAGCCCGACCCACTCCTCACCGCTCACCTATAAATGGAGCCACCCCCAGCCTCCCTGAGCATGATCCTCCACTCCCACACACTCCACAAACGTGTAGATAGCCGTAGCCCGGCCGGGCAGGCCGCGGGCTGCCGTCCCCGAGCTCAAGCTCGCCGGCGATCCTCTCGGGTTGCCACGGTAGCTCCATCCTCTACCAGGCCTGGGCGACCCTTCCAGAGCCTCCGCTGCTCTTCGGTGAAGCCGTTCCAAACATTTTGTTACGCTTATGAGTAATTACTTGAAGTTATTTTCTTGCATGAGTAAAATAATAAAAAATTGCTAGGAAATATTCTGTTTAAAGTGAGGATTATGTTAACCAGAAAGGTGGCATGAGTTGTTGATGCTTATGCTTAGTGTGAATATAGTTGACTCAATCATTTCCGTTAATATGTGATGCATTTCATGGCATACTATGACACCGGTTATTTTTACTTTAAGTTGAACCTGAATCTAACTCAACTTGAACATATCGTTGGCCGGGTCATGGTGCCACCAAATCGAGTTTTTCCCAGTGCAACCACATTTGCCTTATGGGAGGCCTTGATTCGGTCCGTTGTCATGCCTCTAGTCGGTGCCTCCAACTAGGAAAGGTTATGGGCGTGCTCACCCGGGCCCGGTAAGCAGACATAACCTTGTGCGCCCGTTGTTGAGATTATGGTACTGGGTCCCCTTGTGGGATCGTTTTGGCCACTACGGTGGTCGTTGTGTCTTTGGTAGACGCGGGGCCACCCAGGACTAGCCCAGTGGGGATTGTGTCGGAGTGGCCGGGAGAGTGTCATGGCAATGGAGGGGTTTCATCGGAATTCCATTTGTCCACTCAAATGGGAGTGCGAGGACATGGGTTCCGTGGTGTGGGTACAGTGTGCTACCTCTGCAGAGTGTAATAATCTATCGATAACCGAGTCCATGGTTACGGACACGCTCGTAGTAGGTCACACCATGGGTCAACGTTTAAAATTTTTCACACTAAGTTATGAACTTTGCACTGTTGATGATGGTGGAAAGCCACCGAGATGTTCGAGACCAAGTATTGGTCGTGGTTGTGATCGCCGTAAGGATCACGAGATACTTCTAGTCAAGACCATGATGGTGGTATGGTTGTGATCCAAGAATGATCACGGTTGGTAAGCCAGTCCCGAGGGACTGTTATCACAAAAGCATGGTGACAGCATGTTGAAGTATTATTGCATTACTAATTGGTTAATTATCATGATATTGTTTGTCATTATGATTATGCCCGCTGTGAGCTTGCAAGTACATTCAATTTACTGACCTGGCATGTCATGCCAAATTTCAGGAAAGTCTCGTTGGAAAGGAGTGTTGCTCGAATCTAGATCGTGTCCACATCGGCGTCCCTGTGCTATGGAGTCTCCACTACGACATTGTTCCGCTGCCGCGTAGTTCGTATGATCGAGGCCCCCTTTTATGTCCACTAAATAATGTACATATTGTGCAGCCGCACCGTGTGTGCCGCTTGGCCTCGATACCGGTTGTAATATAAACTATGATCCGCGAGCATCAATAAAGCGATTGCTTTCTGTACCAAGATGTTGTGTGTTGCCAAATGACGTGGTCTCTGGGCTGGCAATACAGGGTAAACCGGTCGCTCTGAGCCAGGGTGCCACAACGCTTGGTAATAGAGCCGCGCTGATTGTAGGCCACGCTAGACTTCGACGTGTTACCTGGACGATAGATATGAGTCTAAGTTGAGTGCCGGTAGCATCTGTAGCTGGTTGTTGCATTGCATGCACTTGTCTTATTTTTATGCTAACCTACTAATGGCTGTGAATGTAGATGGCTCCAATGCCGTATCCGTGCCAGTTGCAGCTGATGCCGTACACATTGCTGCATCTTCTTCGTAATGTGTGGCATCGGCTGTACCCCCTCGGTGACGACCTAGTGTATCGTGTGTACCGGGAGCGTCTAGCTGACTCTATGTATGAGTATCATGCAGTGGTTACTCTGCGCACCAGTTCCGATTCCAGCATTTACACTCGTACCTCTCGGAGCTGTTTCGCTTCTACCGCTTCTCAGGCTGTCCAGTTTGCTGCATTCGAGGTCCTTGTCAAGCTTCGTTACAATGAGGTCTGGATGCAGAACCACCCAGGTTTCTACTACTATCCTTCTCTGCACGACAGTGTTGCTAGCCATCTTGCTCGTTATATCACTGCTAGCTATCTTATGATCCACGAACTGGCTCGAGAGCTGACTCGTGCTTGCACTGCTTTAGCCGCTGCTTCAGTCACTACTGGATCTGCCACTACTCCCTCCTCTTTGGGATTTACTCCTTATATTCCAGCCAGTTCTAGTTCCCCTATTTCACCAGTTACTCCCCTGAGTAGCTCGGGCGCCTCAGTGCCCCTGCTGTGTGGGTTACACTTCTCATTACACCTGTAGCCCCGATGATTCATCCGCCACCTGCCCCTGAGGGAGAGCCCTCTATGCAGCGTTGTTGTGTTACCTTTAACCCGGAGGTTTCTGTTAACCTCGTCCGTTCAGGATCCGAGTCCGCTTCAGGAGAGGACACCGCAGCACCAGCAGAGCAGTAGAGCCTCTGAGTATCCGCAGTCATTGGGATGATGTACGGATGTAGTAGTACGAGTCATGATGTTTCGTTGTCTGTATGAGAGTAGTTGAACCTGGCATGTTGGTTATCTTTGATGTATGAGTCATGTATATTTATGTTGGAACTCTACTTTATTCGCCGTGTTTCCTTTGTCATTTCGGTTTTTCTTAGGCTTTCGTCGCTGGCTTTTCCCCAATTTATTTTGACTGTTTCTCATCTCGGTTGCGTTGTATTGGGAAAAATCATAATAGGATGACGCGGGGAGGCAGCATTAGCAAAGTTCGTGAGGGAACTCCTGTTCGTCGTTCCGCACGACAGGCAGGACACTCTCCCGACCCGTACGTTCCGCCACCGCCTCCACCGCCAAAACCGCCATCCACCGAGCAAGTTCTGCGAATGTTTGAGGAAAGACAAAATAATGATCTGATTGAAATATTAAGAGGTGTGCAAGCTATGGTTGGTCAGAATGGAAATCAACATGGTCACTACTCCAAGTTGTCAGATTTTCAGAGGACCAAGCCTCCCCGTTTCAGTTAGGTTGTTGATCCCTTGGATGTAGACGATTGGGTGCACACTATTGAGAAAAAGCTTGAGATTGCTCGTACTAAAGAAAATGATAAAGTTCCATTTGCAAATCATTATCTTGAAGGCGTTGCGGCGATATGGTGGGAAAATGCAAAAGCCATGTGGCCTGCTAATGAAGAAATCGTCCGGTCAAAATTCAAGGAGCAGTTCCGGAAATATCATATCAGCGAGAATTCCTCATGCTCATCAAAGGAAATCAGTCTGTGAGTGAATATTTGCAAAAATTCAATCATCTGGCCCGTTACTCCCTTTATGACGTGGCCACCGACGAAAGAAAGATTGACAGATTTCTTGGTGGATTAAATCCGCAACTCCGGTTTACACTCGGTATGTTTGATTTTCCAGATTTCCAAACTCTGGTGAACAAGGCTTTCATTCATGAAAGGGAGCACAAGCTTGTATCAGATAATAGACCTGCTAAAAACGGCCACAAGCGCAAGTTTGAGCCCAAGAAGGATGGACAACCAGTGCAAAAGGCTCGTACCTGGCAGTAGACTCAGGTGGAATACAAGCCCAATTGGTAACAGAATGTCAACAAGACCACCACTCAAGTCAAGAATGTCGTGAGCAACCCAGTACATGAGGAGCGCCAGTGCAACAATTCTTGCCTCAGTTGTGGGCAAAACGGACATTATTCCAGGCAGTGCACCAAGAACAGCAAGGCAAATGCTCTATTCAGGCCACAAGTCAATTGTATGGCGTCATGTCCGACCCCGCAAAACCTCACTGGGTACATTCATCACCTCTCCGCCGATGAAGCCCAAGAGAACCCCGAAGTCGTCATTGGTATGTTTTCTATTAATAACATACCTGCAGTAATTTTATTCGACTCTGGGGCTTCCCACTCTTTTATTACTCGAAGTTTTGTTGCCCAAAACAAATTTCCTTGTTCGGTTTTGGGCAAGAATATGCTGGTACAAACCCCGGGATCATTAATCAGGAGCAATCTGGTCTGCCGAAGTATGGAAATCGATATCCATGGAGTCTGTTTTCTAACTTCATTGATAATCATTGAGTCTGATAAGTTGGATATTATATTGGGTATGAATTGGTTGACCCAATATCAAGTCTGCATAAACTGCTTGACCCGCGAAGTCACTTTAACCAGTCAGAATGGGCAGACTACAAAATTCTATGCTCGCAGAAGCATACCCAAGAAAGAAATGGCTTTCACCGCTGTGACTGAATTGGAATTTATTCCTGTGGTCAGTGAGTTTCCGGATGCATTTCCCGAAGAATTGCCAGGCATGCCACCCGACCGCGAGCTTGAGTTTGCAATAGATCTTGTGCCCAGAACCGCACCGTTATACAAGAAGTATTACCGGATGCCCTCATCAGAATTAGTGGAGCTAAAGAAGCAGCTTGATGAAATGCTCTAGAAAGGATATATCCATCCAAGGTCTTCACCCTGGGGATCACCTCCAATTTTTGTGGACAAAAAGGATGGTTGCCTCCGCATGTGTGTGGATTACCGACAGCTGAACGATGTCACCATCAAAAATAAATATCCACTGCCAAGGATTGATGATCTGTTCGATCAGCTCAGTGGGGCCAAAGTATTCTCCAAGATTGATCTCAGGACAGGGTATCATCAACTCAAGATTAAAAAGGAAGATATTCCTAAGACCGCATTCACTACTCGGTACGGTCTTTATGAATATACAGTTATGTCCTTTGATCTCACCAATGCCCCTGCCTTCTTCATGCATATGATGAACAAAGTATTCATGGACTTCCTTGATAAATTCGTGGTACTCTTCATCGATGACATACTCATTTACTCCAAGAGTGAAGAAAGTCACAAGGATCACCTCCGAGCAGTGCTGCAATGACTCCGTGATCATCAGCTATACGCCAAATTCAGTAAGTGTGAGTTTTGGCTCAAGCAAGTTGGATTTCTTGGACACGTTCTATCTGCCAAAGGTATAGCCAAAGACCCAAGAAAAGTCAAGGATGTGCTCGATTGGTTGCCACCCACACCCGTATCATAGATCCAGAGTTTTCTTGTATTAGCCGGGTATTATCGTCGTTTCATTGAAGGGTTTTCCAAGATCGCTAAGCCCATGACGAAGCTGCTCAAAAAGGATAAGAAATTTGAATGGACCAAGGACTGCGAGAAAAGTTTTAATGAGCTAAAGATACGGCTGACAACCGCACCTGTGTTAACTCTTATAGATATCTACCGTAGTTTTGATGTGTATTGTGACGCCTCTAGACAAGGACTTGGTTGCGTACTTATGCAAGACGACAAGGTAGTAGCATATGCATTGCGACAACTATGACCCCACAAAGGAAATTATCCCACTCATGATTTGGAATTGGTCGTGGTGGTTCATGCTCTAAAAATTTGGAGACACTATCTCATCGGGAAGAGGTGCCAAATTTTTATCGACCACAAAAGCCTCAAGTATATATTTACTCAGCCAGATTTAAATCTCCGTCAACGAAGGTGGCTTGAGTTGGTCAAGGATTATGATCTTGGAATAAACTACCACCCGGGTAAGGCGAACGTGGTCGCCGATGCGCTCAGTTGAAAGCCTGTTAGCCTGAATGTCATACTGGAATCCGTGCCTCCTGAACTTCAAGAGGAGATCAATCAGCTCAACTTGGTCATAGTTGATGCTGGCCTCGCTAATATTTTGGAAGTTGCCCCCACACTTGAGGAAGAAATCCACAAGGCCTAGCCAGCTGACATCGATCTACAGAAACGTGTCAAGAGTACGATGGCAGGACAGACTCCAGACTTCTCGAAGGATACATTCGGTACTCTCTGTTTGCGTGGAAGGATTTGTGTCCCCAATCAGTCGGACTTGAAGAAAAAAATCCTGATGGAAGCACACGAATCATCATATTCTATTCACCCTGGAGGTACAAAAATGTATGAAGACCTCCGACAAATTTTTTGGTGGGATGGTATGAAGAAAGATATTGCCTATTTTGTGGCATGTTGCGACATATGCAACAAAGTAAAGGCAGAGCATCAGAAGCCAGCCAGACTTCTCCAACCACTGCCAGTCTCAGAATGGAAATGGGATGATGTCTGCATGGATTTGATAACAGGACTACCTAAGACTCAGTGAGGCAATGATGCAATATGGGTCATAGTGGACACCTTAACCAAGGTTGCCAACTTTATCCCGATCAGAACCACATATCGAGCAGACCAACTCGCACAGCTGTATATATCCAGGATAGTCAGTCTCCATGGAGTACCCCGAACCATCACTTCTGACCGGGGTTCACTTTTTACCTGCGCTTTTTGGTCATGTCTCCATCATGCCTTGGGGACAGCACTGAAATATAGTACCGCTTATCACCCTCAGACTGATGGACAAATAGAGCGGATAAACCAAATACTCGAAGATATGTTGCAAGCCTGTGTTTTGGACCAAGGGCCTAAATGGGAAGACTACTTGCCCTATGCCGAGTTTTCTTATAACAACAGTTTCCAGACCAGTCTAAAGATGTCACCATACGAAGCTTTGTATGGCCGTAAGTGCCGCACTCCGTTAAATTGGTCTCAAACTGGAGATAGCCGTATCTTCGGAACAGATCTCATGATGGAGTTATTATGATGCAAAGCACCAACAAATCAGTTTTGAACCCGGAGAACACGTATACCTCCGAGTCACCCCTATGAAAGGAGTCAAGAGATTTCAGAATCGTGGGAAGTTGGCACCTAGATTTATTGTTCCATTTCCAGTCATGTCCCAAGTGGGCACTTTTGCATATTAGTTGGAGCTACCCCCTGAATTGTCAGACGCGCACAACGTGTTTCATGTTTCCCAGTTGAGGCGGTGTATATCACCGCCGGAGAAAAAGACTGCTATGACTGAAATAGAGTTGACAAGGGATTTAACATATGAAGAGAGACCAATTAGAATTTTGGATCAAATGGAAAGAGTCACTCGCAGTAAAGTAAGGAAGTTTTACAAAGTTCAGTGGGAACATCGCACGGAGTCAGAATCAACATGGGAATGAGAAGAATTTCTAAAGACACATTATCAGGAATGGTTTTCCCAAGCAACCGAATCTCGAGGACGAGATTCATTCTAAGTGGGGGAGGTTTGTGATAGCCTAGTTTTTTCCCTCCTTTATTTGACTAATTTTTCATTTGGTTTGATTGTGATTTTGGAGATTTTTGAATCTTTTCATATGGACTTAAACACTCGGGTACCCTTGGCTTTCACCCAAGTGCCTTATTCCCCATCCAATCATCATTCACTCTCTCGTTCTACCCAAAATTATATTTGGAATATTTTTCTTTAATGAAAAATATTCATTTCTCCCCTCGAAAACCCTAGCTAGTTCAATGAGCTCCAAAGCAACCCCAGTTTTTCTTGCCCACAAAAATCTGAGAAAATTCACAAATATTCTCTGAAGCCTAGGGCAGCTTCCCGAGCAAAAATATTGTACCACTTTTTGGAATATTTTTGCTACATAAAATATTTTCTGTTCTGGACACAAATGGTGGTTTCTACAGCAACTACCATTTTACTTGCTCCATTGTGCCTGATTTTTCTTGTGCATCATTACCTTAGTAGATGATTGCTAGCCTCCAAAGCATAGCCTCTGACTCCTAGCCATTTAACCTCAGTAACCTCTCAAAGTTATTGATCAGAAACTTACCAAACGTGTGAAATCTTTTCTACTGCATCTGGAGTCAAACCAAAGCATGGTAATCTTCAAAACTACCATGAACAACAAGCCAGACATGATCATTGGATGTTGGTCGGCCTGAGGGCAGAGTTCACGCAGTGATCACGCATGTCCACGGTGCCAGCTTGCCTTCTCCTTCTCTCACTAACGCCGCTCGTCGCCGGGCACAGTGTCCAGGTGTCGCCGGCGGAGCCCGACCCACTCCTCACCACTCGCCTATAAATGGAGCCACCCCCAGCCTCCTCGAGCACCATCCTCCACTCCCACACACTCCACAAACGTGAAGATAGCCATAGCCCGGCCGGGCAGGCCGCGGGCCGCCGTCCCCGAGCTCGAGCTCGCCGGCGATCCTCTTGGGTCTCCACGGTAGGTCCAGCCTCTCCCAGGCCTGGGCGACCCTTCCAGAGCCTCCGCCACTCTTCGGTGAAGCCGTTCGCCTTCTCCTTCTCTCACTAACGCCGCTCGTCGCCGGGCACAGTGTCCAGGTGTCGCCGGCGGAGCCCGACCCACTCCTCACCACTCGCCTATAAATGGAGCCACCCCCAGCCTCCTCGAGCACCATCCTCCACTCCCACACACTCCACAAACGTGAAGATAGCCATAGCCCGGCCGGGCAGGCCGCGGGCCGCCGTCCCCGAGCTCGAGCTCGCCGGCGATCCTCTTGGGTCGCCACGGTAGGTCCAGCCTCTCCCAGGCCTGGGCGACCCTTCCAGAGCCTCCGCCACTCTTCGGTGAAGCCGTTATGTCCAATTGGAGCCCCTGGAGTCACCGCAGTTCGCCGTCATCTTCGTCTCTGGCGACCTCCGCTCTCTGCGTCTGCTTGCGAGGTCAAATCCAACGCCGTCCGGACATCCCAAGCTATGCTACGGGTACGGGAAGGTGCGCCTCGATCCCCTCTCTCGATCCCTCCCTCTTGTTTTGGCCAAGGGGCCCTCGTCACCGGCGTGAGCTCCGGCAAAGCCGCGACCCCCTCTGTTTCCTTCTCCCCCTCCACCTCACCAGACTAGCGGGGCCCGCTAGTCAGCCACTCAGTACGTGCACGAAGCAGTACGAGTGGTGCCGCCCCGAGGCTTTACGCCTTCGACGTCACCCCCTAGTTTGTTTTATCTAAATTCAAATTTAATTAATTTCTAGAGAGCTTCAAATAGTTATAAATCTTCAACCATAAGTCAAAATGAATTGATTCTTTTTGCATTGTATTCTTTGCAAAGAAATCTAACAGCTCACCAAAAATGAGATTTTTCTGAGCTGTCTAGAATTTCTGGTGATTTTCAGAAGGGTTCTTGATATTTTCTTCTTATGTTTAAAATTATTTTCAGAGGGTGAGGCTTGTCTTGAGGATCACCAGAAGGCTTGTGAACCTCATCTGCACTAAGGCAAGCCACAACAACATTTTCATGGTGCCATTTCAATATTTATGATTTTCTTACTTGAATGAAAGAGATAATCTATGCATTTAAATAACTATTATTGTCGGTGTCAAAACCGGCGGATCTCGGGTAGGGGGTCCCGAACTGTGTGTCTAGGCCGGATGGTAACAGGAGGCAAGGGTGAGGCTTGTCTTGATGGAGGTAAAACCCTACGTCCTGCTTGATTAATATTGATGATATGGGTAGTACAAGAGTAGATCTACCACGAGATCGGAGAGGCTAAACCCTAGAAGCTAGCCTATGGTATGATTGTTGTTCTGTATGTTGTCCTACGGAATAAAACCCTCCGGTTTAGATAGACATCGGAGAGGGTTAGGGTTACACAAAGTCGGTTACAATGGCAGGAGATCTACAGATCCGTATCGCCAAGCTTGCCCTCCACGCCAAGGAAAGTCCCTTCCGGACACGAGACGAAGTCTTCAATCTTGTATCTTCATAGTCCAGGAGTCCGGCTAAAGGTATAGTCCGGCCATCCGGACACCCCCTAATCCAGGACTCCCTTAGTAGCCCCCGAACCAGGCTTCAATGACGATGAGTCCGGCGCGCAGATTGCCTTCGGCATTGCAAGGCGGGTTCTCCTCCAAATTCCATGCACCTATTGAATAAAGTCCGGTTTCTTGTAAATGTTGCGCTCCTTGGCTTCTACGCCCAATAATGGCCGTCTCCCACATGTCAAATGAATATGAAAAGTCTGAGTGTTTTTACATCCACACCCCTATCCGTGTAAATGAGCCGCCCATTTAAGGGGACGAGGATTTAGATCCAAACCACACCTTCTCCCCTTCGCGAGTGTTCATCAGAGCGCATCCGACAAAGGTCCATACCACCATGGCCAGCCGTCGCAACTCCTCCTTTCGCCCTTCCAGCCCTCAGCCTGGATATTGGGAGAGATGCTCCATCCCGCATAGTGAGCTAGTGACGCTCTAGACCAAGGGATTTCTCCCCCGGCCTATATGGTCCCGGTTCGAGCCGGTCTTGCCATCCATAATGGAGGAGAACAAGCGGAGAGTGCCCCTAATCCCTCCCAAGGAGAGCGGGTGTGCCTCGTCCCTTATTTAATAAGGGGGTCGGATTTCCAATCCATCCATTTCTCCGGGGGCTCCTAGAGTTCTATGGCCTCCAACTACACAATCTCACGCCTGCCTCCGTATTGCATATCGTGGGCTTCGTAGCCCTCTGCGAGCTGTTTTTGGGTGTTGAGGCTCATTTCGGGCTGTGGAAAGAGCTATTCTGCCTTGTGCCCCGTTCTCAGAAGGGGTCGATGTATCAAGTGAGCGGAGCCGAAGTGTGGCGCATCGCCGGGACCGGATATCTATCCGGAACCCCAAAGAAGGCGTCCGAGGACTGGCCGTGAGAATGGTTTTACATAGAGGACGTCCCGCTGCCGGATCCTGTCCGGATCGGCCTCCCTGAGTTTGACAGTGCTCCACTAAAGAAGCGCCTAAGTTGGCGTCCATGGAGCCCTCAGAGGGAAAGTGACAAGGACGTCCGTTACCTGATGGGTCGGATAAGATTGTTAGCTCATTCCGGACTGACCATGATCGGGTCATGGCCGCATGCATCATGCGAGGGGTGCAGCCGCTACAGTACAGAGGCCACCCCATGTGGGATTTCAACGGGGAGGACGACGCCACCCGCTACGGACGTAAGGGACCGGATTCGGCCGCGGCCCTAACAAAGACCTTGTCCGCTTTGTACAAGGGAGAAGAGGAGGAATTTCTCCGCGTCAACCCACAGGGTGGATTTTCTATGTACAATCCCCCAAGCTGGGTAAGTGGTTTACTTGCCCATCCGTTTTTATTCCCATTGTTAAATATTCGGTCCAGCGACTTCAATGCAGGAACTGCGCCAGCTGTTAAAGAAATAAACAGCCCTCCTCCACAACCCGAGGACCCAGGACGGTCCTTCGACCCGTCCTCTCAAGAGGATCCGGACTTAACTGTGGAGCTGATTGATGGAGTGTTCCATCAATTGAGCAAGGACAACGCCTTGGTGGCCATTACGGCCGATTACCCAGGGCTAATCCCGGCCTCCCAGGTAACTGAGATCGAAGTCCCAGTACCCCGAATAGGGGTCCGCCCTCTCGTGTTTTCAGTTTCCTGATTACAATCGAGCTTTGTAGGGGAGGTTTTTGAGACAGGAGCCCGAACCTGCGGCGACAAGCCAACAAGGGGCCGCAGGGCCCCGTGGGCAGAAAAGAAGTGCAGTCCGGACCGAGGCATCAGCGAAAAGGTATGGCGCGCCCCCTTATCCCAGGTGTTATACCTTCAAGGCATATTAACACTCGTGCTCTCTTTAGGACAAAGAGACCTCGCCAGACTATATCCGGAGAGGCTGCCAATCGCGCCTCCACCAGCCAGGCTCCAAAGCCTGGTCCGGAGGCGGAGGCGAACACAAGGCGCGCACCGGACGCTCCTCCAACGGAGGATGTGGACAGGTTGTCTGCCACCAACTCTGAGGTGGAGAGTGCCATGAACCATAGGCGTCGCCGGACAATTCTTCGCGACACTTGTTTCTCCCGAGAGGCATTAGATGCCTTCAATTCGGGAGATGCGTACCTCCGTGCCGCTCAAAATGGTCTAGCTAGAGCCACGGAGCAATATGTAAAAGACATACAGGTAAGAAAATTTTGGTAATTATATATATATATATACCAGTAGCCCCCGAGACTTGAAACAGTTAGAATAACTGATTTAAGGATCATTTGTTATGCAAGTTCTTACAGAAAAGAATTCCCTACTGTCCCAGGAGCTGGAAGAGTGCAAAGCCCAACTTGAGGCCGCACTAGCCGCGGCAGGGGAGCCCAAGGAGACCCCCTCTAGTAATAGACACTTCGAAAGATAAGTATTTTGTGAAGCACGGCATGGGTGCGAATCTGACAAATGAATTTGCAGATGGCGCCGGATTGAGTCTGGAAAGGCAACAACTCCTACGCCAGCTGAAGGCTGGTGAGAAGGTGCTGACAAAGGTGAGGCGGGAGAAGAACGATCTCCAAGATGCCAACACCAAGCTGGGCATCGACCTAAAAGATGTTCGTGCCCAGCTGGCAGACTCCGTTAAGGAAAATTAGCGGCTTCGGCGCGGCATATTTAGTAAGTGCTTGAACGAACCTTTGAATAAAAAGTTCGGCGGGGAAGTCGACTAACAAAGTAATGTCTGTAGGTGTGCTAACAGGTCGTCCTGCAGAGGAGATGCCCGGTTCTACGGGTGACCTTCTTCCCGAGCTCTCGCAACTGCTCGAGCGAGTTCGGCAGGCGATGCAAGGCGTCGCCCAGGCCTTGTGGCCATCCATCTCCATGCCCGAAGGTCTTGGAGAGCTTGCGGAGAAGCTAAAGGGAGCATGGTGGCGCTTCCGATTGTGGAAGATATCGGCCTGCCGTCAAGGCGCTAGGGAGGCTTGGGCCATGGTGAAGACGCGGTACACAAAGGCTGACCCCAACCACATGGCCGAGGTCGGTCCTGTGGGGCCCGATGGGAAGGAGATCCCTGTAAGCTTAGTATATGGCCAAGTAGAATTGGCCGCAAAGTATTCCTAGCAGGACTGTAAATTAGACAGCCTGTTAGATGGTATTGAAGAGGAATACAATCAGTCAGAATGACTATGTAATTTAATTGACATTTATAATGCCTTCTAGCCGGATTGTAGATCGTTTGTCATGGCCGACCTTTTCGCTTCAGCCTCGGGACCTGACGGTCCGGAGTGTGTCTGAATTCCCATGCGGTTATATAAGAACCGGGGAATGCATGGAGACCAGGCGTAGGGGTCATTAGTGCGTGAACAGACAAGTGCCCATCTAGTTATGTTATATTACATGGTTAGTAAGAAACATCTTCCAGGGAGAATAGTTCCGTTAGGGGTTCCTTTCCCTGGGAGGCATGCCCTAAAGTGCATGCCCATTCTGCGAAAAAGACGCAGGAAAAAGCATCTGGGGGCACATAAATAAATAAGTGAAAAGATCATCTTTTAGGTCACCGACCGAATATTCCCTTAAGAACGCTAGCTTTCGGCTTCACCCAGTCTGAGGTACACATCTGACTGATCCGGCAGTAACAATCGCAGAGGTGCTCCCTTTACCGCCTAGCCGAATAATCGGGAATGTAGGGGTAAGCACAGGAGCCAGACAACCCAGCTTGGCCAGAACTTAAGTCATATCGATGCATATAATGGTGAAATAAAAGGTACATGCGGAAGTGTAACACATGTGTTGGGCATGAAGCCCGTATAAATAAGCTTCTGTTAAAAGAAGCCCCCAGGTTTAATGAGTGCGAATAGCACGTCATTTGATGAGCCTTTAAAGGCTATAAGAGAAAGGAAGGTGAGAAGGAGAGAAATGTAAGACAGAAAGTATATAAAAAAATGGACAGAGGAAGGAGACGAACACAGAGTCCGGCGCTAGGCATAGAATCTTCGGAGACAGGCTGCGTTCCATGGGTTCGGCTCGAGTCGGCTATCCGATGCATCTCGCAGGCGGTATGCTCCACTAGTCAGGACTTGGTCAATTATGAAGGGACCTTCCCACTTGGGCTTGAGTTTGTCCTTTTTCTTGTCCGGCAGGCATAGAACTAATTCGCCAATGTTGTAATTTTTGGCCCGTACTTCTCTGCTTTGGTATCTTCGAGCCAGCTATTGATAGAATGCGGAACGGGCTTTTGCCACGTCACGCTCCTCCTCCAATGCGCCCAAACTGTCCTGCCAATTGAGCTCGGCTTCTCTTTCTTCATACATGCGCACTCGGGGTGAGTCATGAATTATGTCGCAAGGCAAAACTGCCTCTATGCCATACACCATAAAGAATGGTGTGTATCCGATGGTGCGATTCGGCGTGGTCCACAGCCCCGAGAGTACGGAGTCGAGCTCCTCTACCCAGTGCGTGTTAGATTCCTTGAGGGACCGCACTAATCTGGGTTTGATGCCGCTCATGATAAGACCATATGCACGTTCGACCTGGCCGTTAGTTTGTGGGTGATAGACGGAAGCATAATCGAGCTTGATGCCCATGTTTTTGCACCAGAGTTTTACCTCGTCGGCCATAAAGTTCGTGCCGTTATCAGTGATGATGCTGTGGGGGACGCCGTAACGGTGTACAACCCCGGATATAAAGTCTATCACCGGTCCGGATTCGGCCGTCTTAAGAGGCTTAGCTTCTATCCATTTGGTGAACTTATCCACCATGACCAGTAAGTATTTTTGCTTGTGGGTTCCGCCTTTAAGGGGTCCAACCATGTCAAGCCCCCAGACCGTGAAGGGACAAGTGATGGGGATAGTTTGGAGGGCGGTAGGTGGCATATGGTTTGCAAAGAGCTGGCAACCGACGCATCGTTGGACTAAGTGCTGGGCGTCTGCCCGGGCCGTCGGTCAATAAAAGCCTGTACGGAAGGCCTTGCTTACAAGGGACCGAGCTACAGCGTGATGACCGCCGAGTCCGGCCTGAATTTCAGCCAGGAGGTTCCGCCCTTCCTCTTCGGAGATGCACCTTTGAAGGACTCCGGTAGTGCTTTTCTTATAAAGATCTCCCTCGTGGACTTTGTAGGCTTTGGATCGCCGCACTATGCAGCATGCCTCATTTTGGTCCTCCGAGAGTTCCTGCCTAGTAAGGTAGGCGAGGAATGGTTCTGTCCACGGGGTGATGACGGCCATTATTACATGGGCTGAAGGTGTTATTTCGTTGGCAGAGCCTCCGATTGTGTCAGAATGTTCGGTGTCGGGTAGTTCGGTTGGGTCCGGGCTGTTATTGTTCGGCTCCCCTTCCCATACTACGGATGGCTTGAATAGCCTTTCCAAGAAGATGTTGAGGGGGACTACATCGCGTTTTGCGCCGATGTGTGCCAGGACATCTGCCGCCTGATTATTTTCCCGGGCTATATGGTGAAATTCAAGCCCTTCGAACCGAGATGACATTTTTAGGACGACGTTGCGGTAAGCTGCCATTTTTGGATCCTTGGCA
Source organism: Triticum urartu (assembly GCF_056163025.1). Lineage (NCBI taxonomy): Eukaryota > Viridiplantae > Streptophyta > Magnoliopsida > Poales > Poaceae > Triticum > Triticum urartu. Next base: position 129,356,427 of record NC_141875.1, read on the forward strand.
TCGAAGTCTCCATTTATTTGGGATATTGCGAGGTTCGAGTCCCCGCGCACCTCTAGGCGTTGAATGCCCATGGATACTGCCATCCGGAGACCATGTAAAAGGGCCTCATATTCGGCTGCATTGTTGGAGTCTGTGTACATAATCTGGAGTACGTATTGAACTGTGTCTCCTATGGGATACGTCAGAATGACGCCAGCCCCTAGTCTGGCCAACATCTTGGAGCCGTTGAAATGCATGATCCAATTTGAATATGTGCCATACTCTTTAGGGAGTTCGGCCTCCGTCCATTCTGCGACGAAGTCGGCCAAAACTTGCGACTTGATGGCTCGCCGTGGCTTATAAGTTATGTCGAATGGGAGGAGCTCAATGGCCCATTTTGCAATCCGGCCCGTTGCGTCACGGTTGTTTATAATATCATTAAGTGGTACTTCCGAGGCTACTGTTATTGAACACTCTTGAAAGTAGTGTCGTAGCTTCTGGGATGCCATGAATACCGTGTGCGCAATCTTTTGATAATGCGGGTACCATGATTTGCACGGAGTGAGGACAGTGGACACATAATAGACCGGCTTTTGAAGGGGGAATTTGTGTCCGTCCGTTTCTCGTTGGACGACGAGCACTGCGCTTACAACCTGATGTGTTACTGCAATGTACAATAGCATTGGTTCGCCAATGTTTGGCGCGGCCAGGACTGGGTTTGTTGCCAATATGGCTTTTATTTCGTCGAGTCCGGCCGTGGCTGCATCCGTCCATTCGAAGTGTTCGGTGCGCCAAAGGAGGCGGTAGAGGGGTAGGGCCTTTTCTCCCAAGCGGGAGATAAAGCGGCTTAGAGCCGCCACGCATACGGTTAACTTTTGTATTTGTTTGAGGTTCTTTGGGATATCCAATTGTGATAGAGCTCGGATCTTGGCTGGATTTGCTTCAATTCCTCTACCGGATACAATGAAGCCCGAGAGCTTTCCGGCTGGGACTCCGAAAACGCATTTTTCCGGGTTGAGCTTGATGTCGTATGTTTGGAGGTTATCAAATGTGAGCCTCAAGTCGTCTACTAGAGATTCGACGTGTCTTGTTTTGATGACCACATCATCTACATATGCCTCCACTGTTTTGCCGATCTGGTTTGCCAGACATGTCTGAATCATGCGCTGATATGTTGTGCCGGCGTTTTTGAGCCCGAAGGGCATTGTGTTCAAGCAGAATGGGCCGTATGGTGTGATAAATGCCGTTGCGGCTTGGTCTGATTCTGCCATCTTGATTTGATGGTATCCGGAATATGCGTCGAGGAAACACAAGGAATCGTGTCCTGCGGTAGCGTCGATAATTTGATCGATGTGGGTGAGGGGGAAGGGATCCTTTGGGTAAGCCTTGTTTAGGTCTTTAAAATCAACGCACAGGCGCCAGGATTTGTCCTTCTTTGGTACCATCACTAGGTTTGCTAGCCAGTCTGGATGTTTTATATCTCTGATGAATCCGGCCTCCAATAGCTTTTCTAGCTCCTCTCCCATGGTCTATATCTTAGGTTTGGAAAAACGCCGAAGAGCTTGTTTGACAGGTTTGAATCCTTTTAGGATATTGAAGCTGTACTCAGCCAACCTGCGTGGGATTCCTGGCATATCTGAAGGGTGCCAGGCGAAAATGTCCCAGTTCTCTCGTAGGAACTCTCACAGTGCGGCGTCTACATCACGGATTAACTGTGCCCCGATAGAAGCTGTTTTATTGGGGTCCATTGGATGGACCTGGAATTTGACTATTTCGTCCACCGGTTTAAAGGAGGTAGACTTGGATCTTTTGTCGAGTACCACATCGTCCCTATTCACCGTGGAGCGCAGCGCCGTCAGTTCCTCAGCCGCTAGGGCTTCGGATAGTGCTTCGAGGGCCAGTGCGGCTGTCTTGTTTTCGGTGCGGAGTGCTATGTCTGGATCACTGGCGAGAGTGATGATCCCGTTAGGCCCGGGCATCTTGAGCTTCATGTACCCGTAATGGGGTATTGCTTGGAAGATTGTAAACGCTTCCTGCCCTAGCAGAGCATGATAACCGCTGCTGAATGGAGCCACATGGAACGTGACCTCTTCGGACCTGTAATTATCCGGCGTGCCGAACACCACATCTAGTGTGATTTTTCTTGTACAGCGCGCTTCCCGACTGGGGATTATTCCTCTAAAGGTTGTGCTGCTTCGATCAATGCGGTTCCAGTCTATTTCCATTTTTTGAAGGGTTTCCTCATAAATGAGGTTCAATCCGCTGCCGCCGTCCATGAGTACCTTGGTAAGACGAAAGCCGTCCACTATTGGACTGAGGACCAATGCGGCTGGTGCTCAGGCTGTTCGGAATTTAGGTTCATCACTAGCATTAAAGGTAATAGCCGTGTCACTCCATGGGTTTATTGTTGCTACTTGGTAGACTTCGGCAAGGCTGCGGAGTGTCCTTTTTCACATATTATTTGATGCGAAAGTCTCGAAGACTGTTAGTACCATATTGGTGTCTCTGGGGTGGCTTTCTGTGGCCTCCGGAATTAGGAGATCTTCGCCAATTTTGGCCACCTGCCGGAGCATCCAACATGCTCTAAGGCTGTGAGTTGGTTTGGCGTCCTCTGTACTGTGAATTTTACAGGTTCCATTAAGCCATCCTTCCAGTACGGTTCCATGCCCTGTAGAGGGTTTTTGCTTTTTGGTGTTTGACCCGAGTGTATGGCGATGATGCACCCTTTTATTTCGGACTGGGTTTGTATTCAGGGCCGGATCGTCCCAAAATTTTATTTCGGTTTTCCAGGCGCTTTCCATCGCACAGTACTTTCGTACAATGGACGCTAAGTCAGCGAAGTGTGTAATATCACAGCGACTTATGGTGTTGAGGATTCCCTTGTCCGTGCAATTATTGCAGAAGATTGAGATTGCGTCTTCCTCGCGGCAGTCCCTTATCATGTTCCTAACCAGGAGGAATCTGGCCCAGTAATGATGTACTGATTCATCGGGCTCTTGCCTGATTCGGGATAGATCGCTTATGTTCGGGTGGGTGGGTGGAATTAAATCCGAAGCCTCACCCAATCTGAGGCTCAGAGGCCGAGGAATTTCCGAACTCGAAAATTTGTATTCCTGGATGTTGTCCAATGAATCCAACCCGTCGCCTGACTCTAAGTTTAGGTTTTGAGTGATATCCTCCCCTCCGCAGGTATCCGGCTTGGAGGGATCGGGAATCAGGACGTAGCTAGTCCTTAAGATAGATGAAGGGTTGCCGCACTGTCCCTCTACCACGGCAACGTGATGGGTGACTTGGGGAGAGTTAATCTCTCGCAGATCGGGTTTAGGCCCAATCTGGTCATAATCCGTAGCGACTCCCAGGGCGGCGATGCGATCCAAGAGCTCGTTTATGGAGGAGAGCTTCATTGGATCTAACTACTCGGTGAGTTCCGAGCTGACATGAAGATTGTTTTCGATGGCTCGAGAGGTCATCGTCGGCGTAGAAGCCGAACATGCGGTCATAAGAAAACCACCTAGCCGGAGGGTTTGGCTGACAGCCAAAGCTCCCTTAGCAACGGTGCCGTCTTTAAAGACGGGACGAGGCATCCTTCCTGATGGCGACGACACAGAGGAACTCTCAATGAAAGCACCAATGTCGGTGTCAAAACCGGCGGATCTCGGGTAGGGGGTCCCGAACTGTGCGTCTAGGCCGGATGGTAACAGGAGGCAAGGGACATGAAGTTTTAGCTAGGTTCGGGCCCTCTTGATGGAGGTAAAACCCTACGTCCTGCTTGATTAATATTGATGATATGGGTAGTACAAGAGTAGATCTACCACGAGATCGGAGAGGCTAAACCCTAGAAGCTAGCCTATGGTATGATTGTTGTTCTGTATGTTGTCCTACGGACTAAAACCCTCCGGTTCATATAGACACCGGAGAGGGTTAGGGTTACACAAAGTCGGTTACAATGGCAGGAGATCTACATATCCGTATCGCCAAGCTTGCCTTCCACGCCAAGGAAAGTCCCTTCCGGACACGGGACGAAGTCTTAAATCTTGTATCTTCATAGTCCAGGAGTCCGGCTGAAGGTATAGTCCGGCCATCCGGACACCCCCTTCTCCAGGACTCCCTCAATTATGTTATTGATATTCTGTTAAGTACTTATGTTGGTTTATATGCTTCATTTACAGAATGTTTGAAACTAACTTACTTGGTAAAGAAAATAGGATTTAGTTGTGATGATAAAAGAATAATTTTTTTATGCATATGCGTAATTACTTGAAGTTATTTTCTTGCATGTGTAAAATAATAAAAATTTTCTAGGAAATATTCTGTTTAAAGTGAGGATTATGTTAACGAGAAAGGTGGCATGAGTTGTTGATGCTTATGCTTAGTGTGAATATAGTTGACTCAATCATTTATGTTAATATGTGATGCATTTCATGGCATACTATGACACCGGTTATTTTTACTTTAAGTTGAACCTGAATCTAACTCAACTTGAACATATCGTTGGTCGGGTCATGGTGCCACCAAATCGAGTGTTTCCAAGTGCAACCACATTTGCCTTATGGAGGCCTTGATTCGGTCCGTTGTCATGCCTCTGGTCGGTGCCTCCAACTAGGGAAGGTTATGGGTGTGCTCACCATGGCCCGGTAAGCAGACATAACCTTGTGTGCCCGTTGTTGAGATTATGGTACCGGGTCCCCTTGTGGGATCGTTTTGGCCACGACGGTGGTCGTTGTGTCTTTGGTAGACACAGGGCCACCCAGGACTAGCCCAATGGGGATTGTGTCAGAGTGGCCGGGAGAGTGTCATGGCAATGGAGGGGTTTCATCGGAATGCCGTTGGTCCACCCGAATGGGAGTGCGAGGCCATGGGTTCCGTGGTGTGGTTAAAGTGTGCTACCTCTGCAGAGTGTACTAGTCTATCGATAGCCAAGTCCATAGTTACGGACACGCTCGTAGTATGTCACACCATGGGTCAACGTTTAAAATGTTGCACACTAAGTTATGAACTTTGCACTGTTGATGATGGTGGAAATCCACCGAGATGTTCGAGACCAAGTATTGGTCGTGGTTGTGATCACCGTAAGGATCACGAGATACTTCTAGTCAAGAACACGATGGTGGTATGGTTGTGATCCAAGAATGATCAAGGTTGGTAAGCCAGTCCCAAGGGACTCACAAAAGCATGGTCACAATATGTTGAAGTATTATTGCATTATTAATTGGTTAATTATCATGATATTGTTTGTCATTATGATTATGCTCGTTGTGAGGTTACAAGTACATTCAATGTGCTGACCTGGCGTGTCATGCCATATTTCAGGAAAGTCTCGTTGGAAAGGAGTGCTGCTCTAATCTAGATCGTGTGCACATCGGTGTCCCTGTGCTATGGAGTCTCCGCTACGACGTTGTTCCGCTGCCGCGTAGTTCTTATGATTGAGGCCCCCTTCATGTCCACTAAATAATGTACATATTGTGTAGCCGCATGATGTCTACTACACAACCTTCTTCTTGTAGACCTTGTTGGGCCTCCAAGTGCAGAGTTTTGTAGGACAGTTGCAAATTTCCCTCAAGTGGATGACCTAAGGTTTATCAATCCGTAGGAGGCGTAGGATGAAGATGGTCTCTCTCAAGCAACCCTGCAACCAAATAACAAAGAGTCTCTTGTGTCCCCAACACACCCAATACAATGGTAAATTGTATAGGTGCACTAGTTCAGCGAAGAGATGGTGATACAAGTGGTATATGGATAGTAGATAAAGGTTTTTGTAATCTGAAAAATATAAAAACAGCAAGGTAACTAACGATAAAAGTGAGCGTAAACGGTATTGGAATGCGTTGAAACAAGGCCTAGGGTTCATACTTTCGCTAGTGTAAGTTCCCTCAACAATACTAACATAATTGGATCACATAACTATCCCTCAACATGCAACAAAGAGTCACTCCAAAGTCACTAATAGCGGAGAACGAACGAAGAGATTATGGTAGGGTACAAACCACCTCAAAGTTATTCTTTCCAATCAATCCGTTGGGCTATTCCTATAAGTGTCACAAACAGCCCTAGAGTTCGTACTACAATAACACCTTAAGACACAAATCAACCAAAACCCTAATGTCACCTAGACACTCTAATGTCACCTCAAGTATCCGTGGGTATGATTATACGATATGCGTCACAGAATCTCAGATTCATCTATTCAACCAACACAAAGGACCTCAAAGAGTGCCCCAAAGTTTCTACCGGAGAATCACGACGAAAACGTGTGCCAACCCCTATGCATAGGTTCATGGGCGGAACCCGCAAGTTGATCACCAAAACATACATCAAGTGAATCACGTGATATCCCATTGTCACCACAGATATCCACGGCAAGACATACATCAAGTGTTCTCAAATCTTTAAAGACTCAATCCGATAAGATAACTTCAAAGGGGAAACTCAATTCATTACAAGAGAGAAGAGGGGGAGGAGAAACATAAGATCCAACTATAATAGCAAAGCTCGCGGTACAACAAGATCGTAACATCACAAGAACACGAGAGAGAGAGATCAAACACATAGCTACTGGTACATACCCTCAGCCCCGAGGGAGAACTACTCCCTCCTCGTCATGGAGAGCACCGGGATGATGAAGATGGCCACTGGAGAAGGATTGCCCCCTCTAGCAGGGTGCCGGAACGGGTTTAGATTGGTTTTCGGTGGCTACGGAGGCTTCTGGCGGCGAAACTCCCGATCTATCTTCCGTTCCGGAAGTTTTACGATACGTAGGTACATATGGGTACAACGGGTACGTGGGTGGACCGAAGAGGGGGCCACGAGGCAGGGGGCGCGCCCCAGGGGGGTGGGCACTCCCCCTACCCTCGTGAGCACCTCCTTCATCCTCTGACGTAGGGTCCAAGTCTATCTAGTAGGTTTCCTTCCAAAAATAACTTCTCCAGTTGATTTCGTTCCGTTTTGACTCCGTTTGATATTCCTTTTCCTCGAAACACTGAAATAGGCATAAAACAGCAAATCTGGGCTGGGCCTTCGGTTAATAGGTTAGTCCAAAAAATAATATAAAAGTGGAAAATAAAGCACAATATTGCCCAAAACTGTAGATAATATAACATGGAGCAATCAAAAATTATAGATACATTGGAGAAATATCAAGCATCCCCAAGCTTAATTCCTCTCGTCCTCGAGTAGGTAAATGATAAAAACAGAATTTTTGATGTGCAATGCTAGTTGGCATAATTTCAATGTAATTCTTCTTACTTGTGATATGAATATTCAGATACGAAAGATTCAAGACAAAAGTTCACATTGACATAATAATAATAATACTTCAAGCATACTAACAAAGCAATCATGTCTTCTCAAAATAACATGGCCAAAGAGAGCTATCCCTACAAAATCATATAGTCCGGCTATGCTCCATCTTCACCATACAAAATATTTAAATCATGCACAACCCCGATGACAAGCCAAGCAATTGTTTCATACTTTTAATGTTCTCAAACCTTTTCAATCTTCACGCAATACATGAGCGTGAGCCATGGACATAGCACTATAGGTGGAATAGAATGGTGGTTGTGGAGAAGACAAAAAGGGAGAACATAGTCTCACATCAACTAGGCATATCAATGGGCTATGGAGATGCCCATCAATAGATATCAATGTGAGTGAGTAGGGATTTCCATGCAACGGATGCACTAGAGCTATAAGTATATGCAAGCTAAACAAAAGAAACTAGTGCGTGTGCATCCAACTTGCTTGCTCACGAAGACCTAGGCATTTTGAGGAAGCCTATCATTGGTATATACAAGCCAAGTTCTATAATGAAAGATTCCCACTAGTATATGAAAGTGATAACATATGAGACTCTCTATCATGAAGATCATGGTGCTACTTTGAAGCACAAGTGTGGAAAAAGGATAGTAGCATTGCCCCTTTTTATTTTTTTAATTTTTTTTGGCCTTTCTTTTTTTATGCCTTTCTCCTTTTTTATTTGGCCTTTATTTTTTTTATTTGGCCTCTTTTTTTGGGGACAATGCTCTATTAATGATGATCTTCACACTTCTATTTATTTACAACTCAATGATTACAACTCGATACTAGAACAAAGTATGACTCTATATGAATGCATCCGGCGGTGTACCGGGATGTGCAATGATTCATGAGTGACACGTATGAAAGAATTATGAATGGTGGCTTTGCCACAAATACGATGTCAACTACATGATCATGCGAAGCAATATGACAATGATGGAGCGTGTCATAATAAACGGAACGGTGGAAAGTTGCATGGCAATATATCTCGGAATGGGTGAGAGTGCGTATAATCCATGGACTCAACATTAGTCATAAAGAACTCATGTACTTATTGCAAAAATCTACATGTTATCAAAGCAAAGTATTACGCGCTTGCTCCTAGGGGGATAGATTGGTAGGAAAAGACCATCGCTCGTCCCCGACCGCCACTCATAAGGAAGACAATCAATAAATAAATCATGCTCCGACGTCATCACATAACGGTTCACCATACGTGCATGCTACGGGAATCACAAACTTCAACACAAGTATTTCTCAAATTCATAACCACTCAACTAGCATGACTCTAATATCACCATCTCCATATCTCAAAACAATTATCAAGTATCAAACTTCTCATAGTATTCAACACACTCATAAGAGAATTTTGTTATTCTTGAATACCTAGCATATTAGGATTTAAGCAAATTACCATGCTATTTAAGACTCTCAAAATAATCTAAGTGAAGCATGAGAGTTCATCTATTTCTTCAAAACAAAACTACCACCATGCTCTAAAAGATATAAGTGAAGCACTAGAGCAAATGACAAACTACTCCGAAAGATATAAGTGAAGATCAAATGAGTAGTCAAATAATTATGCAACTATGTGAAGACTCTCTAACATTTAATAATTTCAGATCTTGGTATTTTATTCAAACAGCAAGCAAAGAAAAATAAAATGACATTCTAAGAATGGCAAACATCATGTGAAGAAGCAAAAACTTAGGATCAACCAATACTAACCGATAGTTGTTGAAGAAGAAAGGTGGGATGCCAACCGGGGCATCCCCAAGCTTAGACGCTTGAGACTTCTTGAAATATTATCTTGGGATGCCTTGGGCATCCCCAATCTTGAGCTTTTGTGTCTCCTTAATTCCTCTCATATCACTGTTTCCCTAAATCTCAAAAGCTTCATCCACACAAAACTCAACAAGGACTCGTGAGATAAGTTAGTATAAACCATTGCAAAAACCTTCATACTCTACTGTAGAAAAATTCTAAAATTATTATTCAACATTTCATACTAAATGCCTCTGCAATATTTAATAGTCCTATCCTCAAATAGAATCATTAAAGAAGCAAACATATGCAAACAATGCAAACATAACAGCAATCTGCCTAAACAGGATAGTCTGTAAAGAATGCAGCAACATCCATACTTCCCTAGCTCCAAAAGTTATGAAAGAAAATTCCCACTGTAGTAAATTTATCATATCTTAATAGAAAAAGGTTTCAACATTTTATCACATTCTGACTTTTCTAGGGAATTATTGCAACAGCGGTAAACTTTCTGTTTTCAAACAGCAACATGTATACTTGTAACATAGGCATAGTAAAGGCTATCAATGCCACTTTTATTGAAATAAAAGATGCAAAACATAGTTATAAATAACAGCAAGAAAATCCTAACAAAATAAATTTATGCTCCAAGCAAAACACATATCATGTGGTGAATAAAAATATAGCTCCAAGTAAAGTTACCGATGAACGAAGCCGAAAGAGGGGATGCCTTCCGGGGCATCCCCAAGCTTAGGCTCTTAGTTATCGTTGAATATTACCTTGGGGTGCCTTGAGCATCCCCAAGCTTAGGCTCTTGCCACTCCTTATTCCATAGTCCATCGAATCCTTACCCAAAACTTGAAAACTTCACAACACAAAACTTAACAGAAAACTCGTAAGCTCCGTTAGTATAACAAAACAAAACACCACTTCAAGGTACTGTAATTAACTCATTCTTTATTTATATTGGCATTAGCCCTACTGTATTCCAACTTCTCTATGGTTTATAAACTCTTTTACTAGCCATAGATTCGTCAAAATAAGCAAACAACACACGAAAAACAGAATCTGTCAAAAACAGAACAGTCTGTAGTAATCTGGATCAAACGTATACTTATGGAACTCATAAAATTCTCAAATAAATTGCTGAACCTGAGGAATTTATCTATTAATCATATTAAAAAATAATTAACTAAATATCGCTCTCCAAATAAAAATGGCAGCAATTCTCGTGAGCGCTAAAGTTTCTGTTTTTTACAGCATGATTAACAAGACTTTCCCCAAGTCTTCCCAAAGGTTCTACTTGGCACAAACACTAATTAAAAGCATAAAACCACATCTAAACAGAGGCTAGATGAATTATTTATTACTAAACAGGAACAAAAAGCAAGGAACTAAAATAAAATTGGGTTGCCTCCCAACAAGCGCTATCGTTTAATGCCCCTAGCTAGGCATGATGATTTCGATGATGCTCACATAAAAGATAAGAATTGAAACATAAAGAGAGCATCATGAAGAATATGACTAGAAAATTTAAGTCTAACCCACTTCCTATGCATAGGGATTTTGTGAGAAAATAACTTGTGGGAACAAGAATCAACTTGCATAGGAAGGAAAAACAAGCATAACTTCGAAACTTTAAGCACATAGAGAGGAAACTTGATATTATTGCAATTCCTACAAGCATATATTCCCCCCTCATAATAATTTCCAGTAGCATCATGAATGAATTCAACAATATAAGCAGCACCTAAAGCATTCTTTTCATGATCTACAAGCATAGAAATTTTACTACTCTCCACATAAGCAAAATTCTTCTCATGAATAATAGTGGGAGCAAACTCAACAAAATAACTATCATGTGATTGAAAATTAAGATCAAGATGAAAAGTTTCATGGTTATTATTATTATTTAAAGCATACGTGTCATCACAATAATCATCATAGATAGGAGGCATGCTTTCATCATAATAAATTTGCTCATCAAAACTTGGGGGACAAAAAATATCATCTTCATCAAACATAGCTTCCCCAAGCTTGTGGCTTTACATATCATTAGCATCATGGATATTCAAGGAATTCATACTAACAACATTGCAATCATGCCCATCATTCAAATATTTAGTGCCAAACATTTTATAGATTTCTTCTTCTAGCACTTGAGCACAATTATCCTTTCCATCATACTCACCAAAGATATTAAAAAGGTGAAGCGAATGAGACAAACTCAATTCCATTTTTTATAGTTTTCTTTTATAAACTAAAATAGTGATAAAACAAGAAACTAAAAGACTCGATTGCAAGATCTAAAGATATACCTTCAAGCACTCACCTCCCCGGCAACGGCGCCAGAAAAGAGCTTGATGTCTACTACACAACCTTCTTCTTGTAGACGTTGTTGGGCCTCCAAGTGCAGAGGTTTGTAGGACAGTAGCAAATTTCCCTCAAGTGCATGACCTAAGGTTTATCAATCCGTAGGAGGCGTAGGATGACTATGGTCTCTCTCAAGCAACCCTGCAACCAAATAACAAAGAGTCTCTTGTGTCCCCAACACACCAAATACAATGGTAAATTGTATAGGTGCACTAGTTCGGCGAAGAGATGGTGATACAAGTGGTATATGGATAGTAGATAAAGGTTTTTGTAATCTGAAAATATAAAAACAGCAAGGTAACTAACGATAAAAGTGAGCGTAAATGGTATTGCAATGCGTTGAAACAAGGCCTAGGGTTCATACTTTCGCTAGTGTAAGTTCCCTCAACAATACTAACATAATTGGATCACATAAATATCCCTCAACATACAACAAAGAGTCACTCCAAAGTCACTAATAGCAGAGAACGAACGAAGAGATTATGGTAGGGTACGAAACCACCTCAAAGTTATTGTTTCCAATCAATTCGTTGGGCTATTCCTATAAGTGTCACAAACAGCCCTAGAGTTCGTACTAGAATAACACCTTAAGACACAAATCAACCAAAACCCTAATGTCACCTAGATACTCCAATGTCACCTCAAGTATCCGTGGGTATGATTATACAATATGCGTTACAGAATCTCAGATTCATCTATTCAACCAACACAAAGGACCTCAAAGAGTGCCCCAAAGTTTCTACCGGAGAATCACGACGAGAACGTGTGCCAACCCCTATGCATAGGTTCATGGGCGGAACCCGCAAGTTGATCACCAAAACATACATCAAGTGAATCACGTGATATCCCATTGTCACCACAGATATCCACGACAACACATACATCAAGTGTTCTCAAATCTTTAAAGACTCAATCCGGTAAGATAACTTCAAAGCGGAAACTCAATTCATTACAAGAGAGAATAGTGGGAGGAGAAACATAAGATCCAACTATAATAGCAAAGCTCGCGATACATCAAGATTGTAACATCTCAAGAACACGAGAGAGAGAGAGATCAAACACATAGCTACCGGTACATACCCTCAGCCCCGAGGGAGAACTACTCCCTCCTCGTCATGGAGAGCACCGGGATGATGAAGATGGCCACCGGAGAAGGATTTCCCCCTCTGGCAGGGTGCCGGAACGGGTCTAGATTGGTTTTCGGTGGCTACAGAGGCTTCTGGCGGCGGAACTCCCGATCTATCTTCCGTTCCGGAAGTTTTACGATACGTAGGTATATATGGGTACAAGGGGTATGTCGATGGACTGAAGGGGGGGGGCACGAGGCAGGTGGCGCGCCCCAGGGGGGTGGGCGCGCCCCCTACCCTCGTGAGCACGTCCTTCATCTTCTGACGTAGGGTCCAAGTTTATCCGGTAGGTTTCCTTACAAAAATAACTTCTCCAGTTGATTTCATTCCGTTTTGACTCCGTTTGATATTCCTTTTCCTCGAAACACTGAAATAGGCATAAAACAGCAAATCTGAGCTGGGCCTCCGATTAATAGGTTAGTCCCAAAAATAATATAAAAGTGGAAAATAAAGCCCAATATTGCCCGAAATAGTATATAATATAGCATGGAGCAATCAAAAATTATAGATACGTTGGAGACGTATCACCGCACCATCTGTGCCGCTTGGCCTCGACACCTGTTGTAATATAAACTATGATCTGCTAGTGTCAGATGTGGGGTTCCGGAAAACCCTTAAGGTTCAAACACCGGGGTGTGCGCTAAGTCTTTCCCTACATCGATCTACGCCCTAGCTCGCTAAGATCTTGCGGACGAACTCGACGAACTTGCAACACAGAAAGACACGAGGTTAATACTGGTTCGGGCCACCGTTGTGGTGTAATACCCTACTCCAGTGTGGTGGTGGATTGCCTCTAGGGCTGATGATGAACAATACAAGGGAAGAACAGCCTCCTGAGGTTGAGGTGTTCCTGAGCTTGTGTGTGTGGATGGTCTGAATGATCCGTCCCTTACTAAGGTGGTGGCTAGTCCTATTTATATTGGCCCTGGTCCTCTTCCCAAATATCGAGCGGGAAGGGAGCCTACCATGGCGGGCCAATTCGAAGGGGGACAACTAGTACAAGCTATCTTGACAAAAGTGGTCTTCGCCTGCCAAAGGCTCTGGTGGTGACGCCATGTTGGGCTCCATGATGACCTCCGTCTTGCCGTCCTCCTGGTCTTGGTCTCATTGCAGCATTATAGCAACCTTTGCCTAATGCCTCAGTACTCTTCGCCTGTGTTGGCCTCCTTAGAACCAAAGAGGAAACAAGGACGCTGCGCGCGCTGGCGCCCGCCTGGCGCCCGCCTGGTGTCCTGCGTCATGGCTCACGTCACGAGGGCCTTGTGAGGTTTGCCCTGCCTTGAAATCTCCGCTCCTCATGAGCCTGCCTGGCTAGGCTACTCCAGAGGAGGTCTTGCGTTGTCCGCCTCATAAGGCTTGGACCCTCGTGAGGGTCTTGGATGCTTTGTTGGTGAAGATGCGCCGTACAGCCTGCTGGCTCAGCTACGCCATGGACCACATGTAGACAAGTCTGGGGACCCCCGTTCCCAGGACGCCGATAGTAGCCCCCGGGCCCAAGATGGCCTCCGGCTTGGCTTCGCGGCGAAGCCAAGGGCCAAGTACGGAGTGCCGCGGGCCCCAAAAGCCTGCGGCCTCGATTGACGCATTGTGGATGATTGTACGTGGGCGTCTCCACTTCCCCACGTTGCCTGAGCAACATCTCGACTTGTCAGGTCCCCACGGCATGCAAGGAAAGCCATCATTGCGTGTGATCGTGGGAGACGCCGGTTGGCCTTCCCTTGCTATAAATTGGGAGGGGGCGGAGCCCCCGTTGCCCATCTCTTCCTTGCTTGCTTGCTCCTTCCTCCTCGCTCCATCTCTTGCAGTGTCACCCATGGCACCATTAAGGAAGTTCTCTGCCACCAAGAAGGGGAAAGCCCCTCATGAGGGACCTGGCTCCCCGGCGCCCAAGCGCGGCCGCGGCCGCCCGCGTAAACATGCTGCGACCCCCGCCGTGGCCCATTGTCGAGACAGCGCCACGGCACGCGGAGTGGGTCATCCCAGCCATGGCGGTCCAGTTGATGAGGGGAGGCGTGCCATGGTGGCGCGGCCTCCTCGTCTGCGCTTCCACATGGCGGAGGTGTCGCCGGAGTTCGTTTTCTGGTCAGAGAACCCGGCCGGCAACTGGCTCCAACTCCCGCGCTTCTTCACCGGCGAACTACTGGCCTCTGGTCCAAGCGGAGTCTGGGTCCAGGCAGATGGTTGCTGCAGCAAGGCCTCTTGGGTTGCGGTCGAGACTTCCGCTGCGGGCAACATATCCCTGGCCCGCGGCTGGCAGACATTCGCCCGCGCGCGCGGCCTGGGCAGGCGGTGCACCCTCCACTTCAGGTACGATGGTGGGTCGACCCTTTAAGTGAGGGTGCTTGGGGAAGATGGTCGCCACGCCGGGTGCTGCCCTGAGGCAAATGACGGTGAGGAGGTACTCGGCCTTGGGGATGGTTGCGACAAGGACGAGGGCGAGCCTGCCCTCGTCGGCGATCGTGTCTCGTCTAGCTACGGCGGCTCTTCCTCCGGCTACAGCTCCAGCTGTGGTGGCTATGCCCATCCTCCACGCCGCTGCGCCCGTCTTGAAGGCGATGGTGGGTCATCTCGTCGCCACACCTCCCTGAAGCATGAGGAAGGATCTGGCTAGGCTCGGGGTAGTGCTAGGTGCATGTCCTCGCAGATCACTGCAATGCTACTTTCGTTTTGCTCTTTTCTTGCATCAAGAATGAAACCAGCATGGGCCCAGGGGGGCGTGTATCAAACTACGGTTCCTTGGTTATATCAGTATGCATGATGTTCTTGTGCAGTGTCGTTATTTTGCGCAAAGATAACTTAACCTGGTATACTCAGGACGCCGATGCCCCTACCTAACGCGTGCCCCTACCAAGGCTTGGACGCGTGCCGTCGCCCCTAGGGTTCACGCCGCTGACTCCTCGCGCGAGTTGGTGTTGTGGGCGCGGATGCCCCTACCTGGCGCGCCAAATGTCGGATGTGGGGTTCCGGCAGACCCTTAAGGTTCGAACACTGGGGTGCGCGCGAAGTCTTTCCTTCTCACCAATATACGCCCTAGCTCGCTAAGATCTCGCGGACAAACTCGACGAAGTCGCAACATAGAAAGACACAAGATTTATACTGGCTCGGGCCACCGTTGTGGTGTAATACCCTACTCCAGTGTGGTGGCGGTGGATTGCCTCTAGGGCTGATGATGAACAGTACAAGGGAAGAACAGTCTCCTGAGGTTGAGGTGTTCTTGAGCTCAGTGAGCTTGTGTGTGTGTGGATGGTCTGAATGATCTGTCTTCGAATGATCTCTCTGTCTCTGAATGATATGTCTTTGAGTTATCTCCCCTTCCTAAGGTGGTGGCTAGTCGTATTTCTGTTGGCCCTGGTCCTCTTCCCAAATATCGAGCGGGAAGGGAGCCAACAATGGCGGGCTAATTCGAAGGGGGACAGCTAGTACAAGCTATCTTGACAAAAGTGGTCTTCACCTGCCAAAAGCTCTGGTGGTGATGCCGTCTTGGGCTCCACGATGACGTCCGTCTTGCCATCCTCCTGGTCTTGGTCTCGTTGCACCAATATAGCAACCTTTTCCTGATGCCTCGGTACTCTTCGCCTGCGCTGGCCTCCTTAGCACCAAAGAGGAAAAAAGGACACTGCGCGCGTTGGCGCTCGCCTGGCGCCCGCCTGGTGTCGTGCGCTATGGCTCACGTCACGAGGGCCTCATGAGGTTTGCCCCGCCTTGATATCTCTGCTCCTCGTGAGCCTGCCTGGCTAGGCCACTCGAGAGGAGGCCTTGCATCGTGCGCCTCGCGAGGCTTGGACCCTCGCGAGGGTCTTGGATGCTTTGTTGGTGAAGATGGGTTGTACGGTCTGCAGGGTCAGCCACACCGCGGGCCGCAGGCAGGCAAGTCTGGGGACCCCCGTTCCCAAAACACCGACAGTATTCCCTGGGCCCAAGGTGCGCTCGGGCTTGGCTTCGCGGCGAAGCCAAGGGCCAAGTTCGGAGCACCGCGGGCCCCAACAGCCTGCGGCCTCGATTGACATGTGGCGGTTGATTGGACGTGGGCATCTCCGCTTCCCCATGCTGCCTCGGCAACTGCACAACTTGACAAGTCCCTGCGACATGCAATGAAAACCATCTTTACCTGCGATCGTGGGAGACGCTGGTTGGCCTTCTCTTGATATAAATGGGGAGGGGGCGGAGCCCACGTTGCCCATCTCTTCCTCACTTGCTTGCTTCTTCCTCCTTGCACCACTGCTGACAACAATGGCACCCATCAGAAAGTTCTCTACTGAAGAGAAAGGAAAGGCTCCCCGCGATGATCCAGGGCCTCTTCCGCCGAAGAAGAGGTCGATCCATCGCCGTGATGAGGCGGAGTTGCAGGTGGTGTGGAGGCCTTGGTGCGATTGGCCTCCTCCGGGGTACCCGCTGCCCTTGTACGCCCAAGCTGGGTGCTCGGGAGGACGGAGTAACGAGCAGCGCCGCCCACACCGGATCCAGGGTCGCAGCGCCACGGAGACGCATGCCGTCGCCCCTGGGGTTCACGCCGCTGACTCCTCGCGTGAGTTGGTGCTGTGGGTGCCGATGCCTCTGAGCTCCTGGATCCACTTCCCGCGGTTCTTCTCCATGAAGGGGAAAGCCCCTCGCGAGGGACCCGGCTCCCCGACGCCCAAGTGCGGCCGCGGCCGCCCGCCTAAACATGCCGCGACCCCCGCCATGGCCAATTCGAGACAGCGCCGCGGCACGCGGAGTGGGTCATCCCAGCCATGGCGATCCAGTTGATGAGGGGAGGCGTGCCATGGTGGCACGACCTCCTCGTCCGCGCTTCCACACAGCGGAGGTGTCGCCGGTGTTCGTCGTCTGCTTAGAGAACCCGGCCAGCAACTGGCTCCAACTCCCACGCTTCTTCGCCGGTGTACTGCCGACCTCTGGTCCAAGCGGACTCTAGCTGCAGGCAAATGGCTGTTGCAGCAAAGCCTCTTGGGTTTCGGTCGAGACTTCTCTTGCGGGCAACATAGCCCTAGCCCGCGGCTGGCAGACATTCGCCCGCGCTTGCGGCCAGGGCAGGCGGTGCACCCTCCACTTCAGGTACGATGGTGGGTCGACACTTTATGTGAGGGTGTTTGGGGAAGATGGTCGCCACGCCGGGTGCTGCCCCGAGGCGAACGACGGTGAGGAGGTACTCGGCTTTGGGGACGATCGCGACGAGGACGAGGGCAAGCCCGCCCTCGTCGCCGACCGTGTCTCGTCCAGCTACGGTGGCTCTTCCTCTGGCTACAGCTCCAACAGTGGCAGCTATGCTCAGCCGCCAGGCCGCCGCGCCTGTCTTGAAGGCGGCGGTGGGTCGTCTCGTCGCCATACCTCCGTGAAGCGTGAGGAAGGATCTGGCTAGGCTCGGGGTAGTGCTAGGTGCCTTTCCTCGCGGATCGCTGCAACGCTACTTTCGTTTTGCTCTTTTCCTGCATCAAGAATGAAACCAGCATGGGCCCAGGGGGCGTGTATCGAACTATGGTTCCTTGGTTATATCAGCATGCGTGCTATTCTTGTGTTGTGTCGTTATTTTGCGCAAAGATAACTTAACCTGGTATACTCAGGACGTCCTCTTCCTCGCAAAGCGTTGATTTCCTCGCATTCATCTTGCCTCAGTGGTTTGCATTCGCTCAGGAACTGCGAAAAACTCATTAAGAAGTGTGTTAAAAGATTTGCTGTTCATCCTGGCCCTGACCTGGCGCTTTGTGTCGCGGTACCCGAGGGGCACGGAGTAGGAGAGGTGCGCTAGCCTTTGGGCTCGAATGAGGGTGTCTCACGAGAAGGCAGAAAGGGGAAAAATGCTCGTGAGGGCACCTACCTAGCCCCCTCGTGAGGCATGCAAGAGAGAGAACACGAGCAAATTCGAGCTGGAAAAGTGCAGTGAGAGGCGAGGAAATCAAATCGGCAAGGAATGCCAAAGGCAAGCTTTGCTTGAGGATAAGTGAGTCAACTACGGAAAGCAAATGAAAAGCCGCATCCGACACCTAATCTAGTCTTCGAGTCTTCTGACCAGCGCGGAGCTAAGTGTTGTCCACTAGGCGTGGGAGGGAGCCCCAGGGCCTAAGGCCGGCTCTCTTGAGACTCCGGGGCGTGTACAGCCCCACTCATTATTACGTGAGAGTGTCACGGGCGGCGATTCTTCACAGGCACTGGGCCTTCTTCACAGGCTCTGGGCTTTTCTTCTCAGGCTCTGTGCCTTGCTTCTCAGGTTCTGGGCCTTGCTTCATGGATAGAACTTCCTGAGGTGCTGTATGTTCCAGGCGTTCTGGATAGGTATCCCGTCGTGCGTCTCCAGGCGCGCTCCACCCAGCCTGGAGACATGGACGACCCTGAACGGGCCTTCCCTGGAGAGGACCCACCTCAGGACGAGGTCGGCCACCTCGAGCGTCCTGGAGCGGATGTTGCAGCAGTGGTATCGTCGCAGCGCTTGTTGGTACCTTTCTGCCCTCAACGCGGCTTCGCGACGGCGTTCCTCCCCCAGCACGAGATCCATCCCCCGCATGGCGTCCTTCTGCGTTTCATCGAACGCTAGGACCCGTGCGGAGCGATGCTGGACCTCGTGAGGGAGGACTGCTTCAGCTCCATAGACGAGGAAGAATGGACTCTCTCCCGTTGGCTTGGTGGAAGTGGTTCGGATGGACCACAACACGGACTGGAGCTCGTCGTGCCAGCCCCAGCCGCAGGCCTCCAGCTTCTTCTTGAAGGTCCTGGTATTGAGGCCCCTCAGGACCTCCGCGTTAGCGCGCTCAGCCTGACCATTACTCCTGGGGTGGGCCACCGAAGCACAGTAGGTTTTGAAGAGGATGCTAGTAAACTGCGAACCGTTATCTGTGATGATGCGGTTGGGGACCCCGAAGCGGCTCACGAGGCCCTTGATGAACTTGATAGCAGAGCCGCCTGGAATGGTACGGATGGCTTCCACTTCCGCCCACTTGGTGAACTTGTCGATGGCGACGTAGAGATAGCGGTAGCCCCCTAGAGCCCGGGGAAACAGGCCTAGGATGTCCAGCCCCCAGACCGCAAACAACCATGTGAGCGGGATGGGTTGGAGGCCCTGAGCAGGCTAATGGATTTGCTTGGCGTGGAATTGGCAAGCTTCACAGGACTTCACCAGCTCAGCCGCGTCGCTGAGTGCTGTAGGCCAATAGAACCCACTGCGGAACACCTTGCCGACGAGGGTCCGTGACGACGAGTGATGTCTGCAATCACCGACATGTATGTCAATCAGCAACTCCCTTCCTTGATCGCTGGAGATGCAGCACAGCGTGACATCGTCCGGTCGTTTCCTGTATAACTCGCCGTCTTGGATACAGTATGCCGTGGCTTGCCGGGCCACACGCTCCGCGTCCTCTTCCTTCTCTGGCAGCGTCCCGTGCATCAGGTACTCCTTGAATTCCTTGATCCAGCACTCCTCCTGGGGCTTGAGTGCCAAGAGCAGCCGAGCTCCTGAGGTCGGGCCACAGGCTGGGGCTCCCGTGGCCGAGGGCTGCGGGAGTTCCTCCCGAGGCCGAGTCATGCTTGAAAGAGGTGGCAAAGCTGATGGCTTGAAGAGCCGCTCTTCGAAGACGCCGGGCTCTTGCTGTTGCCGCTTGGATGCTCTCCTGGCGATGTCATTGGCTTCCTTGTTGCTGCCCCAGGGCACGTGCTACAGCTCCAGGCCCGAGGACTGCTTTTCCATCTTATGCACCTCCGCGAGGTAGGCCTCCATGTGCTCGTCCTTCGGCTCGTACACCTTGTTGGAAAAGTTGACAGGAGCTGTGAGTCGCCTTTGACGGTGAGGCGCTTCACCCCTAGAGCCGCCGCAGCCCTCAGGCTAGCTATGAGGCCTTCGTATTCTGTGATGTTGTTGGAGACCTTCTCGCCGTGCTGAAAACAGAGTTGCATGGCGTAGTAGAGCTTGTCCTAAGTGGGCAAGATGAGCACTGCTCCAGCCCCCGTGCCCTGATGCGCGAAGGCACCATCGAAATACATGACCCAGCCGTCTGGTGCCTCGCTTCCTAGGGAGGTGGACCGGTCTTATCCTTCCTCAAGAGCAAGGGCATCTGTCCATTCTTCCACAAAATCGGCGAGCGCGGCTCCCTTGATGACCCTGGTAGTGCTGAACTCCAACTGGAATGCTTGTAACTCGATGTTCCACTCAGCGACCCTTCCGGCTGAGTTAGGGCTCCTGAGCACCCTCTCCAATGGGTAGTCCGAGACGACCTTGATGGGGTGGCCCTGGAAGTAGTGCCGCAGCTTGCACGAGGCCGCCAAGAGTGCGAGCATGAGCTTTTGCGGCATGGGGTAGTGCTCCCTCGCGTACCGCAGTACGGTGCTCACGAAGTACATCGGGTGCTCGACGAGGGCTGGCACACTATAAAGACTCGGGTCCCACGGGGATTGTGGCATATCCTGAGGTGGTGGGTTTCCTGAGACCTTACCGTCCTCAGGAGCTTCTGCGATGTTGCCTTGTTGAGCTTGGTCTTCCGCCGCTGATGGCTTTGCCGCGCCTTCCTGACCCCGCGCTGCATCAGCTATGTCTTGGCGCGACACACCCTTGCCTTGGCGCTCCTCCCGAACTGCCACCAGTGCCGCGCTGGCGGAGTACGGGGTGGCGGCAAGGTAGAGCACTAGAGGCTCGAGAGGCCGCGATGCCACCATCACTGGGGGGCTGGTGAGGTATTTCTTGAGGTCTTGGAAGGCCTGGTCGGCCTCTGGGGTCCACTCGAACGGGCCCTTCTTCTTCATGAGCTTAAAGAAGGGTAAGGCACGCTCGCCTAGCTTGGAGATGAAACGCCCTAACGCGGGCACCCGCCCTTCTAGATTTTGCATTTCCTTGAGGGTCTGCGGTGGGATCATGTCTTCGATGGCCTTGATCTTCTCCGGGTTCGCCTCGATCCCTCTGTGGGATACGAGGAACCCCAGCAGCTTGCCGGAGGGGATGCCAAACACACACTTCTCCGGGTTAAGCCTCAAGTTCACTTGGCGCAAGCTCTCGAAGGTCTCCCCCAGGTCTTGAATCAAAGTCCTCGCCTCGCGGGATTTGACCACTATGTCATCAACGTAGGCCTCTATGTTTCTGCCGAGCTGCCGCCCCAAGGCGATTTGCATCAATCGCTGAAAGGTTGCGCCCGCATTGTGCAGCCCGAAGGGCATGCAGGTGTAGCAGTACACCCCACATGGTGTCAGGAAGGCTGTCTCTCCACATCCTCCATTGCCATCTTGATTTGGTGGTATCCTGAGAATGCATCCAGGAAACATAGCAAGTCGCACTCGGTGGTGGAGTCGATGATTTGGTCGATGCATGGAAGCGGGAACAGATCTTGGGGGCATGCTTTGTTGAGGTTGGTGAAGTCGACGCACATCCATTCCTTCCCACCTTTCTTTGGTACTACGACGGGGTTCGCCAGCCATTCGGGATATCGAACTTCTCAGATGGTACCCGCCGCCTCCATCTTGCGTGTCTCTTGGACGATGAAGGCCTGCTTCTCAGTGGACTGCCCTCTTGGTCGCTGCTTCATGGGGTGTACGTTTGTGCACACTCTCAGATGATGTTGGATTACCTCTCTCGGGACCACTACCAGCTGATTGGCCTCCCACGCGAATATCTCCTTGTTCGCGCGCACCTCACCAGAGCTTATTCTTGTCCCGGGTCAAGGCCGGTTCCTATGGTGAAGGTGGCCCTTGAAGACCCGTCCTCTTCGAGCGGAACCTGCTTGGTCTCCGCCTTGTCTTGAGTGAATAGCTGCTTCTTCTTGGTGGGCGCGGTTTCCTTGGCCTCGGGTGTACCGACGCCGGCTGGCTGTGTTGCTGCCGCAGTCTTGAAGGCGAGCCTGAGCGCCGCCATGGCCTTCTTAGTGTCCCCCTTGATGGTGAGGACGCCCTTGCTCCCTGGCATCTTCATGAGGTTGTAGGCCGGGTGAGTCGCCGCCATGAACTTAGCGAGAGCCGGGTACCTGAGGTTGGCATTGTACGAGAGACCGTTGCGGGCGATGTCAAAGTCCACTAGCTCGGTGCGATAGTTGTCTCACATGCCAAAGGTGACAGGGAGCACAACAAAAAAAGACACATCCGTTACATTTTGGGCCGAACGAATTTTTTTCTGTCATACATATGACACTTCTATGACAATAATTGTGACAAAACCCGGTATCATCATACATGTGGTGGGCTCCTACTTCTATGAGAAAAAATCATGACAGAAAATGGGCTTTTCGTCCTGGGTGAACATGAGCGTTGTGGGGGGGGGGGGGTTTGTATGAACAATGAGCAGTGGCGTTGCCTCTGGATGAACATGACCCCGTGGTGTGGTGGAGGGCTGGATGAACAGTAGACGGTGGAGGGGTGCCCGTGGAGGGGTGGTTGAACAGGCCCCCGTGGTGTGGAGGGCTGGATGAATAGTAGACGGTGGAGGGGTACCCGTGGAGGGGTGGTTGAACAGTAGCCGGTAGAGTAGCGCGGTGGAGGTTGGATGAACAGGAGCCCGTGGAGGCTGGAGGAGGTCGACGGTAGCCCGTGGAGGCTGGAGGAGGTCAACGATGGAGATGAACAGTATCCCGTGGAGTCCCGTTTTGCGGTACACCACACCCCTCCCAATGAACAGGACCCCCGTTTCGACCGTAGGAGGTCCGTTTCATCCGTTTTGCGGTACGCCACACCCCTCCTGATGAACATGACCCCCATTTCGACCGTAGGAGGTCCGTTTCGTCCGTTTTGCGGTACGCCAAACCCGTCCCGATCAACAGGACCCCCGTTTCGACCGTAGGAGGTCTGTTTCCTCCGTTTTGCGGTACGCCAGACCCCTCCCGATCAACAGGACCCTGTTCCGAACGTAGGAGGTCCGTTTCCTCCATTGTGCGGTACGCCAGGCCTCGTTTCCATCGCCTGTTCCATCCAAGCCCTCCCGATGAACATGACCACACATTCCATTCCGACCCAGCCGGTTGGCTCCCACACGTTCCGTTGCCTCCCGGTGAACACGACGCATTCCGTTGCCTCCCCATGAACACAATGCATTCCGTTGCCTCCCCATGAACACGACGACGCTATTTCTCCATTCAGACCCAGCCATGTACATGAGCCCTGGCCGTACGTTTGTGCGAGTAGGCATTCGAGACCCCGCCCGTATGTACAGATACGTGGCCGTATTTTCTTTCTTGCACCCTGGCCGCTGTACGTACGTGTACATGCTACGTGCGCGCCTCTACTACGACACGTACGCGCCTCTACTACGACACGTGCGCACCTCTACATCCACCAGTATATATGTATGTACACGTTCGCGACCAGAATGACAATGCTACATACGCTTTGACCAGGTGGGTCCCGACTGCCAGGCACTTCCTTGCCTACGAAGATGTAGCTTGTGGGTCCGAGCAGTCAGGGGGGCGAATCGTTTTTTTGCTCGGACGCACTTCCTTGCGTGCAAAGATGTAGCTGGTGGGTCCCAGCAGTTAGGGGATACGTTTTTTTTCACGAAATACAGTGGCCCGTCCGGTGGGTCCTAGCTGTCAGGTGGAGGAATCATTATTTTCTGCATAATAAGGAGGCACTTCCTTGCTGCTGTCGTGGACCCAGTTGTCAGCCTCTCCACGTACAGTCCACGTCCAATGGAATTCGTTCCTTGACCATGTTGACCATGCCGCGCCGAGAGCACCAGGGCGGTGGACGACGGTGAGGCCTAGGAAGGGGATGACGGGGAGCCGGGGAAGACGCGGTAGTGGAAGCCCGCGCGGAGAGGAGTACGAGGGTTCACTGGTTCGGCTGCGGTGTGAGGCTGCCGTCGCTGCAGGGCCTGGCCAGCGGTGGGAATAGTAGGGGCGGTGAGGCCTCTGCGGCAGCACAGCCAGCCACGGGAGGCAGGAGCATGCGACACGACCGACGCTGCTTTGGGTGGCTGGAGCAAGAAGACCAGAGATTGAAGAAGCACTACGGCCGTTGGATGGACATCATACGGTCACTGGAGCTAGAATAGTTCATATTGACTAAAGTTGACAAAGGCCCCCGTCCCAGTCAACTTAGTAGGCTCACAAGTCAGCCGCCCACCTTGGTGGGTCCAAGCTAGCAGGGGGAGCATTGAGTTTTTTTGTGCGTAATAAGGAGGCACTTCCGGTGGGTCTGAGCTGACAGCGGGGGGAATGTTTTTTCGCGAAATACGCTGGCCCATCCGGTGGGTCCCAGCAGTCAGGGGGGAAACATTTTTTCGCGAAATAAGGTGGCCCGTCCGATGGGTCCCTACTCTCAGGTGGAGGAATAATTATTTTGCTCGTAATAAGGAGGCACTTCCTTGCGGCCGCCTGGACCCAGCTATCAGCCTCTCCATGTATAGTACTCTTTCGATGGAAGTCGGTCGTTGACCACGTTGACCACGCCGCGCCGAGAGCACGAGGGCGGTGGTCTAGACGACGGCGAGGCCTAGGAAGGGGACGACGCGGAGCCGGGGAAGATGCAGCAGTGGAAGCCCACGCGGAGAGGAGTACGAGGGTTCACTGGTTCGGCTGCGGTGTGAGGCTGCCGTCACCGCAGAATAACAGGGGGTGTGGGTGAGTAGAGGGATGTCCTGGCCAGCGGTGGGAGTACTATGGGGCGGTGAGGCCTTCATGGCATCACAGCCGGCCACGGGAGGCAGGAGCACGCGACACGACCGGCGCTGCTTTGGACGGCTGGAGCAAGAAGACCAGAGGTTGAAGAAGCACTACGGCCGTTGGATGGACATCGTACGATCACTGCAGCTAGAGTCGTTTATATTGACTAAGTTGACAAAGCCCTTGGTACGCGTCAACTTAGTAGGCCCACAGCCCGGATTTGGCAGAGAACATATAGCCCATTTGCGATTTGTAAGAATGTACATCCCATTTTTTAATTCTAATGGAATTTACAAGAGCCCATTTACAGTTTTTTAAAAGTACAACCCAACTTCTAGCTAAGACAACGATTAATAATTTCAAACAACCGCTCAAAATAGAATTAAAAAAAAATTCCACATTTTGATGGGATCTGAAATATTTTTATCCGAAATTTCTAGTCAGGTTAAATATAATTTCAAAATAAAGTTGTATTACGTTAAAATCCAACAAAATATTGCGCGCGCAACAAGTAATGAAATTAAAATTTTCAAATTCCAAAAATAATATATTTTTCAAACTAATTACGTGTTTGGTGCATAGTTACTGTCCAATTATTATAATTACATCTCAGTTATTATTTCTTAAAGTCCATTTTCTTGTTAAGCCTAATGCATACCTCCTAGGAAAGTTTGTAGCCCAGCGGGGCGAAGAATAACAAGTTGACCCGGATATTGTGTACAACTGTCGGCCCAGTTGCATTGCTGATGTTGAAAAAAAGGCCTGTGTAGTACAGTACAACCTAACATGGTTACTCAGCCCACATTCAGCGACGCCGGAAAGGCCCAAACAAGGCTTTTGTACAACTTTTTGAAGTCACTGAGCTCAATTAATAACTTAATAAAAAGTTAGATTACAGTGGAACCTAATTAAAAGCTGTCACGAGCAAATAAATAATTCAAAGGGTCCCACTTCTGCATGTGCGCGCGCGCGCGTGTGTGTGTGTGTGTGTGAGAGAGAGAGAGAGAAAGAGAGAGAGAGACCCATCGGTCGATGCTCGTAAATACATCTTTCAGCCATATGCATCGCTGATGCTCAGTAAAAACTTATATAGTTGACACAATCATATAGAACATCATAGCAGACTGAACTTGCATACAAAATTTCACGCAGGCGGCACAATCAGGATGGAAGCAGTGGATTGCTACGGGAAGGTCTATGTTGAAACCAACGAAGTCGTACATAACGGTTCATCGTCTTTATCAATGACGGGGAAATATCTTGAATGTTGTGCAAAGAAAACAGACAGACAACACAATAAGTTCTGCTAGCACATTAAGTTGACTTACGACCCTTTCTAAAAAAGTTCAGGTACAAAATTAGAACATGTCACAATCAAATGTACTGGCATATCAGTGTTTCACACCCATAGATCGGATTTAACTAGTATCTGACAAGATTCAGTTGTTACCTCAAATTAGAGCAGATCCAGGCAGCCAGCCCTGCCTCTTCTCCCAAAGAAGCAGTGGCCTCCGCCGCGCGATGGAGTAGGCCCTGTGCCATCCATCATTCCGAGCAACACGGGGAAAGTCTGACGTTGACTCCTGTAATGGACGTCGTCGACGGACCATGGCACCAGCGGCGGCGGTAGGACTTCCATTGATGGATTGACCACTTCTACGACATGCACGAACACTTGATATAGGTACATCCCTAATGTGGTCCACGGCGGCCTTGGTGGTGACGAATAGTACAACCCCGGTTCCTGCACCGGTATCTCAACACCAATCACCTTCGGTATGGTGAACGACTTCTTCATCCATGCCATAACCGTCAGAGCCCATCTGTTTGGAGGAATAAACATACTTACGAGCTCACCTCCAAGGTCGTTGATAAGCTTGTTCATGGACTCGCTGTTCCAAGCACGTCGAGGCATGCCGTGGAAGGTAAGCTTTGTTAAAAACTCAAGCTCAGAGGGCACCGAGCCCCATCCTGGGTGCCACCGATCAAAGCTCACCAGCGCGCCATCGTAGAACAAACGCCGGGAAGATTCGAACACATGACTGCAGTCGAAAGTTGTCCGGAACATGACGAATAAATCAGCCGGCGGCGGACAGACTTTGATGAGAAAGTCACTTATTTTGATGTTGTGCGCAATGCCAAGATCTTTGACAAGGTCGTCCGGCGAGACGAGTGGCCGGTCGCCGTTGATGGTTACCATCAGCACTTCGCCGGCAAACTGGTCGTGAAGCGCCACCATGCCACTGTTGAGTGACAGCACGCAGCGACCGAAAGTAGGACGGACCTCAGGATCTCCGACTCGGAGATCTGCGTTGACCGGCGACATGATAGTGCGCTTGAGTACAGGGAGTACAGGAGGGGGATTTGGGGGAACTGGAGTAGGAATCGAGATTCCAGAGGTGGGGGAGGGGCGGGAGAATGGGGATGAAAAGGTAGCATGAATTTTGAGAACACACCAATATGCTCTCGGCGCATAAGCGCACGAAAACACCGGTGGCACCCACATGTCGGCCTAAGATTCCTTATTCTTTATTTTTTGGAGAGCTCGACCTTTTTTTCAGGATCTTTTGAGAGCCCGACCTGAGAGTCATAATTGACCTGTTTGGCATTGCGTTACTACTCGGCCCATATTCAACGACACCTCACTGGCCCAAACAAGTGTACATCACCGAAAAGACACTGAGCTCAAATTATATAACTTGAAAAAGGAGATATACTCTGAACACTGGAGAATGGTGATGCCCTCATTTCGCCCACCAGTAGTTCGAGACAATAAACAGTTCGAAACAACGATATATACAACATTCAAACACTGACTAGTGACTACTACTGACATAAACAGCAAGACATGATAGTTCATAAGAAGTCTTGCTACACCACCAAAACGCACCCATCTGCAGCGCTCAGACTCTCGTGATCCAGACGAGAATGACATTCTAAACAGAAGCAACTATTACATAGTAAGAGTGACATAGACGAGGATGACCAAATGACAAGGAATATGCATAACAAAAGAAAGAACTACCCATCCAGAACCAGTAGCAAAGACAACAAAGTCATTCGAAGAGTTGATCCAACACCATCATAATTTGCAGCCCCGCTTCAGCGACCAGTGATCCGGAGACACCAGTACTCCACCCTTTTGATGCAACAGCCCAATTACCTATCAACCTGAAGGCTTGAACCACATCGTTGCCTGTCGTAATTGAGACATCCAAGGATCAAAGTTAATCCGGATGGCTTTGTCATTCTCACCTTCTTTTGGCTGCAGGCTGTATCACTGACAATCAGGGGAGTTTGCTCCCGAACTCCTAGGGCTCGCCGTGTAGACACAATTTCCATAGCAAACAGAGCCTCTCTGCCATCAAGGTCCTTGCTAACGGTGATCTCCTGGTTAATCGGATAATTGAGTCCGAGAAACAGAGAGTGTGAACCAAGGCTGTTTACCCGCCTCCAACTAAAAAATCCTAAAGGACCCAACAAGCTGGTATCCTGCTCATAGACGTAACAGGCACTGTCCGGATACTCACGTATTACACGATGCTTGTATATAGTGGGGTTTTTGCAATATAACTTTTCTGGCTCATGTGTCCGAATGATCATCAGTCTTTTGCCGTCGTCTGATCGAGCGAGGAACCAATTGTGCTTACCTGTTTTTGGCAAAGGTGGTGTGATTACAAAGGGCAGTAACTGTAGGGACACTGCATCATATCAAAAAGGACATGCATTGTTAATGTAAGATCAACATTGTTCAGAGTATGAGTAGGATAAGGCAAGAAACAACATTGTACAGCAGAAATAGGTCTCCTGTGCTAGCATGCCTGTTCACTTCATCGTTCAGGTATCATCCATATTGCGAGCAGAACCAAATTCTTGTGCATGCCCAATCAACGCCCTGCAGCGATGCATGCAGTGGTCGTTCTAGTGCATCAAGGACGGCATGCAGATCGTTCCACACTTGAGAAGAGGAAAAATGGAAAGGTAGAACGTGGCAACAGAGGAAGAGAACGCTGGCTAACGAGGCTGGGAGGGGATCGAGCAGGAAGTTAATGCTCCACACCTAAAGGTTTTGGGAAAACCTGATTTTCATAAGGTGACTTATACTCACCTAAATGGAGGGAGTATTCCTTAACCAGAGAATGTTGTGTCTCCCACTCACGCGCTCAAAAAAAACTACGACACATTTTTTTATCTGTTTGCATAGGTCCCACCTATCAGGAAGGATGTGCACGTACATGAACAGGTATGACTCATCAGTCTACCCGCATAGCCTTTTCATTTAGTCTACCAAGCCGTCTAATCAACTGCCTGCACGCCACTTCTCCCATTTACTTCTCCATCGGGAACCGATTCTCCTCGGCTTCTTCACCTCCCCTTCATCTTCATTTGCATCCAAACCCCACTGCATTCACATTGTTTTAACCTCTTTAAATAATCATCTACTACTTCAGTTAGACTAGCCATCTAATCCTAATTCTCCAAACCATAGCCCTCCGTTCCAGCGGTTCCAAATGGCGAAAGAGATCGAGATGTGGGTTTCTAGCGTCCAACATGTCCTCGTCGAAGGCTCGATGCGCATAGTTGCCACCGTCAGCATCCACCCAAGGGTTGTTCGGCAGTAGATCAACAATGTATCCAACTCCCTCGAAAAGGTAGAGACGAGGGTCATCGGTCTCGACGCAGAGTACACGGAGCGTGCCCCTGGGAAGATCCAGCGCGCCACCGTCCTTCAGCTGTGCCTCGAAGATGATGTTTTTGGTGTACCACATCATACACTCGCCCTCCATACCAGGTGAGCTTCATGATTTCTTTTCTCGGGAGGACGTATACTTCTATGGGGCAGCCATGGAAGGGGACAAACAGAAGCTGGAGCCATACAACCTTGATTTGAAAAGCATCGCTGACCTACAAACCAGAATCAAAATTCCTGTAGAAGATTGTTATAAACAGACATCATCCCTATTCGACGTAGCAAATTTTGTGCTCGGTACAAATCTTCAGAAGGGTGATGAGACGGTGGCATTAAGGTCGTCTGGATGGGAGAATTATCCCTTGACGTACGAGCGGATAAAATATGCTGCCCTCGATGCCCGTGTGAGTTTCGAGATAGCTGCAAGGTCCAAAGAGCTTGTTGCGAAGTAGTCTCCCACAGAGAATGAGAAGAAGATGAAGAAGAAGAAGAAGAAAAGGCTGCACCAGCAGGAGGGCATTATGGATGGATGAACTATTTCCTCTCTTGTAAAAAAATTATTCCCTCTCGGTGTATATTGATATAGATGGACTATTTCGATGGTGTGCATGTCTTTGGAACAGAATAGTAGCGTGGGTCCGCTTGACTATAAGGAACTATTTGTCCGCATATATAGCTTTCTCTGCTACTCCTTCTAGTGATCGGTATGCAGTGCATGTGTCCGTAGACATGACAGCTTGTCCATGGAAGTTCAACTACGGCGACCATCACGTTTCATCTCGCGATTCCCACGACGCCTCTCCAACCCACGGCACCATGCCCCCGACATGCGCCTCAGCCCTCTCGGCCGCACCGCCCCTCTGCCTTTGTGTGCATGACATGTGGGCCACCTAAAATGCGTCGAGCATCAAGTTTCTACCACAGCCACACGCGATTCCCACGACGCTGCTCGAACCCATGAAACCACACGTCTCCCAACCTGTGGCTAACCCCTCTTGGCCCCACTGCCCCTCTGCCTACGGGAGCAAGACATGTGGACCAGTCACCTATCGATTCCACATGTTATTAACTCAAAGGTAGGTGTAGTAAGGAGCTGAAGCTCAGTCCCGACGGCCCTGAGAGGGAAATGTAACTCCTGCGCCAGGTCTTGTGGTGCTCCCGCAGCATGAACTCGTGCCAAACTCGAGATTTGTTTCTTTACTATACATGCACGCAACGATTTAATGGGCATTGTAATCTCAACATGTGATGGGGAGCTCTAAATTTGAATTTGAAACTTATAAAACGAAAAGATTCAAAACAAATAAAGTGGGAGAGAGGGAGTATATCGTAGGATGTGTCCCATGCAAAATAAATCCCCTGGTTTGTCACCGTGAAGATGTGGTTAGAAAGGAGCACAGCGTCTTCCTACTCGTACGGCAACAAATCGGCCGTAGACAGCATGGTCCGCCTTTGACCGCCATGTGTAAGGTTCGTGCTATCTTATTCAATCTCACCGTGGTTCCATCGTACCAATTCATGCGATGGCACGTTGCATGACTGATCCCAATGTTGGACAAAGGTTCTACGGGAACGGTGTCACCGTTGTAAATGTTGTGCAAATTAATGTTGGTACCCTCCCGTACATATGCAAGCTAATCTCCACTCGCACCGAGCCTAACCTGTGAAATAGTGGGTAGGGGGAGAATTAGGAAATGGACACGGAAGTATTCTTTATAATGCATTTACTACGTGAACAAACTCATCTTAGCTGCTCATCGGAGGAAATCCGAATGCCCCTTAACGCCGGCATCTCAAGGGGCGTCAAGTTGCAACTACGGCCACGCCGCGCTGGAGAGACCCCCAAGGAAACATCTCGTGCGTTCCACGGAACATCAGGATGCATTTGTATGAGTAGTTTATCTTGTGAGAGAAAAGGATGAACGAGGGAAGGCCTCTAGAGATAGAGATGGACACTACTACTACCAATGTGCTGGCCCGTGCGTTGCAATGGATCCAAAGTAGTAGAATAATACTTGTTCACATGCTTGAAATATAAACACTCTAGTTTTGATATACATGTGTCAGCAAACATGACAGCTTGTCCATGGAAGTTGAACCACGTCGACCATCACATTTCTTGTTTCTACCACTGCCACACCCACACGCGATTCCCACGACGCCGCTCCAACCCACGGCACGACGTCCCCCGACGTGGACATGGATCCTCTGACGTGGCTATCACTGCCTTGCCCTGCCTTTCCTTCGCTGACAGGTGGGACCCACTGTAACACCCACGATGCGGCTATATCTCCCACGTGTCGGAGCACGACTTAGAGGCATTACCGCATAGTAGGCATGTCACAAGAGGGGTAATCTTTACACATCCCATGTACTGAATAAGAAAGGGATAAAGAGTTGGCTTACAATCGCCACTTCACACAATACATAAATATAGCATTACATCATCCAGAATACAATCAAGGTCCGACGACGGAACCAAAATAAAGACAACCCCAAATGCATAGATCCCCGATCGCCCCAACTGGGCTCCACTACTGATCAACTGGAAACGAAACAACACAACGAACACGATCTTCATCGAGCTCCTCCTTGAGCTTGGTTGTGTCACCTACACCGTTATCATCGGCACCGGCAACTGGTTTTGGAAGTAATCTGTGAGCCACGAGGACTCAGCAATCTCACACCCGCGAGATCAAGACTATTTAAGCTTATGGGTAGGAAAGGGGTAATGAGGTGGAGCTGTAGCAAGCACTAAGCATATATGGTGGCTAACATACACAAATAAGAGCGAGAAGAGAAGAAATGCACGGTCCTGAACTAGAAGTGATCCTGAAACTACTTACGTTCAAGCATAACACAAGAACCGTGTTCACTTCCTGGACTCCGCCAGAAAGAAACCATCATGGCTACACACGCGGTTGATGCATTTTAATTAAGTTAAGTTTCAAGTTTTCTACAACCGGATAACAAATTCCCATCCGCCCATAACCGCGGGCACGGCTTTCGAAAGTTCGAAACCCTGCAGGGGTGTCCCAACTTAGCCCATCACAAGCTCTCACGGTCAATGAAGGATATTCCTTCTCCCAGGATGACCCGATCAGACTCGGAATCCCGGTTACAAGACATTTCGACAATGGTAAAACAAGACCAGCAAAGCCGCCCGATGTGTCGACAAATCACGATAGGATTCGCACGTATCTCATTCTCAGGACACACCGGATGAGACATCCTACGAGCAAAACCAAACCTCAAGTTGCCCTGAGATGGCCCCGCAGTCTACTCGGTTTGGACCAACACTTAGAGAAGCACTGGCCCGGGGGGGGGGGTTAAAATAAAGATGACCCTTGAGTCTGCAGAACCCAAGGGAAGGTGATAGGTTGTTAGTGCAAATGTAAAACCAAGGTTGGGCCTTGCTGGAGGAGTTTTATTCAAAGCAAACTGTCAAGGGGTTCCCATAACACCCAACCGCGTAAGGAACACAAAATCAAGGAATATAACACCGGTATGACAGAAACTAGGGCGGCAAGAGTGGAACAAAATACCAGGCATAAGGCCGAGCCTTCCACCCTTTACCAAGTATATAGATGCATTAAAGTAAATAAGATATAATAATGATATCCCAACATTATCCATGTTCCAACATAGAACAAACTCCATCTTCACCTGCAACTAACAATGCTATAAGAGGGGCTGAGCAAAGCGGTAACATAGCCAAACAACGGTTTGCTAGGACAAGGTGGGTTAGATGCTTGACATGGCAATATAGGAGGAATGATATAGCAAGTGGTAGGTATCGCAACATAGCAAAAGAGCGAGCAACTAACAAGCAAAGATAGAAGTGATTTCGAGGGTATGGTCATCTTGCCTGCAAAGTTCTCCGAGTTGACGTAAGCTTGATCCTCGTAAGCGTACTCAACGGGTTCCTCGATCACGTACATGTCTCCCGACTCTACCCAAGGCAAGAACACAAGAAAAAAGACCAACAATCAATCACGGTGCAATCCGCAAGCAACATGATGCAAAACATGACATGATATGCGGGATGTGATATGCAATGCATATGCGTGCTCCGGAAGGAAAAGATTGAACCAAGCCTCAACTTGGCAAACCAAGT
This sequence comes from Triticum urartu, assembly GCF_056163025.1. Lineage (NCBI taxonomy): Eukaryota > Viridiplantae > Streptophyta > Magnoliopsida > Poales > Poaceae > Triticum > Triticum urartu. The sequence continues at coordinate 129,390,330 of NC_141875.1, forward strand.
GCACCGCTGGAAAGATGAGTTGATTTTGGTCGAAATCGATATAAAGATCACCAGAATCGGATGCACGGTTTGCAAATGGCAAGCAAAACAAGAATGGCACAATTTTGCGATAAACAGCACGGTGCCATCTAGAATGCAACAAGAAACTAAGTTACTGCACTCCAACGTAGCAAAAAAACACATGGCACTGATCTACTCAAGATTCTTGACAAAAGATGAACACTGAGCTACGGCTAAGTCACACAATAACAGGTTCAAACAAGCATGGCAAAAGTGCAAAAGATATCAGCATCACAGACTTAGTGAAAATAACAACATGACAGGAATTAACATCAAGGAGCAATGTTTAAAGCAAGATAACAACATGCTACAGGATCAGATCATAGCAATACAAGGCATGGCATGAATCTACTCAAAGCATATAACAAAAGTCCCTTACTGACCATAAGCCAAAAAGGATCATAAGATATGATGGCACCCATATAAACATAGCAAGTTTCGTTAACAGATTCAGACTTAGCAAAAAAACTGGACATGGCAAAAACAAAATTATGAAGGCATGTTTGCGAGCTCGATTAACTCAACACAAGGAATTGCATGACAAGTGAAGCATACTAACAGCAAGAAGACATGATCAAGAAGCCAACCATGGCAAGAACAATCTCATAGCATGCATGGATCAACTACAACAACCTTGGCAAAATTGATTAACACATAAACAATCTGCTAGGAACATTTTATAGCAAAAGTAGAGAAAGATTGAGTCATGCTAGGGTACTCCATAAATGCAAACAGGGACATGGATGGATAGAGCACATCCATATGTCCAAATCATCCTTACTGAACATACTCAAAAGAAGCATGGATCTCTCTGTAGCAACATGAATACATGACATAAAAAAAACAGCCGGGAAAAGACTGTGAAATTCTAAGTCTCTGAAATCAGCAACATCACGAGAACTACTTTGCATGCCTGTGCTATTCACCACATTGATCACAAAAATACATGGCATACACCCCTGCAAATATGGCAGGGCATAGCCCAAAACACATGTAGGGATCAAGTTCATATGCAGCACACAATAATCATGGCAAAAATGACAAATGCTCATAATCTGATAAGAATCAGCACCTAACATTATGAAGCACTCTTGCATCAACGATTTGGGCATCAAGATGGACTCAAACAAGCATGGCACAATGGAACAAAATGAAGAGCACATCCAGATGAACATTTTGATATATCATGCATGCAAAATGGAGTAGCGAGCGCAAAGTTATGGCATGATGAACAGGGGCTCAGAATGTAAAATAAAATGACTTAGTGGAATTTCGGGTCAACCTCTGGAATAGATCTAGGGTCCGTGCTCTCCCCGAGGTTTGCCGGATCGTCATCGGAGTTTGACGCTGCGGTGGCCGGAGTTGCACCGAAGGGGAGGAAGACGGCCGGGGCGACGAGGACGGAGCTTGCCGGGGATGGAGCCGCGGCGCATGGGCGGCGCCGGAGCTCCTGGAGCGCGTGCGGCGGACGGCGAGTTCGCGGCGCAGCGGCGGACGGCGAGGAGCAACACGGGCGGCGCTAGACGGTGGGAGGCATCAGCGCGCAGCGGCGGAAAGGCGCGGGGACGCGCTGCGACGGTGGAGGTGGGTGCTACAGGCGGTGGGAGATTGGGCGGCGAACCAGGCCGGGCGGGCCGCGCCTGGGCCCGGCGGGCCGCGGCGGCAGGGAGGAGAGAGAGGGCGCAGGCGAGGTGGCGCGCAGCAATTGGGTCGGGCGGTGGTGGAGCCGACGTGGCGCTCGCTGATTGGACGGAGCGAGGTGGCGGTTGGATATGTCCGGCGAGGGTGGACATGTCCGGCGGCGCGGTGGAGAAGGGCTAGGGTTTAGACCGCGCGAAAAATCCAGGAGGAGCACATATTTATAGGTAGAGGGAGTTAGGAGAGTCCAAATGAGGTGCGGTTTTCGGTCACGTGATCGTGATGGAAAAACCGAGAGGATGGAGGTGGTTTGGATGGGTTATTGGGCCGTTTTGGAGGGGTGTATGGCTGCAACACACACGAGGCCTTTACGGTTCCTCGGTTAACCGTTGGAGTATCAAACGGACTCCAAATGGCACGAAACTTGACAGGCGGTCTACCGGTGGTGTACGAAGGCCGCTTGGCAAATCTCGGTCCATTCCGAAAATGTTTAACACCCGCTCACGAAAAGAGGCAAAAGGGGGGGCGCCGGAGGACATAGGAGTGTCAGATCGAGAAACGGACAACAGGGAAAATGCTCGGATGCATGAGACGAACACGTATGCAAATGAGATGCACATGATGACATGATGAAATGCAACATGCAAGAAAATGACATGGCAACAACGGCGAATAACTGGGAGACACCTGGCGCATCGGTCTCGGTGCGTCACACCCACGCTTATGGGTCCAACATGTCAGTGATAGAATGGTAGGATTGTTCGCGTCAGGGGATCCTCATCCCCCCGACGTGTCCCTCATCCCTCTCGGACCCACTGCTCCTCTGCCTTTGTGTGCATGACATGCGGGCCAGCTGAACTACGGCGACCATCAACTTTCTACCACAGACACACCCGATTCGACGCGGTTTGCCTGCTCCACTACTGTGCTCCGATCCGTACTCCGGCACCATCGAATTTTCATCCAGCGGCTGTGACACATTTCGCCTCGGGCATCAATCCTCAGCTGTAGTACTTATGTACTACAGGTAGTGCCCGCCGGTGTGGCCATTTACGCCTTGTAACGCCCCGACGCCCAGCTGTGGCACCCTCACCATGGCCACGCCACCACCGGCCGGTTCATCTCGAATGAGTGAGTCGCGAACGATGCCACCACCATGAGAATGACATGTGGGCCAGCCGCATTTAAGGTCTGCATGCCATTTACTCATAGGCCGAGCACTAAGGCACTGAAGTTCTGTCCCGTGGGCCCCGAAAGGGAAATGTAACTCCTGCGGCAGGCCATGTGGTGCTCCCGCAGTACGAGCTCGTGCTCAAACTGGAATTTGTTTCTTACTACTACCAACTAGTACTAGTAAGGTACACGTGCATTGCACGCATGAGATTCTGGTGGTTTGTGCATTCTGCTTCTACATGTGGAGCTTTCTGGATTCTAACATGTGGCAAAATCTGGTGGAATGTAAGGTTAGGCAAGTTTGATTAACTTAGGTGAGTGTTTGGTTCAAGCCACACCTTAGGCAAGCCACACTAAGGCCCCACATGACATACACACAAAAAATGTGGCAAGATTCCCTTAGGCTTGCCAACTTGTGGCTCTCATTTTGAAGAACTAATAACTTTGCCTAAGCTTAGTTGAGGCAAAGTTAGTCATGAATTAAGTTCAACCATGGAGTCTTCTAGATTATACATGTGGCAGAATCTGGTGGATGATATCAAACGGCCAGTAGTGCTCGGATTTGCCATCTTTGTACCGTCGGATTGGCTTCATCTAACGACCAACTTTCAAAGTTTTTCACACACTATATAGGGGGTATAGATATAAATGTGCTGGTCCATTGCAATGGATCCAAAGTATATCTATTTAGTGGAGTGCACTCTAAACACATTATCTATTTATTTTTCTCTAACCTTCCGTAGCCATGCAACCAAGCCACATAAGCTTCAGGGGTGCCCCCCACATCATATTATTCATACTACGTTGATTGAAAAAAAGATAAATCACCCAAAACAAGATCTTCCCGTTTTTTGTTCCTACGATGTTGTGTCGTGCATGTACCTACTAGTTGTATAGTGGTAGTACTAGTAATATAGTATTAGGAGTACAAACTTGGTACTAGTAGGAGTAGTACTAGTACAGAATGCTCCTACTCTATCAATGAGCCCCGTCTGACACCAAATTTCTTGGCTTCCGTGCTACAGCTAGATCTTCCCCTCGTTTATGTTTTCCAACCCGGTGGCGGGCGGGGTGTCGGTTTGCTCAACGGCGGTCCCACATGAAAGTGAAAATGCTAGGCAACACGCCTTCCCTAAGCTATGTGTCGTGCCGGACAGGTCGTGTTGTACTCCCGATTCCCGGGCGTGTGGGGGTGCGACGCGAACGCGTCAGGCCTTTTCCTTTTACCAGCAATGTGCCCGTGCGTTGCGACGGATCCAAAGTAGTAGAATAGTAGTATTTGTTCACAAACTTCGGAGAAATCACTATTGTTTTGATATACTCCTAATATATTACTCCCTCCATACCTAAATATTTGTCTTTTTTGAGATTTCAAATGGACTATCACATAAGGATTATATAGACATATTCTAGTGTTTCTAGCAAGATGCCTGCGTTTTGCACGAAGTTGATGGAAAAAGTAAGCACAACTTATAAATTGACGGATGGAGTACTAGTTACAGTGATGCATATAACTAAGCAAAGGGATCGCAGATGTCGGTATTGACTGGAACGAGAATGCAACAACACAATAAGAATTAAGGCCACGATGATGCGATCACTGTGGTGGTTACATAAGGCAAGAAGAAAGGTGGATCCACGAACGTACGACCTCCTCCTCCTCAACTTAGAGAGCCGGGCCACCGACCGGCGGCTAAGGAGCGGCGGCTTTTGTGGCGAGGTCGAGGTGCTTCTCAGCAAAGGCATCCAAGGCTTCCAACCGGTTGAGGAAGGCCAACGTCGTAGCATCCTCACTGGCCTCGTAGATACCTATGTACACGATTTGCTCGTACACGTGGATGTGTAGGTCGACGAATTCTTGCAGGGCGAGGCACCTCGTGGCGAGCGCGACCTCCAAGTGGACATTCTTCGTGGCGTCGGCGGGCAGTCGCAGGGCCACCAGTGCTTGAAAGAGGTTCCGGCCATGGAGGCCGATTAGGGTGGCAGGAAATTAGGAGCCTGGGCGCGCGGGCTGGAGGAGTATGGCGATGTTGTCCGCGAGCTTCTTGAGGACGGTGAACTTGTTGCTCGTGGCAACGATCATCTGGTCCAACTGAGAGTCGTAGTTGGCGTCATCGCCGGCCATCCACCAGTCGGTCTGCAACACCGTCTGGAGACGATCCTCAGCGCCATGCCGCGGGCCGGCATCGTGGACCATCTGGCGCAGCCGCTGGCCGCTCACGCGGATCGCCGCCATGGGTCTGGAGTGAGCTCTTTTGTGCTTAGTGTAGGTGCTTAGGCAAATGCTTAGGTGCATACGATGTGGTAGATGCATTGGAATGGAGGGGCGCCTTTATATGAGGGCAATGAGGGCAAACTGTGTTGCATTCACATCGTGCAACCTCTTTTCCTGGACCTCCTCCCATTACTTCCCTCATGCATTAATTGAAGGAGGATGCATTGGCCGTTCAACATATCGGGAACCGCTACTCCCTCCCTCGTCTGCATTAAAGCCGTATCGGGAACTGCGCCGCCCGCTGTCAAATTGAATACTCCCTCCGTCTAGGTGAGTATTAAGTCATCTTACAAAAACCAAATAGTAAACACATAGGCGTGGTGCATTACCTCTCATGTTGTTTCTTATTTTTTGACATAAATAGAGGAATCAACCAAGAAGAGATGTGGGGCTTGTATGCTTTTAATGACTTGAGACTATGAAACATGACATGCAGTGGTCAGTTCATTGCACAAGAACAAATACAACCCACGTCAACACACACGCATCTTATATAGCATCACATCCAATGGCTATAAAAGATGAATGAGACCAAATTATATCTCATCTAGATGAGTTCTAGCAAAACTATATTAACAATACTTAGTACTCCTGCGCCATGTATCATATATTAGTATCATGTAGTACTTTATTTAGTGCCATGTATGACACATGGTACTCAAATCTCTCTATTTCTTCATTTAAGTCTATGACACCTCATCAAAATTGCCAAGGCTAGTACCATTACAACCAGCCTTAGCAAATACGAAGTACTAAACATTAAATTCTCTCATTTTCCTCTCCACCTTGGTCACCTAGACGGAGGGAGTATACGGCGTGGGCTTTTCCTACGCGGTAGGCGGGGAAGTTCCGCCTAGTCGATTCGACAGAGACGCGAGAAGATGAGGGAGTAGGCTGCTGCAAATGTAGGGCTATGTGATTTGATAGCGAGTTACTGCTGGACAGGTGGGCCCTGTGATTTGACTTGCAATTATCATTTTAACTGTGGCGCTACGACCGGCGTGAGTCTCCTGATTCCTGACCACCTCCATACAGGTGCCTCTCCCAATGCTCCACCATGTAGTAGAGGCTGGCTCTTGCATGAGAGCCCACTTCTCCACTTTTTCCTTGCCTCTCTTTCCTCCACATATGCAAAAATGCCATGTAAAGCGCACTATTGTACTTACTTGCTCCTACACGTGCTTAAGCTTGCCACATAGGCATAAAGTACGATGTGGCAAGTTAATCAAGAAGAGAGAGACTAGTTTGGTGACCCAAGGAAGAAAAGGTGCTAAGCGCGTGTACCTAGGTGAAAAGACAATTTTGAGTCTATAGCTAATTACATGAAGCAAACTTAGCAACACCATTTCATTGGAAGAGGTCACTCCTTGGCAAATGCAATAAATACTAGTACTCCATGTGTCCCATAATATAAGAACGTTTTTGGCACTACACTAGTGTAAAAAACGTTCTTATATTATGGGACGGAGGGAGTACGAAGAAACAGATAGAGAGAAGTAAAAAATAAATACACTTATAGCCAACCTTATAGCCAAAACCTTGTTGTAGTATGAGTGACTAAGTGATGACTATGTATGACATGCCAACATCAGATAGCCTAACGCACCGTGTTAAATCTCCAAGGGCGCGACTGCACAAGCGACGCGACGGTTGTGGTAGCTACAACCACGATACTGGCTGCTGGCAGCCCTTGGATCTGAGATCAAACGGTCGCATGCTCAGTTGCTGAAAATTTACAGAATAACCCTCCAGTATAGGATATTCAACCATAGGTCCAGAATCACGCCATGCAACCGTTCAATCTCAGATCCAAGGGCTCTCAGAAGCCCGTATCATGGGAGAATGGAAAGCCACTACCCTGCTGTTTGCAAGCTGGCAGTTCGCTCCTACTTGTCCCCGCACATCCTTCAATACTACGGCGGTTCGCTCCTAGTCGTCCCGTCCATTCACATTACGGCAGTTCCACTAATCCTAACCCTCCTCCCAAACCCATGGCGTCCCAAATCTCCCCGATCGGCGGTGAGTACAAGGTTAGAACCATCACCAGCGATGAGGTCGACGTCATCTACACCCGTTCTTCTGCGATGGTGAAAGGATGCCTCTCTCGCTTCAGACGCATTTTCGAAGACTCAGATGATGAGTGGGTCGCTGGGCTAGATGTTGAGTACACCACAGTCCTGGGACAAGAGAAGGATCTAAAGGACGAAGAGAGAAAGAAGCCCACCGTTATCTAGGTTTGCGTGCATGACTTATGATTGGTCTACCACATATGCCATGCCGACGTTGAGTGCCAGGATTTCAAGGACTTCCTCAAGAGTAACCTAGTCAAATTCGTTACTATAGACTTCGGTAACAACAAAGAAGTCCCGCGTCAGATAGGCCTCGTTGTAGGGAACACCTTCGACCTCCAGAAGAATCGGCTAGTGTCCTCTCGTTAGCATTCAATGCTGACCCTGGCAGGAGCCATGGTTCATCCTTCATACGGTAAACTGGAGAAACCTCCATACATGTTTCATCGTCATGCATGGCAGCGAAATGTACTAGATATAGACCACATCCACTATGCTGCAATGGATGGCTACCTTTGCTTCAATATCTACAAGGGTTGGATGAAGAGCAACAGCCAAGTGTGCGGTTCAAGCAAAGAAGTACCGGCCAAGAGGAAGAGGGACAAGGACGAAGTCGAGGACGTGGACGAGGACTCCGAGTAAGGTGACAGTGTCATTGCTCATGGTGGTTCTAATGCAGTGTCTACCGAAATAGTGGCAAAGTTTACTTTCAGGTGTGCTTAATTTAATTTGAGGGGTGTGTTGTGCTGAGCCCCAGCAAAATTATGTTATGTTTCTTTTTGTTACTTTAACTCTTCAGTACGTACATACTACTATTTCTTACATTTCATCTTTCAGTTGGTATAGTACTACCACTCGTTTCTTCACATTATATACGTGCAATATATATGGCCAACATCATATAGCCAGCAGTTTAGTTGTCAAAGAATTTCAGGGTGCTTAGTTTTGTCAAAGAATTCCAAGGTTCTTAGTTTTATTTGAGGGGTGGGTTGTGCACTTGTGCTGGACACCATTATTGTGACAAGCCTTTTTAATAGTACTATATGCATAATTTGGCGACGAGCGCTCTCTATATGTACCACCTTTTTTTTAATTTCAAGTTTTGCTCCATGGCGCAATCCATCGATACTACTACTGTACAAAAGTGGAGTATATATATTTTTTAAAAGGCTAGAGGGCGGGGCAGTCTAGCTCAGTCGGTTTCACGAGAAGCGAGGGCCTTTGTGGTTTCACGACTCATTACTAGTGTCAAATCGAATAGTACTGCGCCACCCGCTGCACGCCCGGCGCCTCCATTAAACCCCTCCATTAAACCCGCATGAAAACCGAGAATCCTACTCCGGCCACACGTCCATCATGTTTATATGAATATTCAGCTTTTTTATACGAAATCTTTCATGCTTATATGAAATCAGTCCGTGTTTGCACGAATTTCATCTGGTTGGTTAGAGTTGTAAAAATATATGCCGCTAGCGTTTGATGTCGTCCTCAGCTTAAGGAAGCGGGAGGAAATTTGCCGGCTGCCATTGGAGATGCTCTTTATGCTGGAAATAATAGAGTCACATCCAATCCATTTGAGTTAATTGCCTGTATGATTGTTCCTCTATAAAAAGTTAATTGCATGTACAGTGTACACGTGACTTGCAGGGTGGCTACAACTTCGTACAGAAAGTTAAAAAGAAACAAGTCCATCCTTAATCTTGTACTCTAAGTACTCTATGGGTTCCACTGTCAGTACAGTAGTGAAAGAAGTATATATTATATAAGTAGAGTAATATATAATATAAAAATATAAAGTTAAAAGACATAATTTGAACTCATGTCATCGCGTTGCGAGCATCCGGCGCTAACCAGCCCAACACATTTTTGTTGTAGACCATGCTAGAGATATATCTCCATGTCTACTCTTATATATACTCCATTCATTCCTACATATTTGTCTTTTTCAGATTTCAAATGGACTACCACATACAGATGTGTATGTAGACATATTTTAGAGTGTAGATTCACTCATTTTGCTCCATATGTCTTTTCAGGAAGGGGTCAGATTTGTCCTTGATTTATTTATGAGGTATCCAGATGGCACTGCACCGCCAAGAAAAGAGGGTAACATCAAAATTATGGACTACTTTTTTGAGTATGTTGGTAAGGTCCGGTCATAGTCACTTGTTGAAATCTCTAAAAAGACAAATACTCCCTCCATTCGGAAATACTTGTCATCAAAATGGATAAAAGGAAATGTCTCTAGAAGTATTTTAGTTTTAGATACATCTCTTTTTATCCATTTTGATGACAAGTTTTTTCGGACGGAGGGAGTAGAAAACAGAGTTGGTGATGATGGTGTGCGTGCCATCCTGCAATATAGGCCGTCAGATTTATATCTAACGGATGGGAAAGAAACTATGGCAATCTTGCAAAAATATACCCACACGTCTCTCCACGTTCGCAAATAAGTCCTTCCCTCGTTCAACCTTTTATCTCACAAGATATACTCATACAAATGCATCTTGATGTTCCACGCAACGCACGGGCAGCTAGCTAATTTCTTTTAAAATAGTTGCTGCAATAATTGGGTTGAAGTGATATATTTTATGTCTGCCCCGAATGATTTCAGATTCACTAGTGGTAACAAAGAAAAGGTTGCCTTGTTAATTAACAGAAAACAGGGTGAAAACTATCACATGAGGCCGGTAAAAACAAGGCACACTGGGTTCAGCGTCATCGTCACTACAGTTGTGCGTGCGCGAGAATTCTACATATCGAGGGGGCTACCGAGCGAGGCACTGAGACACAATGTTTGGGAGAGAAACCAATTGACAGATTATGATCAGATCGAGTTGTCACCCTTCTGCTGTCATTGTTGGGGGGGGGGGAGAAAGACATATCGAGAGTGTGCGCGGTAGGCACAGAGGCACAACTAGCGAGTGTGTGTGTGTGTGTGTTTGAAAGAGGAGTAGATAGATTATTATCAAGATCTATGTGCCACCCTACTCCTTCAGTGCCGGGTAGTGTATGTGTGTGTATGTTTGAGAGAGAAGCCAGTCGATAGATTAGTATCAAGATCGAGGTGTCACCCTACTCCTTCGGTGTTAGGATGTGTGCGTGTGTGGGGGGGGGCAGTGACACTCACATATCTCTACTCTTATAAAAAAAATAGAGTTGGTGATGATGGTGTTCCTGCCATCCTGCAATATAGGCCATCCAATTTATATCCGACGGACAGGAAGGAAACTATGGCAATTTTGCAAAAAATACCCACACCCCTCTCTGCATTTGCAAATAAGGCATTCCCTCGTTCATCCTTTTCTCCCACAAGATAAACTTCTCGTACAAATGCATCTTGATGTTCCGTGCAACGCATGGGCATCTTGCTAGTAGGGAGAAGGAGTTTGTGTGACACATATCTAGCTATATTAAGGGATATGTAGATAGCATATGTGTGAAAGACATTATTATACTTCGAGACATTAGTGGTTGTGGGTGGGCGGAATTAAAGGGGTGGGCGTGTTAGACATGGAGAGCGTGTGTGTTTTTGTGTGAGAGACTTGTAGGACGGGGTAGAAAGATGAATTTAACCCTGACAGAGGGAGAGAAATACATGAAGTGCGCGTGTGTGATTCCAATGCCCACAGGGAAATGAGATATGTATGCGTGTGAGAGAGATTGCACAATTCATTCACGTATCACTATCTAGCGATCGTGGACGTGCACCGCTTGAACATAAGTCAATATCTACTTCGTATCGTGGCCAAAGGTACAATATCGATTCAACGCTATAAAGAATGGACACTCACATACCACATTTTTTTCTATTTAAATAAACCTTTTCAGTTGTGCATGCCAAAGTTACAGTGATGTTTCTTCAAACAACCAATGTAGCTATCATGTACATGCACCATTGTTACTCTTGCATTCAAATTCATTAGTCTTGGATGATTTAAGTTTCTATTTTGAAGTAATATATGTAATATTCATATATGAATTCAACGGGTACACAATTTATGAAATGGAGGCTATGTAATCATATGAGGTAACACTTTTAAGTAGCTGACTGCAATATCCATTTCTTTTTGTGCGCCTCTACACTAACATGTCAATGCATTATGTTTAAAGTAAATAACCAATGGCACTAAATTATCTATCTACACGAGAAATACATAGGCTGAGCGTGTGATCCCTTTTTTTGTGAACGCGCCACTACACCCGTACGATTGGCCGCACCCGTGTGAACGTCCAAGTTATCGGTGCATCATCCCGAGTTATTGTCTTTTTTCTAGGGTGGACTTCACACGAGTTATTAACTGCTGACGTGTGCCCCGTGTACACAGTCTAGCATGACCTTCCCTCTAGCACGGTCCAAAATTAGTTGAAACTGGATACGAACGACCCCGCGGGCAGCAAAATCTCCTGCCTCCTTCTAAAATTTCCGCCACCTTAGTCTTTAGCATGCGAAATCCCCCTTTTGTCCTTGGTGCACGGAGACCAATTGTTACAATACCGCCCTCATCTACATGATAGGTCGGGGCTGCTTTGGTAACTTCCGGTTCCCCTACACGGCACCCCCATTTCCTCTCCCCACCCGCAAAAACGACTAACTCCACAGCACCAGAGCATCTCACATCATGCCATCCGTACTTCATCGGCCCTTCTCCCCTCCCCTCTCAAAACCCTAGACTGCTCATCCACCGGCGTACCATAGCCCATTCACTGCCAGCGGCGTCCAACTCGCCGGATCTGCTTCTGCGGCCGCATCTACCCCTCCAACCTCCCCTAGAAACAAGTAGACTACTCATCCACCACTGTACCACAGCCCATTCAGTGCCGGCCTTGTCCACGGTGCCGGATCTCCTTCTCCGGTACTCTCGTCAACCGTCGCGCATCTGCAGCGGCTCATTCGTACTCCCCACTAGAGACACTTCGTCCACACCCCCCGAAGCCGCCCCACCGACGCCCCCGTCGACGGCCTCTGATCCTCTTCGCCGACACCTTCCTCTACCCTACCGGGGCTGCTTCGCCGACACCTTCCTCAACCCTACCGGAGCCGCTTCGCCGACACCATCATCAACCCTACCGGAGTAGCTTCGCCTATACCATTCTCAACCCTACCGGGGCCGCTTTGCCAACTCACAAGTCCACGGCCTCAGATCCGCTTCCTCGCACCCTCATCCAACCTACCAAAGTAGCTTCTGACGCCCCGTCCACGGTCGCAGATCCGCATTGTCGACACCACCCTTAACCCAACCACCGGAGCCGCTTCTGACGCCCCATCCACGGCCGCAGATCCGCATTGTCGACACCATCCTTAACCCAACCGCCGGAGCAGCTTCTGACGCCCCATCCACGGCCGCAGATCCGCGTCATCGACACCATCCTTAACCCAACCACCGGAGCAGCTTTACCTGCGCCCTCGTCCACGGCCACAGATCCGCTTCGCCCACACCGTAGTCCACCCTACCAGAGCCGCTCCACAAACACCCTACCCGACGGTTCTAGATCTCCTTACCGGACCCCGACAGCCAGCACAACATCATCACCCTCGACGTCTCTAACCTGATTCCCACTATCTGGAGAGATGCCAAGCACCCGCCACGGCCTAGGTACTTGTCACCTTTAAACCCGTCCAGCATCACCTGCCCGATGTACTTCAAATATACTAACCGGTCGCTGTTACATGTTATGCAGCTGGCAAAAACTACAAGGACGATGTTTCTTCTGGATCTAACAGCTTGGCCAACCAAGATCCTGGACTGAGGAATTGCCATGATCTTGTAAGCACGTCTCTCTCTCTTGTATTGTTCTGTGCCTGCTAGCGTGCTTTGCTAGAATTTTCGACCAGTAATCCCTTTGTGCAGACAATGATTTCTACTACTGGCTGCTAAATTAGATATGTAGATGTCATACATGATACTACCTCGTACCTCCGTTCCTAAATATAAGTCTTTCTAGAGATTCCACTATAGGCTACATACGGAGCAAAATGAGTGAATCTACACTCGAAAATGCATCTATATACATCTGTATGTGGTCCATACTGGAATCTCTACAAAGACATATATTTAGGAACAGGGGCAATACATTACACAAAATCGTAGGTGGCATGTAGGAATTCCAGTGCACTACATTAGGCTCCTTTAGAGTGCCTGCTAGTCCATCATACAGAGTCATGGCTAGTTTATGGTACACACACAATCGTTAATTGGTGGTTTAAATATGCGCAAAGGATATGCAATGTAGTATCATGTTGGGATGTCTGAAATTAGCCGTGTCAACTTGCAGATAGGGTTACACAATGAAAAAGTACAAGATGTATGTGGCAATTTCATGGAACATCGCAAAAAAAGGAGAGGCAGCGGTGAGCCTATACAGTGTGCTATGGTACGTCACTCCTCAATTGCAATCATTGTGACATGTTATTTGTATGCCAGTTCTATTAGCCAAGTTTCTTAGGGACAGTTATTACGAATTATCCTAAGAAAATAAGCACCTGTGAATATAAACTCCATGTAATAAACCAACCAGTTCTTTTTATTGCGTTTTCAGCTTATATTTGGTATGATCAGTGGAAAGTCTAGATTGCATTATATTTTTTCATTTTGCTGCCCATATGGAAATTAATTTGACTTGCAAACATCACAAATTGAACCCAGTGCAGTAATTAATATGGTAGGAAAACAGACCATCACTATTTGCTCAAAATACAAATACAAAGATACCATCTACTTGGCACAATCTACTTTGGTCAATGTTTTCCATAGAGACCCCATTGCCTAATTTAAACGAAGAACGCATGACCCACATTTAAATGAAGAGCTATTCTTTATTGAAATTCGATGGTCCAAGTGGCTGGTTATTATCGTATAGCAGCACCACCTGAAAGCATCATATAGCAGCAGCAGCTCATAGCAACTCATCATACAGCAGCAGCAGTCTGCAATTCATCATATACCAGCAGCAGCTCATAGCAATTCATCATATAGCAGCAGCAGGAGCAGCTCATAGCAATTCATCATATAGCAGTAGCAGGAGCAGCTCATAGCAATTCATCATATAGCAGCAGCAGGAGCAGCTTGTAGCAACTCATCATATAGCAGCAGTAGCAGCTCATAGCAATTCATCATATAGCAGCAGTAGCTCATAGCAACTCATCATACAGCAGCTCATAGCAATTCATCATATAGCAGCAGCAGGAGCAGCTCATAGCAATGCATCATATAGCAGCAGCAGAAGCAGCTCATAGCAATTCATCGTATAGTGGATCAGAATGAAAATTTGGCAAAACATCAGAGGAGATCCTCACCTTGTTGGATGAGCTCATCCTTCAATAGCACCTCAAGGCCATGGCCTGGGAGGAGGGGAGGGGGGATAAGGTTCCTTCTGCCGTAGTGTGGCATCAGCCGTAGTTATGCAGCGCCCGCCGGAGTAGTGCGTTGGACGAACCACAATGGAGCAGCTGCTGGAGACCATGAGAATGAGGGGCGGAGCCAGAGGGAGGAGCAGCCAGGGAGATTTGCCCCTACCCGCCGGCCATGTAGCCTAGCTGGACATAGCATCGTCGAGGACCAGGCCAGATGGGACCAGTGGCGACGGCTCGCTGGGGGAACCCTAGTGCTGCAGGCTGGGAATCGAGGTAGAGGGAAAGGGGAGAGGAGATGCAAGCGGGAAGGGCAATGAATCCTTGCGTGTTTGTTTTTACTTGAGGGTCAGGTGTGACATGGGCGTCAGCAGTTGCATTTCGAGTGTAATATAGGCAGACAACAGAGTCATTTCACTATTCCCCTTCCCTTCATTTTTTAGTGAGGTTCTACCCGAAACACCCCCTCCAAAGCGAAATTAGTTAAGCCCAAGCCCATAACTCAAAAATGACTTCTTTACATCTTTTATGGCTTATTTTGGCAATATTCCCTAAAAAGGCGGAATCAAACTGGCCCTTAACCTGCAATTCAATTGTGTGTGCAATGATGAATCACTCATGCGTGCTATCTGTACATTTAGGCATCATCATACATGGCATAACCTAATACATGTGCATTCCATTGTAGAATCTGGAATATGCAATGTTTATGTTAGTTCATACGTTGCACATGATGTTTAAATGCCCCTTAAATCTGGTCAGTCAAGTGATGGTCTTTAAGCCTCCTTCTTTGCTTCTTTTCTTGATATGTAAGATTTGCTCACACATCTGTTCAATTGCTTGTTTGCATCAGCCAGTCATTCTAGGACTGTTTGCTTTGATTACTTGCTGTTCTTGACCTACCACTCTAACAGAGCTTGTCAATGATTTAAACACTAAGGGCTTCTATAGTGGGGCCTTGTCTAACTCATAGGTGACATAAAGGTTTGGCTTTACACTACAGTAGGCTCTCCAAGAGTACCTGGAGATCCAGTTCGAAGGTATGCCTAGTTTTTACATAGTGCAGACATAGTAAACGCTCATTTCACTATGTGCAAGTGCAAGAGATGCGGCATGTTTCATTATGTGGTGTTGTTTTGTTATAATCTCATCCTTTTGTGTTCACAGACTGGAAAGTATGCATATTTATCTTCCAAGGAGACGAGTAACTAGTTTGTGTCACCTTGCAGAGGGGGTGCAATGAAGATAAGATTGAGGATTTCCAAGTACAAGATGTTAGGAAGGAGCCTTGCAAGAGAAGTAGGAGCTACGCTGAGCCTCTTCAACCTGCTAAGGTAAGTCACTGTATGCAACTCAACAGTTCAATTCCTTGTTTGTTTCAGGCATAGTTAATTTTCTCTTTTCAATTGCTTTATTTGTCCTCAGTTAATGAGATGCCCAAATAATCATGCCTGATGTTCGGTACTTGTATCACTATTAGTTGACATAATTAAAGGCCTTACCATTTAATTACTCTGCCGAAGTGTGCCTGAAGCTTTGAAGTCTATTAACCAACTATTATTGCATGAGGCTCACAATCTAGTTTATACTACGCTAATGATTGCATAGTTTTGCCTGCTGTAGTATGTTTGTATGAAACCCTTTGCTGTTCATTATGCTCCCTAAGACTTCAATTGAGGCACAGAATGGCCAACTGCTTGCTTACTTATACACAACGTGCTGTCTAAATTTGTAACTTGTCTGTGTTTTCGATTGGGCCCCAACATCATGCTCCTCTGGTGAGCTAAGAGGGATTTCTGTATGCAGGCTGCACAGACTATCTTTTTTATAATTTTTAAAATATCACCTGCTTATGCTTCATGACGTGTAACATTTTTTTAAAGTGACGTGTAACATTATTGTTAGTCCTGTTTTGCCATGTAGAACAAAATGATGTCTTGTTCGCTTCACTGTTGTAACTATATTTTTGCCCTAGTCATGTGTACTTATAGAAACATTTCAGGATGAAGTGACATCAACACAAAGATCTGCGAGCAGTGCGGCATGGCCGTTACTGAATGATTATGGATTGGAATTGGAATGTGCTGATGTTCTGGAGCATCAACTAGAGGTGGCAAGACAATGTGTACATGATTGTCAACGTATAATCCATAAGTTGAGACTGGACATGCAGGTATTAGATGCAGGAGTCAAAAAATGAAACAAGACACTGAGGTAACCATGAAGGAATTGGAGATTTTGCAGACTGAAATTTATGCTATCTGAATCTGGCCAATCCTATTTTCTGAAGAGATTATAGTTCAAATGGAGTTAAGTTGATGCGCGTCCATGATGTATGAGCTGTATTTGCCCAGTGTATGTAATTTGCTGTTTGTGTATGCTTTATTATCACCTATGCCAAACCATAATGCCCGGTAGGTACAATCAGCTGTAATTTCTTTATTGTATAGTGTAGGATTATTCTACCTTTCTATGCCTTGATCTCTTTGTTGTATAGTGTATTATTTTTAGAGGTGATAGTATTGAGTAGGATAATTCTTTGAATATGCTATATCGTTCAAACGGGGGCCAACTCGCCCGACCATGGCCCTTCACGGGTCGTCGGATCCATGGGCCTTCTATGTCTCGTAGGATCCATGGGCCTTCTACGTCTCGTAGGATCCATGGGCCTTCTACGTCTCGTAGGATCCATGGGCCTTGTACGTCTCGTGGGATCCATGGGCCTTCTACGTCTCGTAGGATCCATGGGCCTTGTACGTCTCGTGGGATCCATTGGCCTTCTACGTCTCGTAGGATCCATGGGCCTTCTACGTCTCGTAGGATCCATGGGCTGCCGACTCATTTATGGGTCTTGTATGGGCCTTTAATGGGTCGTAGACGGGCCTTTAATGGAAATCGTATGTTTTATGGGATGACCATAACGGGCCGTTAATAGGCCGTATTTGGTGATGCTATGAAAATGGCCCAACAGACTAACGGTCCACAAACGGGCCGACTGTAACGACGGGATGAATTTGGCCCACAAGCAGAAAATGACAGTAACGGGCCGTAAGTAACCGAATGTTGCAAATGAGCCCAAGAATAAATGGGCCCTCAGAAGGCCGAAAGTCAACTTGGGCTGGAAACGGCCCAATGGAATAACGGGCCGTTAATGGGTATAAAGTGATACACTGTTCATTACGGGCCAGTTTCACCACTGGACGTTAATGGGTGTAAAGTAAAATACTGTTCATTAGGGGCCAGTTTCAGCACGGGCCGCTAATGGGCCAAGAGTTACAAAGGGCCTCATATGGGCCGAAAGACGTCATGGGCTATACATGGGCCAGAAGTGAAAACGGGCTGGAATCATATTGGATGGCCCAGATGACGCTATTGGGCCTAATTCGGATAGGGCGTAATGGGCTTTGGTTAGCGGGTTGTAAATGGGCTATATGCGAACAGGCTGTTAACAGGCTTTCCATGGGCCGGCCCACCAACTTTTGACCAAGTCAAACGGGCCGGCCTTTTCACACGAATGGGCCACTGTTGGGTCGTGCCACGTGTCGACGTATCATAGGCGCCTTCTGTCCAGTGAGTGGATGACATCTGTCCCAACGATGAGCCGACACGTGTTTCCTCTAGCCAATGATGATTTTACACGTGGAAAATCCCCATTGGTCGGGGCTATTAACGGGTTATCGGATCCAAAACCTGACCCGATAGCTTAACGGCGATCCGTTACGGTGGATGCCACGTGTCGGTCACCCTTGACGAAAGCACTTCTGTGACGCGCGATTTATCGAAATGGAAGTGGACACTTCCGTGATGATAATTTTGGTAATGTCATGGAACACTTCTACGACAGCACAGGTATGACTATCTTGATTCTGTCATAAGTTTGTCATGGATGTACATGCATGAAAAAAACGCGACCTACTGTGACAAACACGTATCATCACGGAAGTGTATTTTTTGTAGTGGAGGTGGATCTGTCCCAGAGGGTGAGCAACTGCACCACCCACTCTTGTGAAGGGCTTGCTGAGACCGAGCTGTTCAAGCGGCACATGAAGAAGGCTGAAGGCTTCCACGGAGAGCAAGTTGAGGCCGGCGCCGCTGGCGATGAGGGTCTTGGTGACGGCCACATTGTAGATGGTGGGCATGCAGAGCATCGGGAGCATCCCGGAGCCGGTGGTGGAGCCGGGGTGGTCTTCCGAGATGAAGGTGAGGTCGGCCTCCGGCGCAGCCCAACCCAGCGGAGCCCCCGGGCGCTTGCAGGCTGCCCCAATCTGACGGGAGAAAGGCTTCACGTGGCAATCTGAAGGAGGTGCTTGGGAGCCACCCAACAGTGCCGCAACTGCGTGGTGCGCCAGCACCGCGTAGCGTGCGGTGAAGAGGTTGCGGAGCTCCCCCCAGGATGCCACCGTGGATGCTGGGAGGTTGAGTAGGCAGGCGTGCGGCTCGTCGGCGAGGGCCATGGGAAACCAGTTGGCCATGATCTTGTTGTCGCCTCCAGCCTCGTACGCCAGCAGGAACGGTGTCGGGTCTGCCGCGCCGTCGTAACGCGGCGGCATTTCCGGCCTGAACTTGGCTGGCCACTGCACTTGCCGCAGAGCGGGGGGCAGGGCTCGGTACCTAGACTCCCTGCTAATGGTGTTGGCCACAGAGGTTGGTGGCGGGGCACCTACCATGGGAGCGTTGTGTGGCAGTACGGGGCGCTGGTTGGTGGAGAGCCCCAGCGCACCCCTACCTGGCGCGCCAAATGTCGGATGTGGGGTTCCGGCAAACCCTTAAGGTTCAAACACTAGGGTGCGCGCTAAGTCTTTCCCTCCACCAATCTATGCCCTAGCTCGCTAAGATCTCGCGGACGAACTCGACGAACTCGCAACACAGAAAGACACGAGGTTTATACTGGTTGAGGCCACCGTTGTGGTGTAATACCCTACTCAAGTGTGGTGGTGGTGGTGGATTGCCTCTAGGGCTGATGATGAACAATACAAGGGAAGAACAGCCTCCTGAGGTTGAGGTGTTCTTGAGCTCGGTGAGCTTGTGTGTGTGTGTGTGTGTGTGTGGATGGTCTAAATGATCCATCCCTTACTAAGGTGATGGCTAGTCCTATTTATATTGGCCCTGGTCCTCTTCCCAAATATCGAACGGGAAGGGAGCCAACCATGGCGGGCTAATTCGAAGGGGGACAGCTAGTACAAGCTATCCTGACAAAAGTGGTCTTCGCCTGCCAAAGGCTCTGGTGGTGATGCCATCTTGGGCTCCACGATGACCTCCGTCTTGCCGTCCTGCTGGTCTTGGTCTCGTTGCACCAATATAGCGACCTTTGCCTGATGCCTCGGTACTCTTCGCCTGTGCTGGCTTCCTTAGCACCAAAGAGGAAACAAGGACGCTGCACATGCTCGCGCCCGCCTGGCACCTGCCTGGTGTCGTGCGTCATGGCTCACGTCACGAGGGCCTCGTGAGGTTTGCCCCGCCTTGATATCTCCGCTCCTCGTGAACCTGCCTAGCTAGGCTACTACAGAGGCGGTCTTGCGTCGTCTGCCTCGCGAGGCTTGGACCCTCGTGAGGGTCTTGGATGCTTTGTTGGTGAAGATGGGCCGTACAGCCTGCTGGCTCAGCCATGCCGTGGGCCGCAGGCAGGAAAGTCTGGGGACCCCCATTCCTAGGATGCCGACAGCTAGCATCAATAAATCGGTTGCTTTCCGTACCAAGATGTTGTGTGTCGCCAGAAGACATGGTCTCTGGGCTGGCAATACAGGGTAAACCGGTCGCTCTGAGCCGGGGTGCTACATATTTGAGTTATGAGTTGGGTCTTCATTTGAAACAATGGGGAATTATTTTGCAACTCACGCCACATGGAACACCACAACGTAATGGTGTGTCCGAACATCGTAACCGCACTTTATTTGATATGGTGCGATCTGTGATGTCTCTTACTGATTTACCGCTATCATTTTTGGGTTATGCTTTAGAGAAGGCGGCATTCATGTTAAATAGGGCACCATCGAAATCTATTGAGACGACACCATATGAACTGTGATTTGGCAAGAAACCCAAGTTGTCGTTTCTTAAAGTTTGGGGCTGCGATGCTTATGTGAAAAAGCTTCAACCTGATAAGCTCGAACCCAAATCGGAGAAATGTGTCTTCATAGGATACCCAAAGGAAACTGTTGGGTACACCTTCTATCACAGATCCGAACGCAAGATATTTGTTGCTAAGAATGGATCCTTTCTAGAGAAGGAGTTTCTCTCGAAAGAAGTGAGTGGGGGAAGAAAGTAGAATTTGATGAGGTAACTGTACCTTCTCCCTTATTGGAAAGTAGTTCATCACAGAAATTAGTTCTAGTGATTCCTACACCAATTAGTGAGGAAGCTAATGATGATGATCATGAAACTTCTGATCAAGTTACTACCGAACCTCGTAGGTCAACCAGAGTAAGATCTGGACCAGAGTGGTACGGTAATCCTGTTCTGGAGGTCATGTTACTTGACCATGATGAACCTACGAACTATTAGGAAGCGATGATGAGCCCAGATTCCGCGAAATGTCTTGAAGCCTTGAAATTTGAGATGGGATCCATGTACGAGAACAAAGTGTGGACTTTGGTTGACTTGCCCGATGATCGGCAAGCAATAGAGAATAAATGGATCTTCATGAAGAAGATTGACACTAACGGTAATGTTACTATCTACAAAGCTTGACTTGTTGCGAAAGGTTTTCGACAAGTTCAAGGAGTTGACTACGCTGAGACCTTCTCGCCCTTAGCGATGCTGAAGTCTGTCTGAATCATGTTAGCAATTTTCGCATTTTATGATTATAAAATTTAGCAAATGGATGTCAGAACTGCATTCCTTAATGGATATCTTAAAGAAGAGTTGTATATGTTGCAACTAGAAGGTTTTGTCAATCCAAAAGGTGCAAACAAAGTGTGCAAGCTCCAGCGATCCATGTATGGACTGGTGCAAGCCTCTCGGAGTTGGAATATATGCTTTGATAGTGTGATCAAAGCATATGGTTTTATACAGACTTTTGGAGAAGCCTATACTTACAAGAAAGTGAGTGGGAGCTCTATAGCATTTCTGATATTATATGTGGATGGCATATTGTTAATTAGAAATGATACTGAATTTCTAAATAGCATAAAAGGATACTTGAATAATATTTTTTCAGTGAAAGACCTCGGTGAAGCTGCTTATATATTAGGCATCAAGATCTATAGAGATAGATCAAGACGCTTAATTGGACTTTCACAAAGCACATACCTTCATAAATTTTTGAAGAAGTTCAAAATGGATCAGTCAAAGAAAGGGTTCTCGCATGTGTTGCAAGGTGTGAAGTTGAGTCAGACTCAATGCCCGACCACTGTAGAAGATATAGAGAAAATGAAAGTCATTCCCTATGCCTTAGCCATAGGTTATATCATGTGTGCAATGCTGTGTACCAGACCTGATGTGTTCCTTACTATTAATTTAGCAGGGAGGTGCCAAAGTAATCCAAGAGTGGATCACTGGACAATAGCCAAGAACATCCTAAAATACCTGAAAAGGACTAAGCATATGTTTCTCGTTTATGGAGGTGACAAAGATCTCGTCATAAACGGTTTAGGTCGATGCAAGCTTTGACACTGATCCAGATGACTCTAAGTTACAAACCGGATATATATATTTTTATTGAATGGTGGAGCTGTCAGTTTGTGCAGTTCTAAATAGAGCGTCATGGCGGGATCTTGTGTGAAGCGGAGTACATAGCTGCTTTGGAAGTAGCAAATGAAGGACTTCATATCCGATCTAGGTGTAATACCTAGTGCATCGGTTCCAATGAAAATCTTTTGTGACAATACTGGTGCAATTGCCTTGGCGAAGCAATCCAGATTTCACAAGAGAACCAAGCACATCAAGAGACGCTTCAACTCCATCCGCAATCAAGTCACGGAGGGAGACATGGAGATTTTCAAGATACATACAGATCTGAATGTTGCAGACCCATTGACTAAGCCTATCTCATGAGCAAAACATGATCAACACCAAGACTCCAAGGGTGTTAGAATCATTTTGTAATCTAGATTATTGACTCTAGTGCAAGTGGGAGACTAAAGGAAATATGCCCTAGAGGAAATAATAAAGTTGTTATTTATATTTCCTTATATCATGACAAATGTTTATTATTCATGCTAGAATTGTATTAACCAGAAACTTGGTACATGTGTGGATACATAGACAAACAGAGTGTCCCTAGTATGCCTCTACTTGACAAGCTCAATAATCAAAGATGGTTAAGTTTCCTAGCCATAGACATGCGTTGTCATTTGATGAATGGGATCACATCATTAGAGAATGATGTGAGTTTTTCTACTATTGCTTTCTTCATGACTTATACATGTTCCTCAGACTATGAGATTATGCAACTCTCGAATACCCGAGGAACACCTTGTGTGCTATCAAACGTCACAGCGTAACTAGGTGATTATAAACATGCTTTATAGGTGTCTTCGATGGTGTTTGTTGAGTTGGCATAGATCGAGATTAGGATTTGTCACTCCATGTATCGGAGAGGTATCTTTGGGCCCTCTCGGTAATGCACATCACTATGAGCCTTGCAAGCAATGTGTCTAATGAGTTAACCACAAGATGATGCATTACGAAACGAGTAAAGAGACTTGCCGGTGACGAGATTGAACTAGGTATGATGATATCGACGATCGAGTATTGGGCAAGTAACATACTGATGACAAAGGGAACAACGTATGTTGTTATGCGGTTTGACCTATAAAGATCTTCATAGAATATGTAGGAGCCAATATGAGCATCCAGGTTCCGCTATTGGTTATTGACCGGAGATGTGTCTTGGTCATGTCTACATAGTTCTCGAACCCGTAGAGCCTGCACGCTTAACGTTCGATGACGATTTGTATTATGAGACATGACAAGGAGTCTGGAAATGGTTGATACATAAAGATTGATATATTGGACCATGTTATTCGGACATCGGAAGTGTTTCGGATAGTTTCGGGTAAAAATAGAGTGCTGGAGAGGTTACCAGCCCCCCCCCCCCGGGGAACTAATGGGCCACCATGGGCCTTATTGGAGAGAGAGGAGGGCAGCCAGGGCAGGCCGCACGCCCCCTTTGCAGCCCAAATTAGACAAGGGAAGGGGGGCAGCACCCCCCTTTCCCACTCCCTCTCCTTCCTTCCCCCTCTCCCTTTTGGTGGAATCCTACTACGACTAGGAGTCCTAGTAGGACTCCCCTCTTGGGCACGCCCTAGGGGCCGGCCGGCCCTCCCCTCCTCTCTCCTTTATATACGTGGGGAGGGGGGCACCCTAGAACACACAAGTTGATCTTTTAGCCGTGTGCGGTGCCCCCTCCACAGTTACACACCTCAATCATATCGTTATAGAGCTTAGGCAAAGCCCTGGGTCGGTAACTACATCATCACCATCGCCACGCCGTCGTGCTGACGGAACTCTCCCTCGGCCTCAACTGGATCAAGAGATCGAGGGACATCATCGAGATGAATGTGTGCTGATCGTGGATGTGGCGTGCATTCGGTACTTGGATCGGTTGGATCGCGAAGACATTCGACTACATCAACCGTGTTATTAAATGCTTCCGATTTCGGTCTATGAGGGTGTGTAGACACACTCTCCCCTCTCGTTGCTATGCATCTCCTAGATAGATCTTGCATGATCATAGGCAAATTTTTTGAAATACTGCGTTCCCCAGCATGCACATGCTCCGGTGCATATAAACTGGTTGAAAAATCAAATATCCTTTGTTCCATGCTTAGGTCCCATGCAAGAAATGGGAATGAATTTCAAACACCCTGCCATCGTCACTCGGCCGCAAACATTGAGATACCTGGTTTTTAAATTCTAGTAAATCCAAAACTCGTCTGAAATTCATGAAACTTGGCGTGCTAGCATGGAGCAGCATCAACATGCCGTGGTAAAAATTTTGTCCCATTTGGGGCAGGTTTGGGTATAAGCTTCTCCCTAACCAGAGCTTCTGACAACAAGCATGATGGTTTAGGTAGGGACCATGCCACTTTTGGGGACGAAACGATATCCATTGCCTCTTATTTCTTCCAAAAATATTCTAGTGTCAACATAGAACAATAGGAGTGTTGTGTTCAATTTTGGATTTTTTTGGGGGTTCGTTTGGACATTTTTATACATTAACTGGGTTTTGTAGGCATTTCAGGTGCATAATTCAAATTTGAACTACGTGCACATGCTCTGGTGCATATAAACTGGTTGAAAAATCAAATATGTGTCCTTGGTTCCATGCTTAGGTCCCATGCAAGAAAATGAATGTCAAACACCCTGCCACCGTCACTCGGTCGCAAACATTGAGATACCTGGTTTTTAAATTCTAGTAAATCCAAAACTCGTCTGAAATTCATGAAACTTGGCATGCTATCGTGGATCAGCATCAGCATGTTGTGGTAAATATTTTGTCCCATTTGGGGCATGTTTGGGTATAAGCGTCTCACAAACCAGAGCTTCTCACAACAAGCGTGATGGTTTCGGTAGGGAACATGCCACCTTTGGGGACGAAACAATATCTGTTTCCTCTTATTGCTTTCAAAAAATTTCTCATGCCAACATAAAAGAACATGAGTATTGTGTTTAATTTTTGAATTTTTCGGGGTTCGTTTGGACATTTTTATACATTAACTTGGTTTTGTAAGCATTTCAGGTGCATAATTCAAATTTGTACTACATCCACATGCTCCAGTGCATATAAACTGGTTGAAAAATCAAATCTGTGTCCTTGGTTGCATGCTTTGGTCCCATGCAAGAAATGGGAATGAATTTCAAACACCCTGCCACTGTCACTTGGCCGCAAACATTGAGATACCTGGTTTTTAAATTCTAGTAAATCCAAAACTCATCTGAAATGCATGAAACTTGGCATGCTATCATGGTGCGGCATCAACATGTCGTGGTAAATTTTTTGTCCCATTTGGGGCAGGTTTGGGTATAAGCGTCTCACAAACCAGAGCTTCTCACAACAAGCGAGATGGTTTCGGTAGGGAACGTGCCACCTTTGGGGACGAAATGATATTTGTCGCCTCTTATTGCTTTCAAAAAAATTTCTAGTGCCAACATAGAACAACATGAGTGTTTTGTTTAATTTTGGAATTTTTTTGGGGTTCGTTTGGACATTTTTATACATTAACTTGGTTTTGTAGGCATTTCAGGTGCATAATTCAAATTTGAATTTCAAGCACATGTTCCAGTGCATATAAACTGGTTGAAAAAAATCAAATTTGTGTCCTTGGTTCCATGCTTAGGTCCCATGCAAGAAATGGGAATGAATTTCAAACACCCTGCCACTGTCACTCGGCCGCAAACATTGAGATACCTGGTTTTTAAATTATAGTAAATGCAAAACTCGTCTGAAATTCATGACACTTGGCATGCTATCATGGAGCGGCATCAACATGTCGTGGTAAAATTTTTGTCCCATTTGGGGCAGGTTTGGGTATGAGCGTCTCACAAACCAGAGCTTCTCACAACAAGCGAGATGGTTTCGGTAGGGAACGTGCCACCTTTGGGGATGAAATGATATCTGTTGCCTCTTATTGCTTTCAAAAATTTTCTAGTGTCAACATAGAACAACATGAGTGTTGTGTTTAATTTTGGAATTTTTCGGGGTTAGTTTGGACATTTTTATAACAAAAGAGCCCCTCTCCTAATTCACTAATTTGTAGGAAGGTACTGAACTTTTGGATTTGAAAAAGTTTTAGAAGATATATCTACGATTAATCCGTCATGGGCTACATGAGCTCCAAGAAGTTTACCGGACAAATTGATAAGTCTGGCATTCCCAGCCCACCAAGCAAAGCCGGTGGTTTCTTGGTCACGACCAGCTAAAACGAAAGTTCCATTAAAGAGCTTAATATCTGAGATTTTATAGATTTCCTATAATATACCTATTTCTATTTGTTACACTATTTCCGTTATGTAAGCCCACTTAGCTCAGAGGTTAGAGCATCGCATTTGTAATGCGAGGGTCATCTGTTCAAATCTGATAGTCGGCTTTTTTTTCTCTATCGATGTTCTACGTCTTATAATAAGAAGAAATCTTTCTCGGTATCAATCCCTTGTCCCTCATTCTTTGAGAATCAGAAGGATCATTTTCGAGTTTCCATAGTAGTGGCCTTCGTTCGAAAGGTGAAAACAACCAGTCAATACCTTATTGATTCAAAAGGGGTAGGACTACTTCCACAACTACATTTTCGCTTAAGCAGGACATGTGAGATCTCGCCTACGTGCCCTTTAAGCCCAGTCATTCCGAAGAACACTTGCCCCCCCACCCCGTCTTACCGCGGCCAAGAATGTTTTTTTAATCGGGAAAATAACTCTGAAAAGCAAGATTTCCTATCTTTTCTATTAACTCAGGAACGCATTTAAAGGCAGATTCCTTTAAGAAAATAGGCCTTATGGTACCCAATATTTCCAGGGTAAAAACAAGCATTTTTTCTTTTTTAGAAATCCTAATTATTCTTGATTATTGATTGAATAAGGCGCTCTACCACTAAGCTAATAGCCCGTCGCGCGGGCCGATTTCCAATAGAGCTGCAAACGCTACTGTAAGCCGAAGACGAATGCTGGCCCCACGGGCCAAGGGACAGTCTCAGGTAGACAATTTCTATGGGGTGCAGGCGTCCCAAAAGGTAACGGAGGCGTGCAAAGGTTTCCTCGGGCTAGACGGACATTGGTCCTCTGTCTGATCCCATCCAATAGCAGGTTTAGTGAGCACCACAGACCAATCCACCTACTTTGATATCATAGTGAGTAAAAGGCCCTGCTCAATGTAAAAAAGGATCTAGAAAAGAAGATAGGAATGGGGCACCAAGCAAGGATTGTAGGTAGGCGTCTCCAGCTTGTGTTTCAATCACGGGTAATGCAGTCGAGCTACCTGCACCTGTCTGGTCCGATCGTTTAGCGACTCTTTCTAAGAGTCGTCCGCCGCGTTGGGGCAAGCTTGTTCAACTTCGTCATAACTCAGTTCGCATGGGTCCCCGTTCGTGTAGGTGGGGACCTAGTATTTTCGAAGTCCTTATGCGAGGAATTACAAAAGAAATTTTTTCAACAAAAATGTGAATTAGGAAGGATTGGTCGACGGCGAAATCTAGTTATTTTGGGCTTATAGTGGACGGTTCTCTTTCTTAGTTCCATCTCTACTGCAAAACTGGACATGAGAGTTTCTTCTCATCCAGCTCCTCGAGAATGGAATGAGAAATCATGTAAATTTCTCTAATTCGCATAGTTACGAGGTTCCCATTCTATTTAACTAACACTACCTGAAGCTAACCGGAAGCTTTCTTCTCGTGCGACTCTTGGATTGAAAAGAGGCTGCTGGACTGGACCACGATGTTCGATCACTAAAGAAACTACTGCTTGTCTCTGAATAGGAATTAACTTGGTTTTGTAGGCATTTCAGGTGCATAATTCAAATTGGAACTACATGCACATGCTCCAGTGCATATAAACTGGTTGAAAAATCAAATTTGTGTCCTTGGTTGCATGCTTAGGTCCCATGCAAGAAATGGGAATGAATTTTGAACACCCTGCCATCGTCACTTGGCCGCAAACATTGAGATACTTGGTTTTTAAATTTTAGTAAATACAAAACTCGTCTGAAATTCATGAAACTTGGCATGCTATCATAGAGCAGCATCAACATGCCGTGGTAAAAAAAATTGTCCCATTTGGGGCAGGTTTGGGTATAAGCGTCTCACAAACCACAGCTTCTCACAAAAAGCGTGATGGTTTCGATATTGAACATGACACCTTTGGGGACGAAATGATATCCGTTGCCTCTTATTGCTTTAAATTTTTTTTCAAATGTCAACATAGAACAACATCAGTGTTTTGTTTAATTTTGGATTTTTTCGGGTTCGTTTGGACATTTTATACATTAACTAGGTTTTCTAGGCATTTTATGTGCATAATTCAAATTTGAACTACATGCACATGCTCTAGTGCATGTAAATTGTGTGTGTTCTGTTAACCATTCACGTGACACCTCGCATCACTCTTTTAATGGCTAGGAGGTGCCGTGCAGATAGGTGCTTGAGTGCTTGACTAAACGGGAGGCGTAAGAGCTGTACTCCAATGCGGAGGCTCACCAGGAAGCGTGTGAGCTATACGCTGCGTAGGCTCATCGGGAAGCGTGTGAGCTGTACGCCACGTAGGATTTGTGTAGCTCTTGATCGCAAATGTTTTAATAAGAACACCCGTATGCAAACCGAAAACTTCCCCAGGAAGCCAAGAGAAAATGTGCCGAGCAGGATTTCTACAGCTCTTGATCGCAAACATTTTAGATAGAACACCCGTACGCAAAGTTAGAGCTATGGTCTTCCCCCTTAAGTCGAAGGAAAATTCGCAGCGCAGGATTTGTGCATCCCTTCAACGCAAACGGTTGTTTTGGATGACCCGTGTGTAACCACGTACAAACAATTTGGTAAGATTTGCATCTGTCATATTGGGTATGTTGCCATTTGTCAAACTGGAAAGATTGACAATTTTTGATCTAGTAACATTGCCATTTGTCAATCCTTGTAACATTGCGATTTGTCAAAATATGCAGCTAAAAATCACTAGCACTATCTAATTTTTGCAACTAAAATTCAGTAATTAAGCATAGATTCCATTCATAGATTAAGAATGCATTCTTATTTTATAGAAACAGTTCAACTCGACAACAGAACCGACCAAACTTTTCCCCAATTGTTGCCAACCACGTACTGAAATAGCTAGTTCAACTATATATACTAGCTAATTTTAAGTACGATGTACAGTTCCAACACACATCTATAGTCAGATGAACTGAACAAAATAGCCCATAAATACTACTACTACGGAGGGGCTTTGTGCTACTTCCGGTAGCCTCTCCGCTGTCGAGCACGCTCAATAAGAGGTAGAGAAGGAGGAGCCTACCGACGAGCTGGACAAATGCAATACGCTGCCTGTCGCTGCTGCACGTTCAGCAACGCTCGCCAGCTCAAACGCCCACTGTCGTTCTAGACGATCCCTCTCGAAGCGGCCGGAATGTTGGTAGATCTCCTGATTCCTCGCCTTTGCGTCGGTGTGTGCTGCGGTCACGGCGGCGGTAAGGCTCTTTGCGTGCTTGATGAGGCGCTCCTCCTCCTCCTGTAGGAACTCGATGTAGTGTGCTGATACTTCTCCAACGTATATATAATTTTTGATTGTTACATCCTATATTATATCCAGTTTTGGACATTATTGGGCTTTATTATACACTTTTATATTATTTTTGGGACTAACCTATTAACCGGAGGCCCATCCCAGAATTGTTGTTTTTTGCCTATTTCAGAGTTCCGCAGAAAAAGAATATCAAACGAAGTCCAAACGGAATGAAACCTTCGGGAACATGATTTTCAGAACAAACGTGATCCATAGGACTTGGACCCTACGTCAAGACATCAACCAGGAAGGCACGAGGTAGGGGGCGCGCCTACCCCCCTCCCCCCCCAGGCGCGCCCTCCACCCTCGTGGGGCCCATGTTGCTCCACCGACGTACTCCTTCCTCCTATATATACCTACGTACCCCCAAACTACCAGATACGGAGCCAAAACCCTAATTCCACTGCTGTAACTTTCTGTATCCACGAGATCCCATCTTGGGGCCTTTTCCGGAGCTCCGTCGGAGGGGGTATCGATCACGGAGGGCTTCTACGTCAACACCATAGCCTCTCTGATGAAGTGTGAGTAGTTTACTTCCAACCTTCGGGTCCATAGTTATTAGCTAGATGGCTTCTTCTCTCTTTTTGGATCTCAATACAAAGTTCTCCCCCTCTCTTGTGGAGATCTATTCGATGTAATCTTCTTTTGCGGTGTGTTTGTTGAGACCTATGAATTGTGGGTTTATGATCAAGTTTATCTATGAACAATATTTGAATCTTCTCTGAATTGTTTTATGTATGATTGGTTATCTTTGAAGGTCTATTCGAATTATCAGTTTGGTTTGGCCTACTAGATTGATCTTCTTGCAATGGGAGAAGTGCTTAGCTTTGGGTTCAATCTTGTGGTGTCCTTTCCAAGTGAAAGTAGGGGCAGTAAGGCACGTATTGTATTGTTGCCATCGAGGATAACAAGATGGGGTTTATATCATATTGCATGAGTTTATCCCTCTACATCATGTCATCTTGCTTAAAGCGTCACTCTGTTCTCTTGAACTTAATACTCTAGATGCATGCTGGATAGCGGTCGATGTGTGGAGTAATAGTAGTAGATGCAGGCAGGAGTTGGTCTACTTGTCTTGGACGTGATGCCTATATACATGATCATACATAGATATTCTCATAACTATGCTCAATTCTGTCAATTGCTCAACAATAATTTGTTCACCCACCGTAATACTTATGCTCTCGAGAGAAGCCTGTAGTGAAACCTATGGCCCCCGGGTCTATTTTACATCATATTAATCTTCCAATACTTAGTTATTTCCTTTGCCATTTATTTTACTTGCATCTTTATTTCTCTTTATCATAAAAATACCAAAATATTATCTTATCATATCTATCAGATCTCACTTTCATAAGTGACCGTGAAGGGACTGACAACCCCTTTATCGTGTTGGTTGTGAGGAGTTTATTTGTTTGTGTAGGTGCGAGGGACTCCTGCATGGCCTCCTACAGGATTGATACCTTGGTTCTCAAAAACTGAGGGAAATACTTACGCTGCTCTGCTGCATCACCCTTTCCTCTTCAAGGGAAAACCAACGCAGTGCTCAAGAGGTAGCATGTGCAAGGTCGCGGACGCACGTGCGGGCCTCCACCTCTGCCTCCCACCTTCGGGCTACGACGGCAGTGCGGGTGATGATCCCGGCGGTCGACGGTGGGGTGGCAGCCACGGCGGCCGACGATCTGGTGGCGGCCACGTCCACCACCTCCCGCCTTCTGGCCGCGGTGGCGGAGCAGGTGATGGCCACGGTGGACGGTAGTGGGGTGGCGGGCAAGACGGCCACCTCCCGCCTTCGGGCCGTGGTGGGGGAGCGCTAGATGGCCCTGGCTTTCGACGGTGGTGTGGCGGCAACGGCGGCTGGCAACAGTTGCCGACGGGCAGTGGCGGCGGAGCGTGTGGTGGGTGTTCCGCGCACACCCAACAGGGTTGCCACGTGCACTACACTACGCCGAGGATTGCACCGCCGCCGCGGTGTAGCCTCCCAGCAAGAGCTGTCCTCTAATGACGGCGAAGTGGTTGAGCGACGACAATGGACCCGTGCCATTGGCGATTGTGGGAGAAGCAGACGAGATAAGCTACCGGGAGGAAGAAGAAAATGCGACGTAGGACTCGCCGACCGTGAGGGTTCATATAGCAGGCCGCTAAGCATTGGGATTTTGGAGGATTTTACCGCATCGGTCTACTTGTCTTGGACGTGATGCCTATATACATGATCATACCTAGATATTCTCATAACTATGCTCAATTCTGTCAATTGCTTAATAGTAATTTGTTCACCCACCGTAATACTTATGCTCTCGAGGGAAGCCACTAGTGAAACTTATGGCCCCGGGGTCTATTTTCCATCATATTAATCTTCCAATACTTAGTTATTTCCTTTTCCATTTATTTTACTTGCATCTTTATTTCTCTTTATCATAAAAATACCAAAAATAGTATCTTATCATATCTATCAGATCTCACTTTTGTAACTGACCGTGAAGGGACTGACAACCCCTTTATCACGTTGGTTGCGAGGAGTTTATTTGTTTGTGTAGGTGCGAGGGACTCGTGCATGGCCTCCTTCTGGATTGATACCATGGTTCTCAAAAACTGAGGCAAATACTTCAAGGGAAAACCAACGTAGTGTTCAAGAGGTAGCAAGAAGGATTTCTGGGGCCGTTGCCGGGGAGGCTTACGCAAGGTCAAGTCAAGATTTGGACTGCCGACAACGAGCCATTTCTGGCGCCGTTGCCGGGGAGTCTACGCAAAAGTCAACATACCAAGTACCCATCACAAGCCCTTATCTCGCGCATTACATTATTTGCCATTTGCCTCTCGTTTTCTTCTCCCCCTACTTCACCCTTGTCGTTTTATTTGCCCTCTCTCTCTCCGTCCTCCTCCTCTTTCTCTATTTGCCTCTTTTTTGCCCGTCTCTTGTCTGCTTGTGTGTTGGTTTGCTTGCTTGTCATTATGGCTAGTTCCCTATCTTCTCCGTTGTCTCCCAAAAATGAAGTTCTTAATTTTAAGCAAAGGGAAGGAGAAAACCTAAAAGACGCTTGGTATAGAATTTGCAATGCTCAAAATAGATATACCAGGAAGCAATCTACTTCTATTCTTCTTTGCAATTTTTATGTAGGTGCTATTCCTTGGCACAGATATGTCCTTGATACCATTACCGGAGGGAATTTCTTGGGTAGCCACACTTTTGATTCCTATAATGCTATGATAGAATTGTTTGGCTCACCCCCTCTTTTGGTTAATGGAACTATGTTAACTTTGGAGAATGTAATGCAAAAACTTAAAATTATTGAAAATAAAGTTGCTACCGTAGAGTTAATTGAAATTTTTGATAAAAAGATCCACAACCAAATTACTCAATATGGATCTAAAGTAGGAGTCACATTGAAAAATATTAAGGAGAAGGAACCCATAGTTAATGAAAGAATAAATCATGATTCCACTAGAATCGATAAACTTGAGTGTATCATTACCAACATGGGAACCGCTTTTTCTTCCGTAAAGAATACTCCAAGTCCTCCAACTAAAATTTCCAAGCTTATGTATGTTCCTAAAAATAAGGGTGAATCCTCTAGCAAAAAACTGCGGATCTCAAATCTATAAGTATTCAACCTAATCTTTTTGCTATCACTAAGGAACCATTTGCTACTAATGATTTTTCGATTTTGTGCCTAGAAGTTTGATTATTGATAAAAGGAAAGAAACTCCTAAAGGTGATAGATGTCTCATTAAAGAATTACCAACTAAAGATACCTAGATCTATCTTCGCTTTTATGCCTAGCTAGGGGCGTTAAACGATAGCGCTTGTTGGGAGGCAACCCAATTTAATTTTTATTCCTTGATTTTTTCTCCTGTTTAGTAATAAATAATTTACCTAGCCTCTGTTTTGGTTGTGTTTTTTGTGTTTAATTAGTGTTTGTGCGAAGTAGAACCGTTGGGAAGACTTGGTGAAAGTCTTTTTAATCTTGCTGTAAAAAACAGGAACTTTAGTGCTCACGGGAATTGCTGTAATTTTTATTTGGAAAGTGCTATTTAGTTAATTCTTTCTGCAGATTATTAATAGATAAATTCCTCACGTCCATCAATTTATTTTAGAATTTTTGGGGTCCAGATCTTGCGTTAGCTACAGATTACTACAGACTGTTCTGCTTTTGACAGATTCTGTTTTTCGTGTGTTGTTTGCTTATTTTAATGAATCTATGGCTAGTAAAATAGTTTATAAACCATACAGAAGTTGGAATACAGTAGGTTTAACACCAGTATAAATAAAGAATGAGTTCATTACAGTACCTTGAAGTGGTGTTTTATTTTCTTTCGCTAACAGAGCTCACGAGATTTTCTACTTTAAGTTTTGTGTTGTGAAGTTTTCAAGTTTTGGGTAAAGATTTGATGGATTATGGAACAAGGAGTGGAAATAGCCTAAGCTTGAGGATGCCCATGGCACCCCCAAGATAATCTAAGGACACCTAAAAGCCAAAGCTTGGGGATGCCCCGGAAGGCATCCCCTCTTTCGTCTACTTCCATCGGTAACTTTACTTGGAGCTATATTTTTATTTACCACATGATATGTGTTTTGCTTGGAGCATCTTGTATTATTTGAGTCTTTATTTGTTAGTTTTCCAAAATCATCCTTGCTGTGCACAGAGAGACACACATGATTCGGAAATTGTTAGAATACTCTATGTGCTTCACTTATATCTTTTGAGTTATATAGTTTTTGATCTAGTGCTTCACTTATATCTTTTAGAGCACGTGGTTGATTTGTTTTACAGAAACCATTGTTCTCTCATGCTTCACTTAGATTATTTTGAGAGTCCTACAAAAAGGCGTGGTAAATTGCTTTAATTATGTTAGGCATTCAAGATTAATAATAAAATTTTCTTATGAGTGTGTTGAATACTATGAGAAATTTGATACTTGATAATTGTTTTGAGATATGGAGATGGTGATATTAGAGTCATGCTAGTTGAGTAGTTGTGAATTTCAGAAATACTTGTGTTAAAGTTTGTGATTCCCGTAGCATGCACGTATGGTGAACCGTTATGTGATGAAGTCAGAGCATGATTTATTTATTGTTTGTCTTCCTTATGAGTGGCGGTCGGGGACGAGCGATGGTCTTTTCCTACCAATCTATCCCCCTAGGAGCATGCACATAATACTTTGCTTTGACAACTTGTAGATTTTTGCAATAAGTATATGAGTTCTTTATGACTAATGTTGAGTCCATGGATCATACGCACTCTCACCCTTCCACCGTTGCTAGCCTCTCTAGTACCGCGCACCTTTCGCCGGTATCATACACCCACCATATACCTTATTCAAAACAGCCACCATACCTACCTATCATGGCATTTCCATAGCCATTCCGAGATATATTGCCATGCAACTTACCACCGTTCCGTTTACTATGACACGCTCCATCATTGTCATATTGCTTTGCGTGATCATGTAGTTGACATTGTATTCGTGGCAAAGCCACCATTCATATATCTTTCATACATGTCACTCTTGATTCATTGCATATTCCAGTACACCGCCGGAGGCATTCACATAGTCATATTTTGTTCTAAGTATTGAGTTGTAGCTATTGAGTTGTAAGTAAGTAAAAAAGTGTGATGATCATCATTTTTAGAGCATTGTCCCAAGTGAGGAAAGGATGATGGAGACTATGATTCCCCCACAAGTCGGGATGAGACTCCGGACTAAAAAAAGAGGCCATAAAAAAGAGAGAAAAGGCCCAAATAAAAAATGAGAGAAAAAGAGAGATGGGACAATGCAACTATCCTTTTACCACACTTGTGCTTCAAATTAGCACCAAGATTTTCATAGAGAGTCTCCTATGTTATCACTTTCATATACTAGTGGGAATTTTTCATTATAGAACTTGGCATGTATATTCCAATGATGGGCTTCCTTAAAATGCCCTAGGTCTTCGAGAGCAAGCGAGCTGGATGTACACCCACTTAATTCTTTTTGTTGAGCTTTCATATACTTATAGCTCTAGTGCATCCGTTGCATGGCAATCCCTACTCACTCACATTAATATATATTAATGGGCATCTCCATAGCCCGTTGATACGCCTAGTTGATGTTTGACTATCTTCCCCCTTTTTTGTCTTCTCCACAACTACCATTCTATTCCACCTATAGTGATATGTCCATGGCTCACGCTCATGTATTGCCTGAAGATTGAAAACGTTTGAGAACACCAAAAGTATGAAACAATTGCTTGGCTTGTCATCGGGGTTGTGCATGATTTAAATACTTTGTGTGGTGAAGATGGAGCATAGCCAGACTATATGATTTTGTAGGGATAGCTTTCTTTGGCCATGTTATTTTGAAGAGACATAATTGCTTAGTTAGTATGCTTGAAGTATTATTATTTCCATGTCAATATTGAACTTTTGTCTTGAATCTTTTGGATCTGAATATTCATATCACAATTAAGAAGAATTACATTGAAATTATGCCAAATAGCATCCCACATCAAAAAAATTGTTTTTATCATTTACCTACTCGAGGACGAGCGGGAATTAAGCTTGGGGATGCTTGATACGTCTCCAACATATCTATAATTTTTTATAGTTCCATGCTATATTATATCCTCTTCTGGACATTATGGGGCTTTATTATACACTTTTATATTATTTTTGGGACTAACCTATTAACCGGTGGCCTAGCCCAGAATTGTTGTTTTTTTTCCTATTTCAGAGTTCGCAGAAAAAGAATATCAAACAGAGTCCAAATGGAATGAAACCTTCGGGAATGTGGTTTTCGGAACAAATGTGATCCAGAGGACTTGGACCCTCCGTCAAGACATCAACCAGGAAGGCACGAGGTAGGGGCGCGCCCTCCACCCTCGTGGGGCCCACGTTGCTCCATCGACATACTCCTTCCACCTATATATACCTACATCCCCCAAACTACTAGATACGGAGCCAAAATACTAATTCCATCGCCGTAACTTTTTGTATCCATGAGATCCCATCTTGGGGCCTTTTCTAGAGCTCCGCCGGAGGAGGTATCGATCACGGAGGGCTTCTACATCAACACCATAGCCTCTCCGATGAAGTGTGAGTTACTTCAGACCTTCGTTTCCATAGTTATTAGCTAGATGGCTTCTTCTCTCTTTTTGGATCTCAATACAAAGTTCTCCCCCTCTCTTGTGGAAATTTATCCGATGTAATCTTATTTTGCGGTGTGTTTGTTGAGACCGATGAATTGTGGGTTTATGATCAAGTTTATCTATGAACAATATTTGAATCTTCTCTGAATTATTTTATGTATGTTTGGTTATCTTTGAAAGTCTCTTCGAATTATCAGTTTGGTTTGGCCTACTAGATTGATCTTTCTTGCAATGGGAGAAGTGCTTAGCTTTGGTTTCAATCTTGCGGTGTCCTTTCCCATTGATAGCAGGGGCAGCAAGGCACGTATTGTATTATTGCCATCGAGGATAACAAGAGGGGGTTTATATCATATTGCATGAGTTTATCCCTCTACATAAAGTCATCTTGCTTAAAGCGTTACTCTGTTCTCTTGAACTTAATACTCTAGATGCATGCTGGATAGCGGTCGATGTGTAGAGTAATAGTAGTAGATGCAGGCAGGTGTCGGTCTACTTGTCTTGGACGTGATGCCTATATACATGATCATACCTAGATATTCTCATAACTATGCTCAATTATGTCAATTGCTCAACAATAATTTGTTCACCCACCGTAATACTTATGCTCTCGAGAGAAGCCACTAGTGAAACCTATGGCCCCCGGGTCTATTTTCCATCATATTAATATTCCAATACTTAGTTATTTACTTTGCCATTTATTTTACTTGCATCTTTATTTCTCAATCATAAAAATACCAGAAATATTATCTTATCATATCTATCAGATCTCACTTTTGTAAGTGACCGTGAAGGGACTGACAACCCCTTTACCGTGTTGGCTGCGAGGAGTTTATTTGTTTGTGTAGGTGTGAGGGACTCGTGCGTGGCCTCCTACTGGATTGATACCTTGGTTCTCAAAAACTGAGGGAAATACTTGCGCTGCTCTGCTGCATCACCCTTTCCTCTTCAAGGGAAAACCAACACAATGCTCAAGAGGGAGCACGTGCAAGGTCGCTGACGCACGTGCGGGCCTCCACCTCCGCCTCCCACCTTCGGGCCGCGACGGTAGTGCGGGTGATGATCTCGGTGGTCGACGGTGGGGTGGCGGCCACGGGGGCCAACGATGGGGTGGCGGCCACGACCACCACCCCCCGCCTTCGGGCCGTGGTGGCGGAGCGGGAGATGGCCACGTTGGCCGGTAGTGGGGTGGCGGGCACGACGACCGCCTCCCCATCTTCGGGCCGTGGCGGGCGAGCGGGAGATGGCCCTGGCTTTCGACGGTGGTGTGGCGGCAACGACGGCTGGCAACAACTGCTGACGGGTAGTGGCAGCGGAGCGTGTGGTGGGTGTTCCGCGCACACC
The DNA here is from genome assembly GCF_056163025.1 of Triticum urartu. NCBI lineage: Eukaryota > Viridiplantae > Streptophyta > Magnoliopsida > Poales > Poaceae > Triticum > Triticum urartu. Next base: position 129,428,564 of record NC_141875.1, read on the forward strand.
CAACAGGGATGCCGCACGCACTACACTACGCCGAGGATTGCACCGCCGCCGCGGTGTAGCCTCCCAGCTGGAGCTGTCCTCTAATGATGGCGAAGTGGTTGAGCGACGACAACGGACCGGTGCCATTGGCGATTGTGGGAGAAGCAGACGAGATAAGCTACAGGGAGGAAGGGGAAAATGCGACGCAGGACTCGCCGACCGTGAGGGTTCATATAGCAGGCTGGTAAGCATTGGGATTTTGGAGGATTTTATCAAGTCGGGCGGGAATCTTGCACGGGAACCTGCGAGGTTGCACGGGAACGGGCTCACCGACGATTCATTGGTGCCACCGTTTGGCCAAAAGAATGCCCCCGCGCGCTGTGCAAGCTTGCGCTATAAGCCGTCTGCGGCAGCGGGGTAACAAGACGTGCGAGAGGAGGAGGAAGGGCCACATACACATGCGGTTAATAAAAAAGGTTGCGATTTAATTACCTACTATACCCCCATCCTGGTTTATAAATAGGATTTAACTAATGAAATTCGAATGCATGTCGCCAAAGATTATATCGCTGGAGTCGTATTTGAACATAGTTTCCAACTATACAATTTTTGTAACATGCATTAACACTTTTTTGGTTAAATTTAAGGTTATATACCAGCAAGCATTTGCCGGCAACACACACAGCTTATTCCATCACAAACAGCTCGGATGGATCAACTGTATGCCAGGTATCGCACACGCAATTCTAATCTGATTTGTGCTTGATGTCTCCGACATCGCTCACACAGTTCATCTTATTTGCCACCTATCACCGTGACGGCCTCTTCTCGCGTCGCTCGGCAAGCTCTGCTCGCCGTTAGGTGCCGCGGCATGCTCTACCCGCGTCCGTTGGCGCGCTCTGCTCGCGTCCGTCAGCGCACTGGGCTTGTGGACACCTTTTCTTTGTGTGTTCAACTGCTATATGCATATATATATATGGTTGCTCGCCGTTGAGGCGACCGCGGAGCGCTCTGCCAGTGGTTGGGCGTGCGCACGATCACGACGGGGGCCCCATATGCATGTGGTTGTGTCGCGCGCGTTGCCACACTATGCAGTTACGTGCGGCACGATGGAGTTACACGCTGCAAATTAGAACTGCCATCACGGCCTGCCGATATTCCTGGCTGTCCAGCTTCCCCTTTAAATCCCGCGACCATTATAACCTTAGTCTCTTCAACCTTTCGATCACGCCCCACAACACAACAAGCACACCCACGACGACACATAGAGAGGGGATGTCTAGCGGCACTCCAATGGAGTTCGGCGAGCATAGAGTGGAGACCCACGTGAGGGAGACAGATCTCTCGGTGGTCTACACCATCGACCCGGTCGCCGTGGACGACTACATCAACAACGTTGAGCAGTTGCTTGCTCGAGACAAGTACAAGGTGGTCGACATCGACCTCCAGTATACCGCCGGTCGTCCCGGCATAGATCAGAAGGTTGTCGTCGCCCAGTTGTGCGTGCGCCATCATGCCTCATCTACCACTACTACATGGCCACAGAGCCTTGCGACCATTTCAACAGGTTTGTCAACAGCACGGACTACAAGTTCGCCACGATGGAAACTAGCGACGATGTAAAAGCCCTCGGTTTACGGGCTTGGCCTGCAAGAACCTTGTTGAAATCCGTGACCACTACAGGTTCTGGGGCAGCACGAAGAACGACTCACTGGTCTAACTCGCCTCGGCCATCATCGACCCCTACTATGAAAAGATGAAGCATGATGCCCAGAGAACAAGTCCCCTATCCTGCCACAGGGCCTGGATGCGGCAACTGGATGAACATCACCTCAGGTTCGCGGCCAAGAGCGTGTACACATGCTACGAGATGCACATGCGGATCGTTGACATGAGGAAGTGCCTTGTTACCCAAATCGACGAGCCCAAATCGAGCCACAAGCAGAGCAAGCGTCACAAGAAGTAGATGATGATCAGATGATCGTTTATGCTAGTTAATCATGCATGTAATATATAGTTTACTTTATTGGTGTGTGGAAATGTCATGTGTGTAGTAGCCCCCTATGTAATTATGCATGTAATAGTTTACTTTGGTGTGTGCAAATGCCATGGTTGTAGTAGCCACCTATGTAAGTGGATGTTTAATTTGATTATGCAACCATGTCCTTATAAGTGTGTATATAATGTTGTTGTTCTGTATGCAATCCCATCACACAACACACACGTCTTATTAGCAGAAACCGTCTGTGTTATTATCGGTCTTCGCACACATTTCTGATTACAGACCTATTTGCCGCTTATCACACACATCTTGTTATATTGAACCGTTTCTGTTCTCTTGTCTCAACACAAACAATTCATCCGAGTGAACCGCATGCCGTATATCGTGTACACCTTTGATCTGACTGACCGTTTCTTTTGTGTTGCCTAATCACAAACAGTTCATCCGAGTGAACTGTATGCTGTATATCGCACACACCTTCATCTGGCTGCCCGTTTCTTTTGTTCCTCTGCATCGCTAAAAGTTAATAGAACTGAACCGTATGCCCTACATCGCACACGCAACTAAAATCTGAACCGTTTTTGATGAATCCTCAATTGCAAATGTTTTGCACCATTTTTGACGATTTTTACACCATCGTTTGCGATTATTGCATCGCACACAATTTCGTCGAAGGGTCTCCAATCATAGTGTCGCGTTAGCAGCATCCTGCAATAGTGTAGCGTTTACATAATGTTGCGTGATTCTCCTACTGGTTTGATAACCTTGGTTTCATCACTGAGGTAAATACCTACTGTAGTTGTGCTGCATCATCCCTTCCTCTTTGGGGTAATACTGACATAGTTCAAGTGAAATCACAGAGGAGGAGAGGGTGGAGGGAAAAAGGAGAATAGAGGAGGGTGGCGCACGTGGCGGGCTCACCTACCAACAGTGGGATCTAGCTGGTGTGACGTGATGCTCATGTGTGAGCATTTCCCGCGGGGCTGGAAGACGGCTCGGGCTGTTGTTCGTTATAATTTATTTTTGCTTTTTTATTAATCTGTAGCGATCCAACCTCAAACGGTTGAATCTCTGTGCATAAGTGTCATCCCTGGATCGGTAATGCTGACATACACAGTACTTCGAAGGATTTATAACAGTGTAGAAATCACACACTTACTACATTGATAGTCTCAAGAGAGAACTTAATACAATAAATATGGCTTAACGCCATCTAATTACGATAACAGCGGAAGGTTTGGAAGATAAAGTGAGTCCATCAACTCCAATGGCATAGCTGAGTGCACGACAACGACCTAGCGCACCTTACTCTTCGTATGAAAAGTCTGCAACATGACACGTTGTAGCACGAGAATGGGTCAGCACATGGAATATGCTGCCAATGTAACACAGTAGAGTAATGGACAGAATAAAAGCTATCACTATGTAACGCCCTGAGACCGATGTGCCAGGTGTCCTCGAGTTATTCGCTGTTGTTGCCTTGTCATTGCTTGTGTGTCATGCATTGCATATCATGTCATCATGTGCATTTTATTTGCATACATGTTCGTCTCATGCATTCGAGCATTTTCCCCGTTGTCCGTTTGGCATTCCAGCGCTTCTATGTCACCCGGCGTCCCTTTCTACCTCTTTTCGTGTGCGGGTGTTAATCGTTTTCGGATTGGACCGAGACTTGTCATGCGGCCTTGGTTTACTACCGGTAGACCGCCTGTCAAGTTTCGTGCCATTTGGACTTCGTTTGATACTCCAACGGTTAACCGAGGGACCGAAAAGGCCTCATGTGTGTTGCAGCCCAACACCCCTCCAAAGTGGCCCAAAATCCACCTAGACCTCCTCCATCATCTCGGTCATTCGATCACGATCGCGTGGCCGAAAACCGCACCTCATTTGGACTCTCCTAGCTCCCTCTACCTATAAATATTTGTCCCTCCCGGAATTTGCACGCAGATGAAACCCTAACCTCCTCCTCCGCGCGCTGCTGGACAATTCCTCCCGCGCCAGCCGGACATGTCCGCTGCGCCCTCCACCTCAGTCCGGCCAATGAGGGCCTGCCACGTCACCCGCCGCCGCCTCCCGCGCCAATCGCGCCGCGCCACCTCAGCCGCGCCTCCCACCACCCGCCGAAGCCCGTCGGGGCCCGGGCGAGGCCCTCCCGGCCCATCTCGCCACCGCCACGCTTCGCGGGCACCCCGCCCGAACCCCGCCAGCCGCCTTCGCCTGCGGTCGCCGGACCCGCTCCGCCGCCGTACGCCGGTGCTGCCACTCCGCGTCTCCGCCGCCGACCGCCGCAGCTCCGCCGCCCTCGTCTTCCGCCGGAGTCCCGCAGCACCGCCGCCCTTCCGGTGAGCCCGAGCCGCCCCGCGCCTAGCTCGCCGGTGTCGACCTCCTCCGCCGCCTTGCCTTCACGTTGCCGTACGGCCACCTCCGGCCTCCCGCGCCACCTCCCCTTCGTCGCCGGAGCTCGTCCCGCGCCGGATCCGAGGAAGATGGATCAGATCCACCACTTCCCCATCCAAACACGCCCCGTCTCAGATCTGCACCGCTCCGTCCCGGATCTCCCCATCCCGTTGACTTTCTCGGAGAGGTCTACTTTCTTCTAAGTCCCCAGATCCCAGTAATTTTTATGCATTTTCATCGCATCATAACTCATCATCCGTGGCTCCGTTTCGAGCGTGTAGCATATCAAAATGTTTGTCTCGACGAGTACATCATTTCATCTCATTGCATCATTTTCATTTGAGCTCATCTTGATGCCCGAAATGCTGTTGGAAGAGGGCTATGTGAGGAGTTTGTCAGATCTGTTTCATCAAATGGCATTTTGTCATTTTTGCCATGATTAATGTGTGCATGCTATGATCTTGAGCTCTACATGTGTTTTGTTATATGCCATGCCATATTTACAGAGGTGCTTGCCATGTATTTTTGTAATATTTGTGGTGACTAGCACAAGCTTGCAAAGTAGCGTAATTGGTAATGCTGATTTCAGGGACTTAGAATTTCACCAAGTCCTTGTCCTGATTTTGTTGTTATGCCATATGTTCATGTTGTTTCCTAGTGATCCGTGCCTCTTTTGAGGATGATCAGTAAGGTTGTTTTGTTAATATTGTGGTGCTCTATCCATCCATTTCTTTGTTTGCATTTATGGAGCAACCTAGCTTGAGTCAATCGAGCTCTACTTTTGCTATATCGTGAATCCTGGCAGATTGTTGACTTGTTAGCGATTTTGCCGAGGATGTTGCTATTGATCCGTGCATGCTATGTTGTTGTTCTTGCCATGTCTAGCAACTATGCCATGTCTTCTTGATGGGTGTATGCTTAGTTTGTCATGCCATGCTCTGTAGTGAGTGCATCAAGCTCGTAAACATGCCTACTCGTTAATTGATTTGCATGCTCCAGTTTTTCACTATGTCTGAGATCTGTTTATGTTTTTGCCATGTTCACATGCTTGCAATTGTATTTTCTGATCCCTTTTGGCTCAAGGTCGCTAAGGGACTTTTGTTAAGTGCTTTGAGTAGCTTCATGACATGCCTTGCTTTGCCATGTTAAGTTCCTGTAGCTTGTAGTTTTCATGCTCTAACGTGTGCTTCCCGATGTTAAATTCCAGACTTGTGTTAATTTCACCAAGTCTGAAACTGTTATCATTTGCACTTTTTCCATGCTTGTTTGAACCTGTTAATGGATGAATTAGCCATAGCTCAGAGTTCATCTTTTGTCAAGCATCATGAGTGGATCCCTGCCATGTATTTTGTTTTCATGTTTGAGTGCTGTATGTTGATGCATTTAGTTGGTCACTTGCTGATTATCGCAGACCGGTGCCATATTTGTTTTGCTTGCCATTTCCAAACCGTGCATCCGATTCCGGTGATCTTTATATCGACTTCAACCTAAATCACCTCACCTTTCTTGTGGCACTCTTGGATTTCCAAGTTGAGGTCAGGTTCAATCATTCCTTTGCAAATCATGCATATGCATCGCATACCGCATCCCGCATATCATACCATGTTCATGTGTTGGTTGTTTACTATTGTTGTGTGCTTCTTTCCAGTGTTGCTTCTTCGGTTGGTTCAGCTAACGTCGCGTTTGTGAGGATCCGTTCGTCTATGTCCATTTGTCTTCTTCATGGACTCGTTCTTCTTCCTTGCGGGATTTCAGGCAAGATGATTATACCCTCGAAATCACTTTTATCTTTGCCTGCTAGTTGCTCGCTCTTTTGCTATGCCTATGCTGCGATACCTACCACTTGCTTATCATGCCTCCCATATTGTTAAGCCAAGCCTCTAACCCACCTTGTCCTAGCAAACCGTTGTTTGGCTATGTTACCGCTTTGCTCAGCCCCTCTTATAGCGTTGTTAGTTGCAGGTGAAGATTGGAGTTTGTTCCATGTTTGGAACATGGATATTTTGTTGGGATATCACAATATATCTTATTTAATTAATGCATCTATATACTTGGTAAAGGGTGGAAGGCTCGGCCTTATGCCTGGTGTTTTGTTCCACTCTTGCCGCCCTAGTTTCCGTCATATCGGTGTTATGTTCTCGGATTTTGCGTTCCTTACGCGGTTGGGTTATAATGGGAACCCCTTAACAGTTCGCCTTGAATAAAACTCCTCCAGCAATGCCCAACATTGGTTTTACCATTCTCCACCTAGCCTCTTTTTCCCTTGGGTTTCGCGGACTCAAGGGTCATCTTTATTTTAACCCCCCCCCCCCCCGGCCAGTGCTCCTCTGAGTGTTGGTCCGAACTGAGCTGCCTGCGGGGCCACCTCGGGGAAACTTGAGGGTTGGTTTTACTCGTAGCTAGTCTCATCTGAGTGTACCCTGAGAACGAGATATGTGCAGCTCCTATCGAGATTTGTCGGCACATTCGGGCGGTGTTGCTGGTCTTGTTTTACCATTGTCGAAATGTCTTGTAACCGGGATTCCGAGCCTGATCGGGTCTTCCCGCTAGAAGGAATATCCTTCGATGTCTATGAGAGCTTGTGATGGGCTAAGTTGGGACACCCCTGCAGGAATTTGAACTTTCGAAAGCCGTGCCCGTGGTTATGGGCAGATGGGAATTTGTTAATGTCCGGTTGTAGAAAACCTGAAGTTGATCTTAACTAAAATACATCAACCGTGTGTGTAACCGTGATGGTCTCTTTCCGGCGAAGTCCGGTAAGTGAACACGGTGCTGGAGTTATGCTTGACATAGGCTGTTCTAGGATCACTTCTTGATCATAGTTGTTCGACCGTGCTTTTGCCTACTCTTCTCGCTCTAATTTGCGTATGTTAGCCACCAAATATGCTAGTCGCTTGCTGCAGCTCCACCTCATACATTTTACCCTACCTATAAGCTTAAATAGTCTTGATCACGAGGGTGTGAGATTGCTGAGTCCCCGTGACTCACAGATACTTCCAAAACCAGTTTGCAGGTGCCGATGTTACTGAGCAGGTGACGCAACCAAGCTTAGGAGGAGCTCGATGAAGATCTTGTCCTTTGTGTTGTTTCTTTCTAGTTGATCAGTAGTGGAGCCCAGTTGGGGTCGATCAGGGATCTGTGTAGCTTTTGGGGTAGTCTTCTTTTATTTTGGTTCCGTAGTCAGACCTTGACTATATTTGGATGATGTAATGCTTTATTCATGTAATTGTGTGAAGTGGTGATTGTAAGCCAACTATGTATCTCTTTCCCTTATGTATTACATGGGTTGTGTGAAGATTACCTCACTTGCGACATTGCTTTCAATGCGGTTATGCCTCTAAGTCGTGCTTCGACACGTGGGAGATATAGCCGCATCGAGGGTGTTATACACTACATGCATATATGGCTAGTGGAGGCTCTATGGGTATAATGTTTTTGCAAAAAGCCAATTTTTCCCTACAATAAAGGAATATATTTTATTTAACTATCATGGTAGTTGTTAAACATTGAGAAGGTTCCTCCAACTCAATCCCCATTAAGCAGTATTAGCAACCCAACAAATTAATTTAGAGTGATGAGATCAACATGATAATCCAAGAACCAGATACTCAAGATGTCCATAACTGGGGACACGGCTAACCACGATTAGTTTGTTCACTCTGCAGAGGTTTGCACACTTTTCCCCACAAGACTCGATCTCCTCCGTCCGATTTCTCGCACTACATGGTGTTTGAGAAACGGATGACCAAGACAAAGTCTTTCAGAAACATTAATTCTTTACTCTGGGTGGACAGTTACATCTAATGTCCCCTACATCTGCTAGCCCACCACTGAAAGAGGTCATGCAACATACTCAACTATGCTAGAGCCCATAATAGCTTGTTGCGGCACACGGAAGTTTCTAGCATGAATAATATTATGATCCCTTTGAGCCTAGGTGGAGAACCATAGGATGATCACACGGGTACTCCGGGATATCCTAGGACAACACTGGATTCTCCACGTGCCCGCAACTAATCCACCCAGATGTGTATTTAAGTAGCCACCTTAAGTTAACCATTAATTAACAATCTCACATCTGTCATGGATCACTCAAACCCAATCCACGTCTACGAGCATATCATGGCAGTATAAGCATAACGTAGAAGTAACTCCCAAGGGTTTGATAATAAAAGGGCAATAGGTTCTACCTCATCATCTACTTCCCAAAACCCACATGTTAAGAGATCCTACTCATGCAATGTTTGAGGGTTGTAACTAATACATAAAACTGGGTAATAAAGGGGTATGATCAATGTGTTACTTGCCTTGCTGATGATCCGCAAAACCTAGTGACTCGTAGTAGCACACTGCGCACTCCGGGAATTCTGTCACAAACAAACAATAATATACATAAGCACTAAAGCAAAGATGCAAGGATAAAACTTCTATTAAGAATAACCAAATTGAAATTTCAATTGAAAAGGTTTGATTTGCAAAAAGAATCAATCGAAACGGAGCTACGGAACTGAATCTACGGTCAAAAGAACTTTGAATTAAAATCTGCTTGAAACCAAATTTTGAATTCTCAAAAACCTTGTTCAAGTTGATTAAATAGAAAGAGGGGTTCGAGATAAATATTTTGGACTTGGTTTCACTGGATTTGGACAAACGGTTAAGAAGCGGCGAGGGTTTGAAGATCAGGGGCTAATCTGCGATAGAAATAATCACGGATAGGTCCCTGTCCAAAAATAAAATAAAAGAAAAGACTAAAGAATGAACGTTCGATGTCTGAACCTAACCGGCGAACAGAATTCGTTAAAGCGAATGAACGGACAAGCGTCTGCTAAATAAATAAACCGACGAAAACCGAAAAAAACGCATCTAGGGTTTTAAAGAAAAATAGGCGGTTTTACCTAAAAACCAAAAAAACCGGGTGGATCAAATCGGATCAGCGGCGGCTCTGGCGGCGGGGAGATGGCGGCGCGGCAGCAGCAGTGGCGCAGCTAGTGGCGGCCTCGACGACGACATTGGCGCATCGGGCGGTGGGGCTAGGGGCGCGGCTCGGGAGGTGGGGTTGGGCGGCGGCGGGCTCGGCCTTTAAAGGCGAGGGAGCTGGCATGCGGGAGGGGGCCACGAGGCGGCGGCGGCGTCGGACTCCTCGTGGAGTCCGGCTTGGTAACGACAGGGACGGCGGCGCGGGAGTGGGCCGGCTGGGCTATGGACCAGTCGGTCCGGAACATTTTTTTTAAAAGAGATTCCGCGGAGAAAAATACTAAATAAATAAAGATAAGAAAAATCTAAAAATGGCAAAACAAATTTTCACCGTCTAAATAAAGTATTTAGAACAAAGTGAACATTTTCTTGGCCTAAAAATGAAATTTTGGAAAATGCATATTTTTCTAATGCAAATAAAATAGCAATGGACATGGGAGGGCGGGGTAGACCGAATTTGACATGGGAGGAGTCCGTTAAGAGAGACCTGAAGGATTGGAGTATCACCAAAGAGCTAGCTATGGACAAGGGTGCGTGGAAGCTTGCTATCCATGTGCCAGAGCCATGAGTTGGTTGCGAGATCTTATGGGTTTCACCTCTAGCCTACCCCAACTTGTTTGGGACTAAAGGCTTTGTTGTTGTTGTTTGAAAATAAAATAGCAATAAAATCCAAATAAAATACTTTATTTGATTTTAATATTTCCTCCCATATTTCATTTATTTTGGAGAAGTAATATTATCCCCTCTCATATATTTTGATATGAACTATTTTTGGAGAGAAAAATAATTAAAACCAAAGTGATCCACTTTTCAATATTTGAGAAAATTCAAATATGAAAACAAAAAAATCCCCAACTCTCTCCGTGGGTCCTTGACTCGCTTAGGATTTTAGGATCACAAAGCCAAAATGCAAAAACAATATGATATGCATATGATGAGCTATGTATAATATTCCAAATTGGAAATTTGGGATGTTACAAACCTATCCCCCTTATGGTGAATCTCGCCCTCGAAATTCAGGTTGGCTAGAAAATAGGTGTGGGTGGTCTTTCCGTAGATCATCCTCTCGTTCCCAGGTGGCTTCATCCTCGGTATGGTGGCTTGACTAAACTTTGCAAAACTTGATAACCTTACTGCGCGTGACTGCTGGCAAACTCGAGAATCTTCACTAGTTTCACCTCAGAGGTCAGATCACTATCCAACTGAATTGCTTCTAGTGGCACTTCATCTCTTAGGGGAATATGGGCCATCTTAGCATGACACTTCTTCAACTGGGAAACGTGAAACACATCATGAACTCCGGACAGTCCCTCGGGTAACTCCAACTTGTATGCCACTTCTCCTATCCGTTCCAAAACTCGGTATGGTCCTACAAACCTTGGGGATAACTTTCCCTTAACTCCAAAACGTTTAATTCCTCGCAGTGGTGACACACGAAGATTTGCTCTGTCTCTGATTTCATAGACTACCTCCTTGCGCTTTGAATCTGCATAGCTCTTCTTCCTGGACTGAGCTACCTTCAACCTATCTTGAATCAACTTAACCTTCTCTTCGGACTCTTTGATCAAATCTTGTCCAAACAGCTGGCGGTCTCCAACTTCATCCCCCATTAACAGTGTCCTGCATCTTCTTCCATACAAAGCTTCAAAAGGTGCCATCTTCAAACTGGCCTGATAGTTGTTGTTGTATGAGAACTCCGTGTAGGGAAACTTATAACCCAACTAGATCCATAATCTAGCGCACAAGCTCTCAACATGTCCTCCAGAATCTGGTTGACTCTCTCGGTCTGTCCATCAGTCTGCGGATGGAAGGCTGTACTGAACTCTAGTCTGGTTCCCAGAGTCTGGTGCAGCTGGTGCCAAAACGTCGAAGTAAACTGGGTCCCTCTACCTGATACGATGGTCCTCGGAACTCCATGCAAACATACGACCATGTTCATATATATCTTGGCCAACTTCGCAGTCATCTAAGTGGTTTTCACTGGGATAAAGTGAGCTACTTTGGTCAAACGATCCACTACTACCCAAATAGAACCATATCCAAATCGGGTCCTGGGTAATCCGGTGATTAAATCCATGCCAAGCTTGTCCCACTTCCATTCGGGTATCGGCATAGGCTGCAGTAATCCTGCTGGCTTCTGATGTTCTGCCTTCACTCTCTAACATACATCGCATACGGCTACATACTCGGCAATATCCTTCTTCATACCAGTCCACCAGAAACGCTCCTTCAAATCCACATACATCTTGGTGTTTCCAGGGTGTATCGAGTATGGCAAGTCATGAGCTTCCTGAAGTATCAACTTCCTAATCTATGCATTATTGGGTACGTAAACACGATCCTCAAACCACAAGGTGTCGTGCTCATCCTCACTAAAACCTTTGGCTTTTCCTTTGCTCATCTTCTCCTTTATCTCAGCAATTTCCTTATCATCCTTTTGAGCTTCTTGAGTCTTTCCCAATAGTGTTGATTGTACTTCCAATGCTACAACAAAACCTCTAGGGACTATCTCCAAACGATGCTCCCTGAGATCTTCAGCTAACTCCTTTGATAATCCTCCTCTTACGAGGGTATTGGCGTAACTCTTCCGGCTCAAAGCGTCTGCTACGACATTGGCCTTGCCTGGATGATAGTGCAGCTTCATATCATAATCCTTTATAAGCTCCAACCATCGCCTTTGCCTGAGATTCAGCTCCTTCTGTGTGAAAATGTACTTTAAACTCTTATGATCCGTGTACACATCAAAATGATTTCCAATAAGAAAATGTCTCTAGGTCTTGAGTGCATGCACTATGGCAGCTAACTCCAAATCATGTGTGGCATAATTCAACTCATGCGGTCGAAGCTACCGTGAGGCATATGAAACAACTCTTCTGTCCTACATAAGTACGCCTCTAAGTCCTAAGCGTGATGCGTCACAATACACTTGGAAATCCTTGCATAGATTCGGCAGAATCAGCACTGGGGCTGTAACCAAACATTTCTTCAACTTCTGGAAACTTGCCTCACCTTCATCTGTCCACTTGAACTTGGTGTCCTTCTTCAGCAACTCCGTCATGGGCTTCGCAATCTTAGAGAAATTCTCAATGAATCTCCGTTAATATCCCGTGAGTCCTAGAAAACTATGGTTCTCTCCAACTGAGGTGGGTGCCAACCACTCAGTGACTGACTGAACCTTAGTAGGGTCTACTGCTATACCTTCTCCTGATATAACATGTCCAAGGAATCCAACTTCCTTTAACCAAAACTCACATTTGCTGAACTTGGCGTATAACTGATGTTCCCTGAGCTTCTCAAGAACTAAACACAAATGCTCCTTGTGCTCCTCTTCATTCTTCGAGTATACCAAAATATCATCAATGAACACCACAACAAACTTATCCAAGAACTCCATGAACACCTTATTCATCACACTCATGAAATAGGTAGGGGCATTAGTCAATCCAAATGACATAACCGTGTACTCATATAGCCTGTACCTTGTGGTGAAGGCTGTCTTAGGTATATCCTATTCTCGGATCTTCAGCTGGTGGTATCCAGATCGAAGATCGATCTTGGAAAATACTTTAGCTCCTTACAACTGGTTAAACAAATCATTGATCATCGGTAGTGGGTACTTATTCTTGATCGTCACTTCATTCAATACACGATAATCAACCACCATTCTCAAAGATTTATCCTTCTTCTCAACCAAGAGCACTGGGGCTCCCCATGGTGACGAGCTTCGTCGAATGTAACCTTTCTCCAATAACTCCTTAATCTGTTTGTTAATCTCCTCCAGATCATTTGCGGGCATCCGGTATGGTCTCTTCGATATTGGTCCGGTGCCTGGCAACAGCTCTATCAAAAACACAATGTCTCAATCCGGCGGCATGCCTGGTAGTTCCTCTGGATATACATTCGGGTAATCCTTCATTACAGGCACTTCCTCCTGAACAACGCCCGTGAGGGAGTTTACGTGAGTCTTCTTTGCTGTATGCCTGGATACATACTTAATCCTTTGTCCCTCCAGTGTGGTGAGTAGAATTGACTTACTGGCGCAATCGATGTTTCCACCATACGTCCATAGCCAATCCATTCCTAGTATCACATCCAATCCTTGTGATTCCAAAATTATTAGGTCTGAGGGGAAAACATGCCTACCTATGGTTAATGGCACCTGAAAACATCCTTGGCTTGCCATATGCTCCGCTCCTGGCAAGTTTAATAACATAGGTCTCCTAAGAACTTTGGTGGGCAACTTATACTTATCCAAAAATCCCCTTGAAATGTATGAATGTGATGCACTAGTATCAAAAAGAATGATTGTAGTAAATGACTTAACCAAAAACTTACCTATAACTGCATCTGGCTGCTCTTCAAGCTCCTCCACGTTCACGTGGTTCACTTGTCCCCTGTTGAAAGGGTTGGGCTTCTTCCCAGAGCTTCCATTTCCATTTCTATTTGTTTCTTCAGAACACTCGGTGGCATAGTGTCCAATATTCCCGCACTTGAAACAAGTAATGTGACTTATATCCTTCTTGGCGGGCGTGGCTGAGTTAGAGCGGTTCTGGTTGCTGCCTGCTCCATTCCCGTTTCCATTCTTCGTGCCACTGTGGTTATGCGAACTTCCTCCGTTGTGGGTATGGCCTCCATGGTTATGGGTATATCCTCCCGAGTTCGGGGTAAAACGGGGCTTCTGCTGAGCTCCTGAATTGTACTTCCCTTCTCCATACTTCCTTTTGCGGCTCTCAATCTGTTGCTGCTTCCCTTCAATCATAAGAGCCTTATCTACCAACTCCTGTTAGTTCTTAAATGTTTCCACCATTAACTGCATACTCATCTCATCATTCAGCCCTTTCATAAACTTCTCCTGTTTCGCGGCATCTGTGGCCACATCATCCGGGGCATAGCGAGCTAACTTACTGAACTCATCCACGTATTGCCCCATAGTACGATTGATGACCCACAAGTATAGGGGATCTATCGTAGTCTTTTCGATAAGTAAGAGTGTCGAACCCAACGAGGAGCAGAAGGAAATGATAAACGGTTTTCAGCAAGGTATTCTCTGCAAGTACTGAAATAAGTGGTAATCGATAGTTTTGTGATGAGATAATTTGTAACGAGCAACAAGTAACAAAAGTAAATAAAGTGCAGCAAGGTGGCCCAATCCTTTTTGTATCAAAGGACAAGCCTGGACAAACTCTTATATAAGGAAAAGCGCTCCCGAGGACACATGGGAATATCGTCAAGCTAGTTTTCATCACGTTCATATGATTCGTGTTCGATACTTTGATAATTTGACATGTGGGTGGACCGATGCTTGGTTGTTGTTCTTACTTGAACAAGCATCCCACTTATGATTAACCTCTATTGCAAGCATCCACAACTACAACAAAAGTATTAAGGTAAACCTAACCATAGCATGAAACATATGGACCCAAATCAGCCCCTTACGAAGCAACGCATAAACTAGGGTTTAAGCTTCTGTCACTCTAGCAACCCATCATCTACTTATTACTTCACAATGCCTTCCTCTAGGCCCAAATAATGGTGAAGTGTTATGTAGTCGACATTCACATAACACCACTAGAGGCTAGACAACATACATCTTATCAAAATATCGAACGAATACCAAATTCACATGACTACTAATAGCAAGACTTCTCCCTTGTCCTCAGGAACAAACGTAACTACTCACAAAGCATATTAATGTTCATAATCAGAGGGGTAATAATATGCAGAAAGGATCTGAACATATGATCTTCCACCAATTAAAACAACTAGCATCAACTACAAGGAGTAATTAACACTACTAGCAACCTACTAGCACCAATCCCGGACTTGGAGACAAGAATTGGATACAAGAGATGAACTAGGGTTTCGAGATGAGATGGTGCTGATGAAGATGTTGATGGAGCTTGCCCTCTCCTAATGAGAGGAGTGTTGGTGATGACGATGGCGATGATTTCCCCCTCCGGGAGGGAAGTTTCCCCGGCAGAACAGCTCTGCCGGAGCTCTAGATTGGATCAGCCAAGGTTCCGCCTCGTGGCGGTGGAGTTTCATCCCGAAAGGTTGCTTCTTATTTTTTTTCTCGACAAAAGACTTCATATAAGAAAAGATGGTCATTGGAGAGCCACCAGGGGGCCCACGAGGTAGGGGGCGCGCCCTAGGGGGGGCGCCCCCCACCCTCGTGAGTAGGGTGTGGGCCCCCTGGTCTTCATCTTTGGTGAGGATTTTTCATTATTTATTATAAGGTGTTCCATGGAGTTTCAGGACTTTTGGAGTTGTGCAGAATAGGTCTCTAATATTTGCTCCTTTCCAGCCCAGAATTCCAGCTGCCGACATTCTCCCTCCTTATGTAAACCTTGTAAAATAAGAGAGAATACCCATAATTATTGTGACATCATGTGAAATAACAGCCCACAATGCAATAAATATCAATATAAAAGCATGATGCAAAATGGACATATCAACTCCCCCAAGCTTAGACCTCGCTTGTCCTCAAGCGAAAGCCGATAACAATAAATATGTCCTCATGTTTAGAGGTAGAGGCATCGATAAAAATAAAATATGGACATGAGGGCATCATGATTATTCTCATAACAGCAACATATATAGATATTATCATATGATTACTTATGTTCAAGTGATGATCTATTCACAATGTAAAAGTATGAATCAGAAACCTTATTGAGAACCAACAAACTATAACCTCAGTCATTGAAGCAATTGCAATTTATCATAACATCGGAAAGAGTCTATGTCAGAGCTAAAAAGCAAGTCCACATACTCAACTATCATCTAGTCCTTCATAATTGCTAACACTCGCGCAATATTTGTGGTTACGGAGTTTTAATCGGACACAGAGAAAGATAGGGGCTTATAGTTTCGCCCCACAAACTTTTACCTCAAGGGTAATGTCAACAATAATAACTCATGCTCCCCTATATCCAATTAGATATATCTATCAGGATCTTTCCAACACACTGGGCTTGCCAAAGGATAAAATGTAAAAAGGAAAGGTGAAGATCACCATGACTCTTGCATAATGTAGAAGATAATAATAAAAGATAGGCCCTTCGCAGAGGAAAGCAGAGATTGCCATGCGTGTTTATGGTTGGATGTACAAAATCTTAATGCGAAAGAACGTCACTTTATATTGCCCCTTGTGATATGAACCTTTATTATGCAGTCCATCGCTTTTATTACTTCCACATCACAAGATCGTATAAAGCTTATTTCTCCCACACTAATCATACATATTTAGAGAAATTTTTATTGCTTTGCACTGATGACAACTTACTTGAAGGGTCTTACTCAATCCATAGGTAGATATGGTGGACTCTCATGGCAAAACTGGTTTAAGGGTATTTGGAAGCACAAGTAGTATCTCTTCTTGGTGTTGAGAATTTGGCTAGCATGAGGAGGAAAGGCAAGCTCAACATGTTGGATGATCCATGACAACATACTTTATCTCAGATATAAGAAAACATAACCCATTACGTTGTCTTCCTTGTCCAACATCAACTCTTTAGTATGTCATATTTTGATGAGTGCTCTTAATCATAAAAGATTTCAATGATAATATATTTATATGTGAAACCTATCTTTCCTTATTACTTCCTATTAATTGCAACGATGACCAAAGCTATGCCTGCCAACTCCCAACAACTTTCAATCATCACACTCTTTCTATATGAAGTCATTACTATCAATAAGATCAATATGAACTTTTGTTTCTTTTTATTCTTTTTCTCTTTTCTTTTATTCACCCAAGATCATAGCAAGAAAATCAAACCCTTGACTCAACACTCATCTTTATTATATAGCTCACGAACTCGATTACATAGAAGGATAATAAAGCAAAACTCACAAGTAGATCATGCCATAAACTTTATTCTACTATATCAAAATACTACTAATAGGATCTAACTAAGGAAAACGGTAAAGATAGGAGTTGTGATTGTGATACGATACCGGGGCACCTCCCCCAAGCTTGGCAGTTGCCAAGGGGATTGCCCATACCCATGTAATTATATCTCCTTGGTTGGTGAAGAAGGTGGAGGTGTTGTTGATGATGCGGGCTTGTCATCCATCTTCCAAGGCATAGGTTCACCATCATAGAAGGATGATCGAGTCTTCGGATCCTCGAATCTGTAGCCAAACTCATTCTTTTGAATCTATATTCATACTCACAATTTTGGTTTTGCAGGTCATAGATTTGGGCTTGGAGGTGCTCGATCTTCTCATATAACTTACGATGTATTCCTCCGGGGTTACGGTTTCAATAATATTAGTTTCAACATTTATGGGATTACCTAAGATATAATGTTTAATTCTCTGACCGTTTACCACCTTCGGATTTGTGCCTTCGAAGTTGTTGATTTTTATGGCACCGGAACGATAGACCTCCTCGATAACATAGGGGGCTTCCCATTTAGAGATAAGTTTTCCTGCAAAAAATCTTAAACGAGAGTTGTATAGCAATACATAATCACCTACATTAAACTCACGCTTTTGTATCCTTTTGTCATGCCATCTTTTAACCTTTTCTTTAAACAACTTGGCATTTTCATAAGCTTGGGTTCTCCATTCATCAAGTGAGCTAATATCAAATAACCTCTTTTCACCGGCAAGTTTGAAATCATAGTTGAGCTCTTTAATAGCCCAATATGCCTTATGTTCTAGTTTGAGAGGTAAGTGACATGCTTTTCCATATACCATTTTATACGGAGACATACCCATAGGATTTTTATATGCAGTTCTATAGGCCCATAGTGCATCATCAAGTTTCTTGGACCAATTCTTTCTAGATCTATTGATAGTCTTTTGCAAAATTAATTTGAGTTCTGTATTACTCATTTCTACTTGACCACTAGACTGTGGGTGATACGGAGATGCAATTCTATGATTGACGTTATATTTAGCAAGCATTTTACGAAAAGCACCATGAATAAAATGTGAGCCACCATCAGTCATTAAATATCTAGGGACTCCAAACCTCGGAAAAATAACTTCTTTAAGCATTTTAATAGAAGTGTTATGATCAACACTACTAGTTGGAATAGCTTCTACCCACTTAGTAATGTAATCAACAACAACTCAAATATGTGTATATCCATTAGAGGCAGGAAAAGGTCCCATATAATCAAAGCCCCAAACATCAAATGGTTCAATAACAAGTGAATAATTCATAGGCATTTCTTGACGTCTACTAATATTACCAATTCTTTGACATTCATCACAAGATAGGACAAACTTACGGGCATCCTTGAAGAGAGTAGGCCAATAAAAACCGGATTGCAATACCTTATGTGCAGTTCTATCTCCCGCGTGGTGTCCTCCATAAGTTTTGGAGTGGCACTTGCGTAGGATCTGTTCCTGTTCATGCTCAGGTACACAACGTCTAATAACACCATCTACTCCTTCTTTATAAGGATGTGGGTCATCCCAAAAGTAATGTCTCAAGTCATAGAAGAACTTTTTCTTTTGTTGGTATGTGAAGCTAGGTGGTATAAATCTAGCAACAATGTAATTAGCATAATAAGCATACCAAGGGGTGCTACGAGAAGTATTGATGACACTTAATTGTTCATCACGAAAGCTATCATCAATAGGTAGTGGGTCATCAAGAACATTTTCTAACCTAGATAAGTTGTCTGCAACGGGGTTCTCAGCTCCTTTTCTATCAACAATATGCAAATCAAATTCTTGTAGAAAAAGAACCCATCTAATAAGTCTAGGTTTAGCATCTTTCTTCTCCATAAGATATTTAATTGCAGCATGATCAGTGTGGATAGTTACTTTAGAATCAACAATATAAGGTCTGAACCTATTGCAAGCAAATACAATTGCTAAAAGTTCTTTTTCAGTAGTAGCATAATTTCTTTGAGCATTGTATAGAGTCTTACTAGCATAATGGATAACATTTAATTTCTTATCAACTCTTTGCCCTAGAACAACACCTACAGCATAGTCGCTAGCATCACACATAATTTCAAAGGGTAAATTCCAATCAGGTGGCTGAACAATAGGTGCAGAGACTAATGCTTTCTTAAGTATTTCAAATGCTTCTACACAATCATCATCAAAGACAAATGGTATATCTTTTTGTAATAAATTAGTCAGAGTCCGAGAAATTTTTGAGAAGTCCTTAATGAACCTCCTATAAAATCCGGCATGACCAAGGAAACTTCTTATACCTTTGATGTCCTTGGGACATGGCATCTTTTCAATAGCATCAACCTTGGCTTTATCAACTTCAATACCTCTTTCAGAAACTTTTGCCCCAAGACAATACCTTCATTAACCATAAAGTGGCACTTTTCCCAATTCAAGACAAGATTAGTTTCTTCACATCTCTGCAAAAATCGATCAAGATTGCTCGAGCAATCATCAAAATAAGATCCATAGACGGAAAAGTCGTCCATGAAAACCTCACAAATCTTTTCACAAAAGTCAGAGAATATAGCCATCATGCATCTTTGAAAGGTAGCAGGTGCATTACATAAACCAAAAGGCATACGTCTATAAGCAAAAGTACCAAAAGGGCATGTAAAAGTAGTCTTTGATTGATCTTTAGCCGACACAGGTATTTGAGAGAAACCAGAATAACCATCTAGAAAGCAGTAATGTGTATGTTTGCATAATCTTTCTAGCATTTGATCGATAAAAGGTAAGGGGTAATGATCTTTCTTAGTAGCCTTATTTAATTTGTGGAAGTCAATTACCATCCTATAACATGTAATAATTCTTTGTGGAATCAATTCATCTTTATCATTAGGAACAACAGTAATACCTCCCTTCTTAGGGACACAATGGACAGGGCTTACCCATTGACTATAGGCAACAGGATAAATTATACCTGCCTCCAGAAGCTTTAGTATTTCTTTTCTTACCACTTCTTTCATTTTAGGATTCAGACGTCGTTGAGGATCACGAACTGGTTTGGCATCTGCTTCCAAATTTATTTTATGTTGACATAGAGTGGGACTAATGCCCTTAAGATCATCAAGAGTATATCCAATAGCAGCATGGTGCTTCTTCAGAGTTTTCAATAATCTTTCTTCTTCATGCTCTGAAAGTTAGCACTAATAATAATAGGATATATCTTCTTTTCATCAAGATAAGCATATTTAAGATTATCAGGCAACGGTTTAAGCTCAAACACGGGATCACCCTTAGGTGGAGGAGGATCACCTAGGATTTCAATAGGAAAATTGTGTTTCAGCATAGGTTCCTGTTTAAAGAATACTTCATCTATTTCCCTTCTTTCATTCATAAACATATCATTCTCATGGTCTAGCAAGTATTGTTCTAAAGGATCACTAGGAGGTACGACAATAGAAGCAAGACCAATAATTTCATCCTTACTAGGCAATTCTTCTTCACGGTGTTGTTTACTAAATTTAGAGAAATTAAATTCATGAGTCATATCATCTAAGCCGACAGTAACAACATCCCTTGTGCAATCTATGGTAGCATTAACAGTATTTAAGAAGGGTCTACCAAATATAATGGGACAAAAGCTATCTTGTGGGGAACCAAGAACAAGAAAATCAGCAGGATATTTAGTTTTCCCACACAAGACTTCAACATCTCTAACAATTCCCATTGGTGAAATAGTATCTCTATTAGCAATTTTAATAGTAACATCAATTTCTTCTAACTCAACACTTGCAATGTCATGCATAATTTCTTTGTATAAGTCAATAGGTATTGCACTAGCACTAGCACCCATATCACATAAGCCATGATAACAATGATCTCCTATTTTAACAGAAATAACAGGCACGCCTACCACAGGTCTATTTTTATGTTTAGCACAAGGTTTAGCAATTCTAGCAGCTTCACCGTAGAACTGAATAACATGCCCATCAATATTATCGGATAAGAGATCTTTAATAATAGCAATATTAGGTTCTACTTTAACTTTCTCAGGAGGTGTATATGTTTTAATATTGCTTTTACGAACTACAGTTGAAGCTTTAGCGTGATCCTTTATCCTAACAGGGAAAGGTGGTTTCTCAACATAAGAAGTGGGAACAATAGGATATATATTAGTAATAGTCTTTTCTTCAACTTTAGTAGGTGCAGCTACTTTTACTTCTAAGGGAGATCAACATAAGTTGCAAAAGATTCACAGAAAGAAGCTACTATCTCAGAATCAAGTCCATATTTAGTGCTAAACTTACGGAAAATATCGGTATCCATAAAAGATTTAACACAATCAAACTTAGGTGTCATACCTGACTCCTTACCATTGTCGAGGTCCCAATCTTCAGAGTTGCATTTAATTCTATCCAATAAATCCCATCTAAATCCAATAGTCTTCATCATAAAAGAGCCAGCACAAGAAGTATCGAGCATGGTGCGATTATTTTCAGAAAGCCGAGCATAAATTTTTTGAAGAATTGTTTCTCTTGGAAGCTCATGATTGGGGCATGAATATAACATTGATTTAAGCCTCCCCCAAGCTTGAGCGATGCTTTCTCCTTCGCGAGGCCAAAAATTATATATATAATTGCGATCACGATGAACAAGATGCATAGGGTAATACTTCTGATGAAATTCCAATTTCAATCTTCTATAGTTCCATGATCTCGTATCATCACATAGCCTATACCATACCAATGTGTCTCCCTTCAAAGATAAAGGGAAGACCTTCTTCTTAGCAACATCATCGAGTATACCTGCAAGCTTAAATAATCCACAAACTTCATCCACATATAGTAAGTGTTCATCATGATGCTTTGTTCCATCTCCTGTAAAAGGATTAGCTAGCAGTTTTTCTATCATACCCGAAGGATACTCATAAGGAATTTCATTTTCATATTCATTTTCAGTAGGTTCAGTAGGTGGAGGAGCAACTCTTTGCTCTACTGGTCGGGGTGAAGATACTCCGAACAAGCCCCTTAGAGGATTACTTTCCATAGTGACATGTGACAGTAAATTTCAGCACACTATACAAATTTTTCCTTACCAAATTCCACCTACCAAAGGCGCTTCACTCCCCAGCAACGGCGCCAGAAAAGAGTATTGATGACCCACAAGTATAGGGGATCTATCGTAGTCATTTCGATAAATAAGAGTGTCGAACCCAACGAGGAGCAGAAGGAAATGATAAACGGTTTTCAGCAAGGTATTCTCTGCAAGTACTGAAATAAGTGGTAACAGATAGTTTTGTGATGAGATAATTTGTAACGAGCAACAAGTAACAAAAGTAAATAAAGTGCAGCAAGGTGGCCCAATCCTTTTTGTAGCAAAGGACAAGCCTGGACAAACTCTTATATAAGTAAAAGCGCACCCGAGGACACATGGGAATTATCGTCAAGCTAGTTTCCATCACGCTCATATGATTCGCGTTCGTTACTTTGATAATTTGATATGTGGGTGGACCGGTGCTTGGCTACTGCCCTTCCTTGGACAAGCATCCCACTTATGATTATCCCCTCTTGCAAGCATCTTCAACTACAAAAGAAGTATTAAGGTAAACCTAACCATAGCATGAAACATATGGATCCAAATCAGCCCCTTACGAAGCAACGCATAAACTAGGGTTTAAGCTTCTGTCACTCTAGCAACCCATCATCTACTTATTACTTCCCAATGCCTTCCTCTAGGCCCAAATAATGGTGAAGGGTTATGTAGTCGATGTTCACATAACACCTCTGGAGGCTAGACAACATACATCTTATCAAAATATCGAGCGAATGCCAAATTCACATGACTACTAATAGCAAGACTTCTCCCTTGTCCTCAGGAACAAACGTAACTACTCACAAAGCATATTCATGTTCATAATCAGAGGGGTAATAATATGCATAAAGGATCTGAACATATGATCTTCCACCAATTAAAACAACTAGCGTCAACTACAAGGAGTAATTAACACTACTAGCAACCTACTAGCACCAATCCCGGACTTGGAGAAAAGAATTGGATACAGGAGATGAACTAGGGTTTTGAGATGAGATGGTGCTGATGAAGATGTTGATGGAGATGGCCCTCTCCCGATGAGAGGAGCGTTGGTGATGACGATGGCGATGATTTCCCCCTCCGGGAGGGAAGTTTCCCCCTCCAAGGTTCCGCCTCGTGGCGGCAGAGTTTCGTCCCGAAAGGTTGCTTCTTATTTTTTTCTCGACGAAAGACTTCATATAGGAGAAGATGGTCATCGGAGAGACACCAGGGGGCCCACGAGGTAGGGGGGCGCGCCCTAGGGGGGGTGCGCCCCCACCCTCGTGAGCAGGGTGTGGGCCCCCTGGTCTTCATCTTTGGCGAGGATTTTTCATTATTTATTATAAGGTGTTTCGTGGAGTTCCAGGACTTTTGGAGTTGTGCAGAATAGGTCTCTAATATTTGCTCCTTTTCCAGCCCCGAATTCCAGCTGCCCGCATTCTCCCTCCTTATGTAAACCTTGTAAAATAAGAGAGAATACCCATAAGTATTGTGACATAATGTGAAATAACAGCCCATAATGCAATAAATATCGATATAAAAGCATGATGCAAAATGGACGTATCAACGATTTCCTTGTCGCAAGTTGCGAAACTCATGCTTCTTCATGCTCATAGCCCCAGTTGGGACATGAGCAGTGCGAAATGCTTGCTGAAACTGCTCCCAAGTGACATTGGCTATGGGGAAAGTGGCTGTGTAATTCTCCCACCATGAGGCTGCAGGTCCATCCAATTGGTGTGCGGCAAAACGCACCTTCTCAGCATCAGTGCAACCTGCGGTGGTCAACTCCATTCCAATCCTGCGTAGCCAGTGATCAGCAACTATGGGCTCGGTGCTACTGGAAAACACCGGTGGTTGTAACCTCAGAAAACGGGCTAAGTTGTCAATTGGAGGGGGTGGCGGTGGGTTGTTGTTGTTATTGTTGTTGTTGTTGTTGTTGTTGTTGCCTTGATTCTGAACTAGCAACTGCATCAGTGTATTCTGCTGTTAGATCAGCTGAGTGAGCTCCAGTGGGAAGACAAATCCGGGGTCACGTCTCGGAGGCATCTGATGGGTATAGAAGGAAGAGATTAGAATAGAATGAGGTCTAGTGAGAAAGCACTACCCATATGCACATGAGACAAACACAATCATATCACACCAAATCAATTTCAAGCAAGGGTATACAAATCGATCCAACTATCATTACAGTGTGCAGATTACTACTATATACATGGGGGGAATACTACTAATAATATGGTGGTCTACCAAAAATTTTGATCGGTAGAAGACTCCATGATATCTGCTCCATCTTCGTCTTCATAATCATCATCACTAGGGTCGGAGTTGGTGTCGTCGATGATGATGTAGTCCTTGGGATGGTCATCATCTCCTCTTGGCGCAGGGTCTCCCATGAATACTCCTAGCTTCCTTGTCAGGTCGTCATTCATCTCCACTAGCATTGTGATTTCCTCCTCATATCTGTCACGTGTAGACTTGAGTTCCTCTTCGAGTTCCATGTTCCTAGTCATCAACTTCTTCATGTCTATCATGCTTGCGCACATTTGGTTCTCCTGACGACGAATGTGCTGATTTGACTCCTAGATAAAAGCTGCAATGGACCTGTCCTTCCTGGTGCTGATCATCTCCCATTAATCATCTCGGTGCCCACATATATGGTAGATAGTGTCCTTAAGATCCTTGTGGTAAACTTCGCCAATGCGTCCTATGGCGATGTGGGCTGCCATGTTCTTTCCAAGACTCCAGGTTGGTGCATCAAAGGAAAAATCTATGGGCTCAGTTATTGGCGTGAATGTCCTTCCTGGAACTTGAACTCGAATCATTCAACGCTCCTCTTATGGTAAATTGGCGGTGTAGGTCCCGGTGAAGCTTGGTATTCCAATGTTCAGGTACCTAGTGACTTCCTTCAGGTGTCATCCAAAAGGTGTGTCTTCATCCGGATGTGTAAACTTGTTCCTTGTGTTCACCATCCTATAGAGTAGAAAATGGAGAGGAGTCGAAAATGGGTAGAGAATAGTGACCTTTGGCTCATCTTAGTGGTCGTGTCTACATTCAGCGTGTGCTCTGATACCATCTTGTAGCGATCCAACCTCAAACGGTCGAATATCTGTGCATAAGTGTCATCCCTGGATCGGCAATGCTGACATACACAGTACTTCAAAGGATTTATAACAGAGTAGCAATCGCACACTTATTACATCGATAGTCTCAAGAGAGAACTTAATAAAATAAATATGGCTTAGGGCCATCTAATTACGATAACAGCGGAAGGCTTGGAAGATAAAGTGAGTCCATCAACTCCAACGGCATAGCTGAGTGCACGACAACGACCTAGTGCACCTTACTATTCGTCTGAAAATTCTGCAACATGACACGTTGCAGCCCGAGAACGGGTCAGCACATGGAATATGCTAGCAATGTAACACAGTAGAGTAATGAACAGAATAAAAGCTATCACTACATGCATATATGGCTGGTGGAGGCTCTACGGCTATAATGTTTTTGCGAAAAGCCAATTTTTTCCTACAACAAAGGAATATATTTTATTTAACTATCATGGTAGTTGTTAAACATTGAGAAGGTTCCTCCAACTCATTCCCCATTAAGCAGTATTAGCAACCCAAATAATTAATTTAGAGTGATGAGATGAACATGATAATCCAAGAACTAGATACTCAAGATGTCCATAACCAGGGACACGGCTAACCACGATTAGTTTGTTCACTCTGCAGAGGTTTGCGCACTTTTCCCCACAAGACTCGATCTCCTCCGTTCGATTTCTTGCACTACATGGTGTTTGACAAACGGATGACCAAGACAAAGTCTTTCAAAAACATTAACTCTTTACTCTGGGTGGACAGTTACACCTACTGTCCCCTACATCTGCTAGCCCACCACTGAAAGAGGTCATGCAACATACTCAACTATGCTAGAGCCCATAATAGTTTGGGCTGCACACGGAAGTTTCTAGCATGAATAATCTTATGATCCCTTTGAGCCTGGATGGCGAACCATAGGATGATCACACGGGTACTCCGGGATATCCTAGGACAACACTGGATTCTCCAGGTGCCCACAACCAATCCACCCAGATGTGTATTTAAGTAGCTACCTTAAGTTAACCATTAATTAACAATCTCACATCTGTCATGGATCACTCAAACCCAATCCACGTCTACGAGCATAACATGGCAGTATAAGCATAACGTAGAAGTAACTCCCAAGGATTTGATAATAAAAGGGCAATAGGTTCTACCTCATCATCTACTTCCCAAAACCCACATGTTAAGAGATCCTACTCATGCAATGTTTGAGGGTTGTAACTAATGCATAAAAACTGGGTAATAAAGGGGTATGATCAACGTGTTACTTGCCTTGCTGATGATCCGCAAAACCTAGTGACTCGTAGTAGTAGGCTGCGCACTCCGGGATTCTGTCGCAAACAAACAATAACATACATAAGCACTCAAGAAAAGATGCAAGGATAAAACTTCAAATAAGAAGAACCAAATTGAAATTTCAACTGAAAAGGTTCGATTTGCAAAAAGAATCAATTGAAACGGAGCTACGGAACTGAATCTATGGTCAAAAGAACTTCGAATTCAAATCTGCTTGAAACCAAATTTTAAATTGGCAAAAACCTTTTTCAAGTTGATTAAATAGAAAGAGGGGTTCGAGACGAAGATTTTGGTGTTGGTTTCACTGGATTTGGACAAACGGTTAAGAAATGGCGAGGGTTTGAATATCAGGGGCTAATCTGTGATAGGAATAATCGCGGATAGGTCCCTGGTGGAAAATAAAATAAAAAGAAAAGACTAAGGAACGAACGTTCACTGTTTGAACCTAACCGGCGAACAGTGTTCGTTAAAATGAACGAAAGGACAAGCGTCCGCTAAATAAATAAACCGACAAAAACTGAAAAACGCATCTAGGGTTTTAAAGAAAAACCAGAGGTTTTACCTAAAACCCAAAAAAAACGGGCGGATCGAATCGGATCGACGGCGGCTCCGGCGGCATGTGGCGGCTCTGGCGAGGCAGCAGGCAACGGCGGCATGGCGCGGCAGTAGCAGTGGCACGGCGGGCGGTGCGGCTCGGTGGCGGGCTCGACGGCGGCAGCGGCGCGGCGGGCGGCAGTGGCGTGGCGGGCGGCGGGGCTGGCGGCGCGGCTTGGGCGGCGGGGTGGTGTGGGGGTCAGGCGGCGGAGGGCTCGTCCTTTAAAGGGCTGGGGGGCTGGTGTGCGGGAGGGGGCAACGAGGTGTCAGCGGCGTCGGACTCCTCGTGGAGTCCGGCTCGGTGACGACGGGGACGGCGGCGCGGGAGTGGGCCGGCTAGGCTTCGGCCCAAGCGGTCCGGAACATTTTTTAAATAGATTCCGCCAAGAAAAATCCTAAATAAGTAAAGATAAAAAAATCTAAAAATGCCAAAACAAATTTTCACCGTCTAAATAAAATATTTAGAACAAAGTGAACATTTTCTTGGCCTAAAAATGCATATCTTTCTAATGCAAATAAAATAGCAATAAAATCCAAGTAAAATACTTTATTTGATTTTAATATTTTTCCTCCCATATTTCATTTATTTTGGATAAGTCATATTATCCCCTCTCATATATTTTGATATGAAATATTTTCGGAGAGAAAAATAATTAAAACCAAAGTGATCCACTTTTCAATATTTGAGAAAATTCAAATATGAAAACAACAAAATCCCCAACTCTCTCCGTGGGTCCTTGAGTCGCTTAGGATTTTAGGATCACAAAGCCAAAATGCAAATAAAATATGATATGCATATGATGACTTACGTATAACATTCCAAATTGGAAATTTGGGATGTTACATAATCCTGACTAGGACCTTAAATTGTCAAAACCAGTAAAAAACCAGCTTTGGCTTGTTATTTGTTCGGTTTTGAAAGTTGAGGGTTGTAAATCACATGGTTTCATAGCTCAGGGTTGTGTTTTAGACTTTGATGGTAGTTCGAGGTTGTAATATGGACTTCTCTCAAAGAAATAAGAGTCCACTAAGAGGCTGAGAAGATGTGAAGGAGAAGTCGACAAGAAGTGAAAGGTGGTGCCCAAAGGAGAGCAACTACTCAAGGGGAGATCAAAGAAGAAGAGAAGAAGATCAACATGAGCTAATAGAAGAAAGAAGAAAGAAAGGTGAGTGCTTCAATTGTGGCAAGAAATGTCATCTAGTTAGAGACTGTTGGAGTCCAAAGAAGCACTTAGTGGGAAATGTGGCTATTGTGGCGAATGTCACCATGAAGGAATGTTCAAGTGAGGAAGAGTGGGATGCCAGGGCAGCAATATGCATGGAGGATGGCAAGGTTTACTTCGTGGAAGACCTCACAAAGTATGTGCATTCTTCAACTCATGATACAACCCTAGAAAAATCTGAAGAAGAAGAAGAAGAGTGGGATGCAGAAGGTGGATTCTACATGGAGGTGAGAAATAGAGATATTATTAGTGAATTCACAGTACTTGGATTTGACGGTGACTATAAGGACCTCACCTTTGGAAAGAGCGATGCATAGTTAGAGGAGATAGAGCATGTACCCTCAGATGGTGAAAAATCACAAGGGGTAGAGCACAATATCCCTATAAAGGGAGCACGAGTTAATCATGGGGATATATCGGTGCACACCGAGGAGAATAAAGGGAGCATACAAAGTATGAACCTTCGTATACTCAGGGAGTTTCATCAGAACAAAGTGGATGATATGGTCTATAAGGAGGAATTTTGGAGATTAAGGCCACAGAATCTCGGGTACGCTAATGTTGCACTTGCTCAAGTTATTTTACCATATGGAAAAGAGTCAACAAAGAAACAATGTGGACAAACGAAAAGAAGAAAAATAAGTTCTGAGGAATTTGATTGATAGAAAACAATGGTGAAAACCAGTTGAAACAAGAGTCGTATCCATGGCATCAAGAAAACAAGAAACTACAGAATGGAAGAGCCCGTAAGATCTATGGACACCAACAAGGATATGATCCACCAAGCAAGTATGCATTGAGGGGCAGTGTTGAGACATTCAATGCATAGTTGGGTTCAAGAAATATGAATGATGCTGCAAGCAGCTTCCAAAATATTATGGAGTATTTCATGAGAAAGGAGGATATTTGGAAGAAGGTTCTAGAAGCTACATGAATAACCGTGGTGGAAAGATTTACAGATAACTTTAGAATTATGGGAAGTTCTAGAGTAAGATATTTTGGTGTAGTGGGAAATATCTAGAAATTAGATATTTTCCATGAGCACTCCAGAATAAGCATTTGACATGGTTCGCAACAAATAATAGAGAAATCTAGAAATAACATATTTGTATGGAGTTCTCCAGAATTGTGTTGTAGGGATTGGATGGTTGCCACTTGGCAATGATCAAGCGATGGTGTACTCCTATAAATAGGGTGCGACCCCTCCCACGTAAGTAAGCAAGCTATGAAGTAAGAGCTACCAAGTGAGAGATAGCCATGTATAAATAGTCATACCAAGTTATAAGTTGTGGATAATAAAGGGTTGAGTTACCCATTGTAAGAGTGTGATCTCGCAAGATTTTTAAGGTCCTCAAGAGTGTTGGTACTAGATCCACCACGTGATGGGTTCCTACAGTTCATCTTGGAGTTGAGGAAGCCTTCGTATTCCTGATAGAAAATATGGTAGTTTTGTCCATTCATCTGTGCAATATGTACAAATGATTTCAGATTTGCATGTATCATATAAAGAGTCCATTAATGTGCCAATATAGAGACAATTGGTCAAATGGTGGTGGCCACCTTAATCAAGGCAGTTTTCTTATATATATATATACACAATAGATGTGAAATACTTCAAAAAAATCTAATGTGGAAATTAGGAAGAACCCTCCTTACCTGAAAACAGTGATGGGCAATGCTGCAGTTGATAGTGGCCTTGGAGATAAAAAGAACTTTCGCTGGCTGCTGCCACCGCGGAGGCACACAATCTAGAACACTGCGAGGACATGACTGACATGAGCAGGTGGTTGGCGGCAGTGGCATGGTCAGTGACTCGGCTCATGTAGTTAGATGGTTTCGATTCAAAAAGAAAAACAAAAACAATGTCTACTCAATGTTGCACACGTTTTGAAGGAGAAAAACACCATCTTCCTTATGCTTTGCTGGTGAATTTCAAGGAGATGGCCCTCCCTTACTGCTCCATGCTCGCACAAGCGTCACTCGTGAACACCGTACGACACAAGCACCAGACAACGCATGCACGTGGAGACTTACATCGACGACTCGGCAGAACACGCGGGGCGACACCACAGTAATCGCGAGTCCCATGCCTGCCTCTTCCCAGATGTGATAAAACACACAATGGCACTACCCTTCTGGTGATGGGGCACCCAGAGCCATAAGAGAGATGGCGTGGCGGAATATGTGTCAGTGCGACAGATGGACTCAAGGCGTACCCTTGTATGGTCAGCTCCAACAATGGTTGCGGCGTTCAAGGACAATGGCGAGGACCTTGGTCACCCGGTGGCTGCGGAGACCACCGAGATCGGCGATTTGGGGTGATAACCCACAAGTATAGGGGGTCACAACAGTTTTTGAGGGTAGAGTATTCAACCCAAATTTATTGATTCGACACAAGGGGAGCCAAAGAATATTCCCAAGTATTAGTAGCTGAGTTGTCAATTCAACCACACCTGAAAGACTTAATATCTGCAGCAAAGCTTTTAGTAGCAAAGTAGCATGGAAGTAACGATAACGGTGGCAGAAGTAACAGTAGTAGTTTTGTAATGATTGTAACAGTAGCAACGGAAAAGTAACTTAGCAAAGATCAATATGTGAAAAGCTCGTAGGCAATGGATTAGTGATGGATAATTATGTTGGATGACATTCATCATGCAATAGTTATAACCTGAACTAGCTCCAATTCATCAATACAATGTAGGCATGTATTCCGTATATAGTCATACGTGCTTATGAAAAAGAACTTGCATGACATCTTCTGTCCTACCCTCCCGTGGCAGCGGGGTCCTAATGGAAACTAAGGGATATTAAGGCCTCCTTTTAATAGAGAACCGGGCTAAAGAATTAGCACTTAGTGAATATATGAACTCCTCAAACTACAGTAATTACTGGAAAGAATCCCAGTTATTGTGACCTTGGGGTATGCAGATCATAACTCGTAATAGGTGTCTACAACTTGAAAGATAGGATCAAGAACACAACTATATTCATGAAAACATAATAGGTTCAGATATGAAATCATGGCACTCGGGCCCTAGTGACCAGCATTAAGCATTGAAAAGTCATAGCAACATCAATCTCAGAATATAGTGGATACTAGGGATCAAACCCTAACAAAACTAACTTGACTACATGATAAATCTCATCCAACCCATCACTGTCCAGCAAGCCTACGATGGAATTACTCACTCCTGGCGGTGAGCATCATGAAATTAGTGATGAAGGAAGGTTGGTGATGATGATGGCGACGAATTCCCCTCTCTGGAGCCCTGAACGAATTCCAGACCAGCCCTCCTGATGAAGAACAGGAGCGACGGTGGATCGGTATCGTAAAACGTGATGAATCCTTATCTCTGATTTTTTATCTCTCTCTCTATATGTGAATATAGAGCGCTAGAATTAGGCTCAGAGGAGGTCCAGGGGGCCCATAAGCCACCTAGGCGTGCCCCAGGGGGGCGCCCCCTAGGCTTGTGGCCAATGGGTGGACCCCCTCTCGTTGATTCCTTCGCCAATATTTTTTATATATTCCAAAAATATTCCTCGTAAATTTTCAGGTCAATCCGTGAACTTTTATTTGTGCACAAAAATAACACCATGGCAATTCTGCTGAAAACAGTGTCAGTCCGGGTTAGTTTCATTCAAATCATGCAAGTTAGAGTCCAAAACAAGGGCAAAAGAGTTTGGAAAAATAGATACGATGGAGAAGTATCAACTCCCGCAAGGTTAACCCATTGCTTGTACTCAAGCAATTCAGTTGACAAACTGAAAGTGACAAAGAAAAACTTTTACAAACTCTATTTGATGTTGTTGTTGCAAATATGTATAGTTAGCATTCAATTTTTCAGCAAAGATTATAAACTAACCATATTCAACATTTAGGTCTCACATTTACTCATATCAATGGCATAATCAACTAGCGATCAAGAATAATAAATCTTGGATGACAACACTTTTTCAAAACAATCATGATATAATATGACAAAATGGTATCTCGAGCCCTTTCTGAGACCGCAAAACATAAATGTAGAGCACCCTTGAAGATTAAGGACTGACTAGACATTGTAATTCATGGCAAAAGAGATCCAGTCACAGTCATACTCAATATCAATTAATAACAACACATACAAATGACAGTGGTGCTCTCTAGCTGGTGCTTTTTATAAGAGGATGATCACTCAACATAAAAGTAAATAGATAGCAGGCCCTTCGAAGAGGGAAGCAGGGATTTGTAGAGGTGCCAGAGCTTCAACTTTTAGAACAGAGATGAATATAATTTTGATTGGTATGCTTTCATTGTCGACATAAAAACCAAGAGATCTCACTATCTTCCATGCTAGATACATTATAGGCGGTTCCCAAATAGAATGGTAAAGTTTTTACTCCCCTCCACACTCCACGGCTGATCCGAATCAATGAGTATCGTCCATACCAACAACAGTCCTAGGGGAGTTTTGTTTTATGATTATATTTTGATATGATTTCAAGCATGGAACTGTGCATCCCGATTACCAGCCACTTAATCGTGAATGACAAGTGAATCAACACTCAGCATGAGAATAACCCACCTAGCATGGAAGATACTGACAACCCCTAGTTTTTTTGAGGGTTGAAACAGTAGGAAAGGCTCCTACTGCATATATATTACCAGCTCACAACCAGAGCAGAATACAAGTGTTATGTTACATATGCATAGGGTGTGTGTGGAGGGGGGAGTCGAGATGGTACAAGTTTGTAGCAAAGCTAAAGTTACTACTAAGGCAGAGAGTTTAGCACTTGAACAATCAGTTGCTTTTTATGAGGGGGCACTCTATAACAGATGTCAGCAAAGTCCTTTTTGAATCTAGCCAGCCAAGAGGAGATGGAGGCGGCCACTTGCCTGAAGTGGTTGTTGTTTCTCTCTTTCCACATGCTCCATGTTTCTACCAAGAAGACGTCCATGATCATCTTTCTTCTATGCAAAGTCTTGAGGTTTGCAACAAGCTATAGTCTGTTACCTTGTGAGGGCCAAGAAATATTGAGTTTTTGCCAGCAGGTCATGCTGAATGTACAATGGAAAAATAGGTGCTTGACAGTCTCTTCCACATGGATCCCGCATAAAAGACAGTCAAAGTTGTTGCCAATGTTGTAGTGTCTTCGTTTGAGCATGTTCCTCGTATTAAGGCGATCTAAGAGCAGGAACCAGCCAAAAACTTTGATTTTAGCGATGCTTTTAGCTTTCCAAAGCCACATATATGCATCGTGAGCAATGATCTCTCTGAAGAAGAAGGTGTAGTACGCCGTGGTTTTGAATTCAGTGGATCCCCAAGTCCATGTCCAAGAATCACCAAAGGGGGTCATCATCGTAGTGCTTACATCCTGTTGGAGAGCTCTCAGTTCATTGTACGCTTGAGTAGAGAGGGGCAAGTGGAAGGCTTGAGCAAGATGGGTAATTGAGAGAAATTGATGTATGGATGTGTCTTCGTTTGTCGTAAAGTAAAAAAGCTCGCGGATATGCATCCAATAGTATGGAGTTGTTCCAGTCATCCTTCCATAAGAGAGCCATGTATCCCGATCTCATATTTACCGTAGTGATCCCTCTGTGGACAGACATTAATTTCGCAAGTTGAGGCCACCAGAAGGAGCCGCAAGGCGCTGCAGCATGGGGGACAGCAGCTTCGTAATACGTGTTCCCAAATCACGTGTACCCAAGGTGTATCCTTTTTGTTGTAAAACTTGTGTAAAAGCTTAAGGAGCAAAGCCTCATTTTGAACTTTAAGATTTAGAACCCCGAGGCCTCCATTTTTCTTTGGGCGACACACCATGTCCCAGGCCGCCAGAAAGTTGCTCTTCTCACCATCATCAGTTTTCTTCACCCAAAGCCCATGTCTTCATATCTTATTGAATTGTTCAATGATTTTTGGCAGGAGTTTGAGGATCCCCATAGGGTATATCACCAACGAGGTGACCAACGAGTTCATAAGTGCCAACTTGCCCGCATATGGCATCAGTGACATAGCCGCAGTGATTCTGCCCTCAGCTTTACAAACCCACAGAGTTAGATCAAGGACCATGGGTGTTGTTGTGCCTAGTGGGAGCCCAAGATATGTGAAAGGTAGTTGGGCACATTCACATCCAAACATGGTGGCAATATCCTTGTACTTGTCTTTCGGTGTGTTCAATGGGATAAGCGTGGATTTGTGGGAGTTAATGTGCAGCCCAATAGAATCAGCATAGTGAGTGAGAATTTGTTTCATGTGTGCTGCTTGGGTCCGACAGGCTGGCATGACGATGATTGTATCATCCGCGTACTAGATTACCGGGAATTTATTGTCACGATTACGAGGTATAGGGAGTTGCATAATGTTGTTCTTCATGGCATCATTAATGGCTGTCTGAAGTAAGTCAGCGGCGAGCAAAAATAGTAACGGGGACAGTGGATCACCTTGACGAACCCCGCATTTACACCAGAAGTGTTTGCCCGTGACACCATTAAGAAGTACCGATGATCTACCTGAAGAATAAACGCATTTAATCCATTCAATCCACTTGTCATTAAAACCCATACTTGTCATGATTTGAATAATGGCTGAGTGTTGCACGGTGTCAAAAGCATTGGCGAAGTCTAGTTTAAGCAGAACAATCTCTCGCTTGGATGCTTGGCATTGGTGGATGTACTCAAATGCCTGATACGTCTCCGTCGTATCTACTTTTCCAAACACTTTTGCCCTTGTTTTGGACTCTAACTTCCATGATTTGAATGGAACTAACCCGGAATGACGCTGTTTTCAGCAGAATTGCCATGGTGTTATTTTTGTGCAGAAATAAAAGTTCTTAGAATGACTTGAAAATCAACGAAGAATTATTTTGGAATATATAAAAAATACTGGAAGAAAGATCCACGTCAGGAGGCCCACACCCTGCCCATGAGGGTGGGGGTGCGCCCTACCCCCCTGGGTGCGCCCCCTACCTCATGGGCCCCCTGACGCTCCACCGACCTCAACCCTGACTCCATATATTCACTTTGGGGAAGAAAAAAATAAGGGAGAATGATTCATCGCATTTTACGATATGGAGCCACCGCCAAGCCCTAAACTCTCTCGGGAGGGCTGATCTGGAGTCTGTTTGGGGCTCCAGAGAGGGGAATCCGTCGCCATCGTCATCATCAACCTTCCTCCATCACCAATTTGATGATGCTCACCGCCGGGCGTGGGTAATTCCATCATAGGCTTGCTGGACGGTGATGGGTTGGATGAGATTTATCATGTAATCGAGTTAGTTTAGTTAGGGTTTGATCCCTAGTATCCACTATGTTCTGAGATTGATGTTGCTATGACTTTGCTATGCTTAATGCTTGTCACTAGGGACCGAGTGCCATGATTTCAGATATGAACTTATTATGTTTTCATGAATATATGTGAGTTCTTGATCCTATCTTGCAAGTCTATAGTCACCTACTATGTGTTATGATCCGGCAACCCCGAAGTGACAATAATCGGGACCACTCCCCGTGATGACCGTACTTTGAGGAGTTCATGCATTCACTATGTGTTAATGCTTTGGTCTGGTACTCTATTAAAAAGAGGCCTTAATATCCCTTAGTTTCCAATAGGACCCCGCTGCCACGGGAGGGTAGGACAAAAGATGTCATTCAAGTTCTTTTCCATAAGCACGTATGACTATATTCGGAATACATGCCTACATTACATTGATGAACTGGAGCTAGTTCTGTGTCACCCTAGGTTATGACTGTTACATGATCGATCGCATCTGGCATAATTCTCCATCACCGATCCAATGCCTACGAGCTTTTCCTATATTGGTCTTCGCTTATTTACTTTTCCGTTCCTACTATTACAATCACTATAAAACCAAAAATATTACTTTTGCTACCATTACCACTACTATCATATTACTTTGCTACTAAACACTTTGCTGCATATATTAAGTTTCCAGGTGTGGTTGAATTGACAACTCAACTGCTAATACTTGAGAATATTCTTTGGCTCCCCTTGTCTCGAATCGATAAATTTGGGTTGAATACTCTACGCTCGAAAATTGTTGCGATCCCCTATACTTGTGGGTTATCAAGACCATTTCTGGCGCCGTTGCCGGGGAGCATAGCTCTATTCTTTGAGTCACTTGGGATTTATATCTGCTTATCATTATGAAGAACTTGAAAGGTCAAAGAACCAAGATTTTTCCCTCAACTACGAGGGGAGGTAAGGAACTGCCATCTAGCTCTGCACTTGGTTCACCTTCTGTTTTGAGTAAGCTTGTGACACCTAAACCTACTTCTGCTATTAATTCTGATATGTCGCATGTTATTGATGATGCCACTTCTGCTTTGCATGATACTTATGATGAAACTACTTCTATGCTTGATACTACTGTGTCACTTGGTGAATTTCTTGATGAAGAACTTGCTAGGGCTAGAGAGAATGAAATTATTGAAACTGATAATATTGATGAAAGTGATGATGAAGATTCTCCCCCTAGATATGAATTGCCTGTTGTTCCTGAGGGTTATGTTATGAATGAAGAAACTGCTAGAGACTTTCTTGCCTGCAATGATAGAAGTGATCTTAAGAGACTATTAGCTAAGCTGAAAGAAAAATCTCTGAATGCTAGAATGAAATATGATCCTGCTGATGCTACTTCACCTATCTTTATTACTGATAAGGATTATGATTTCTTTGTCGATCCTAAGTTAATTACTTTGGTTGAATCTGATCCTTTCTGTGGCTATGAATCTGAAACTATTGTGGCACATCTTACTAAATTAAATGATGTAGCTACCTTGTTTACTAATGATGAGAAAACTCGCTACTACTATATCCTTAAATTATTCCCATTCTCATTAAAGGATGATGCTAAGATATGGTTTAATTCTCTTGATCCTGGTTGTGTGCGTAGTCCCGAGGATATGATTTACTATTTCTCTTCTAAATATTTCCCCCCTCATAAGAAACAAGTTGCTTTAAGGGAAATATATAATTTTGTGCAAATTGAAGAAGAGAGTCTCCCACAAGCTTGGGGGAGGCTTCTCCAATTACTTAATGCTTTGCCTAATCATCCTCTCAAGAAAAAAGAAATACTTGACATCTTTTATAATGGACTAACCGATGCTTCCTGATTACCTAGATAGTTGTGCTGGTTTTGTTTTCAGGGAAAGAAATGTTGATGAAGCTGAAATTCTATTGAATAATATGCTGACTAATGAAAATAATTGGACACTTCCTGAACCAACTCCTAAGCCAACTCCGAAAAAGGGGTATTCTATTTCTCAGTCCTGAAGATATGCAAGAGGCAAAGAAATCTATGAGAGAAAAAGGTATAAAAGCTGAAGATGTTAAGAATTTACCTCCTGTTGAAGAAATACATGGTCTTAATTCATCACCTATTGAAGAAACACATGGTCTCCATAACCTGACACGGGTAGTAAAGGTAAATCCTCTCTATAGATATGATAAAGCTGAAATCCCCCTGCTAAGTTTGCTAGCCAATGTTTGGATGAATTTGATAACTTTATGGTTAAGCAAGAAGATTTTAATGCTTATGTTGGTAGACAATTGAAACATAATGCTTACATGATTGAACACTTGAGTGATTATATGGCTAGTGTTAAAGGTGAACTTAAACTTATTAGTAAACATGCTTCTATGGTTACCACTCAAGTAGAACAAGTACTTAAAGCTCAGAATGATTTGCTCAATGAATTAAACAAAAAGAATGATAATGTTGTTAGAGTTATGACTAGAGGTGGTAAAATGACTCAGGAGCCTTTGTATCCTGAGGGCCACCCTAAGAGAATTGAGCAAGATTCTCAGAGAACTAATGTAGATGCACCTAGTCCTTCTAAAAGGAAGAGAGAAAAATGATAGGACTTTGCATGCTTCTAGTGAACCTGTTATTGACACACCTGAGCATCCCAATAATATCTCTATCTCTAATGCTGAAACACAATCTGGTAATGAACATGAACCTAGTGATAATGTTAATAATGATGTTCATGTTGATGCTCAACCTAGCAATGATAATGATGTAGAGATTGAACCTGATGTTGATCTTGATAACCACAATGAAAGAATCAACGTTATGATAAGAGAGACTTTGTTGCTAGG
The DNA here is from genome assembly GCF_056163025.1 of Triticum urartu. Lineage (NCBI taxonomy): Eukaryota > Viridiplantae > Streptophyta > Magnoliopsida > Poales > Poaceae > Triticum > Triticum urartu. Next base: position 129,467,169 of record NC_141875.1, read on the forward strand.
AAGCACGGTAAAGAAAGAGAACCATGGATTCAGAAACCGATGCCTTTTCCTCCTAAACCATCCAAGAAAAAGGATGATGAGGATTTGAGCGCTTTGCTGAAATGATTAGACATATCTTTTTGCGTATGCATTTGACTGATATGCTTAAAATGAATCCTTATGCTATGTATATGAAGGAAATTATTACAAATAAGAGAAATATACCGGAAGCTGAAATTTCCACCATGCTTGCTAATTATACTTTTAAGGGTGGAATACTAAAGAAACTTGGAGATCCAGGAGTAACAACTATACCATGCTCCATTAAAAGAAACTATGTTAAAACTACTTTATGTGATCTTGGAGCCGGTGTTAGTGTTATACCTCTCTCTTTATATCGTAGACTTGACTTGAATAAGTTGACACCTACTGAAATAAATGGCGGATAAATTAACTACTATACATGTCGATATTTGTGAGGATGTGCCTGTTGTGGTTGCACTACAAAAAAAGACACATCTGTGACATTTTGGGCCGAACGAAATTTTTTCTGTCATACATATGACACTTCTATGACGATAATTGTGACAAACCCCGGTATCATCATAGATGTGGTGGGCTCCTACTTCTATGACAAAAAATCATGACAGAAAATGGGCTTTTCGTCCTGGGCGGGCCGGAGACGCAGCTGCATGACATTCTTTGGGCCGTCCATGACGGAAAAAACTGTGGTAGAAGCGAGGGCGAGGAAAATTTCGGGGAGTTCCCGGTTACGGTGGGAGGTCGGGGGCCGAGCGATGCGCGATTCTCTCGTACACGTACGCGCGTGTGTGCGAGGCCTTGGTTCTAACTAAACCCGAGCGAGGCCTTGGGCTCTAACTGAACCCGAGCGATTGCACTGCAGGCTACGCGTTACTAAACCCGAGCGATCGATCGATGGCTGTTAACCGAACCCGATTGAGCGATTCCTTCGCTACTGCTGCTAACTGAAGCCGATTGATGCTGCCTCTGGATGAATAGTGAGCGTTGCGGGGGGGGATGAACAGGACCCCATGGTGTTGCTTCTGGATGAACAGGACCCCGATCGATCTAGCCGGTTTGGGCTGGATGAACAGGACCCCGTGGAGGGCTGGATGAACAGGACCACCCCGTGGAGAGCAGGATGAACAGTAGACGGTGGAGGGCAGGATGAGCAGTAGCCCATGGAGGGGTGGTTGAACAGGAGCCGTGGAGAGGGCTGGTTGAACAGTAGCCGGTGGAGTAACGCGCGGTGGATGCTGGATGAACAGGAGCCCGTGGATGAACAGTCACAGGTGGAGGCTGGAGGAGGTCGACGGTGGATGAACAGTAGCTAGTGGAGGCTGGAGGGGGTCGACGGTGGAGATGAACGGTATCCCGTGGAGTCCCATTTTGCGGTACGCTACACCCCTCCCGATGAACAGGACACCCGTTTCGACAATAGCGTTCCAACACAAGTCCGTTTTCGCCCGTTTTGCGGTACGCCACACCCCTCTCGATCAACAGGACCCCCGTTTTGATCGTAGGAGGTCCGTTTCCTCTGTTTTGTGGTACGCCACACCCCTCCCGATGAACAGGATCCCGTTTCAAACGTGGCCGATCGAACACAAGGCCGTTTCCTCCGTTCTGCGGTACGCCAGGCCTCGTTTCCATCGCCTGTTCCGTCCAAGCCATCCCGATGAACACGACGCATTATGTTGCCTTCCCATGAACATGACGCATTCCATTGCCTCCCCATGAACACGACGACGACACTGTTTCTACATTCCGACCCAGCCATGTACACGAGCCCTGGCCGTACGTATGCGCGAGTAGGCGTTCGAGACCCCGCCCGTATGTACACATGTGGCCGTATTTTCTTTCTTGCACCCTGACCGCCTATACTATGACACGTGCGCGCCTCTACATCGACCAGTATATATGTACGTACACGTTCGCGACCAGAATGACAACGCTACGTACGCTTCGACCAGGTGGGTTCCGACTATCAGGCACTTCCTTGCGTGCGAAGATGTAGCTGGTGGGTCCCAGAAGTCAGGGGGCGAAATACGGTGGCCCGTCTGGTGGGTCCCGCTGTCAGGTGGAGGAATAATTATTCACGTAATAAGAAGGCACTTCCTTGCTGCGGCCGTGGACCTAGGTGTCAGCCTCTCCACATACAGTCCACGTCCAATGGAAGCCGTTCCTTGACCATGTTGACCATGCCGCGCCGAGAGCACCAGGGCGGTGGACGACGGCGAGGCCTAGGAAGGGGACGACGCGGAGCCGGGGAAGACGCGGCAGTGGATGCCCACGCGTAGAGGAGTACGAGAGTTCACTGGTTCGCTGCGGTGTGAGGCTGCCGTCGCCGCAGAATAACATGGGGTGTTGGTGAGTAGAGGGATGGCCTGGCTAGCGGTGGGAGTAGTAGGGGGCGGTGAGGCTTCCTCCGCATCGCAGCAGGCCACGGGAGGCAGGAGCACGAGGCACGACCGGCGCTGGTTTGGGCAGCTGGAGCAAGAAGACCAGAGGTTGAAGAAGCACTACGGCCGTTGGATGGACATCGTACGGTCACTGGAGCTAGAATCGTGCATATTGACTAAGTTGACAAAGCCCTCCGTCCCCGCCAACTTAGTAGGCCCACAAGTTAGCCTGCCACTATACTGGGTCCCAGCTAACAGGGGGAGTATTCATTTTTCTTGTGCGTAATAAGGAGGCACTTCCTTGCATGCGAAGATATAGCTGGCTTGGTCCGAGCTGTCAGCGGCGGTAACTTTTTTTTCACGAAATACAGAGGCCCTTTCGGTGGGTCCCTAATGTCAGGTGGAGGAATCATTATTTTGCGCGTAATAAGGAGGCATTTCCTTGCGTGCGGCCGTGGACCCAGCTGTCGGCCTCTCCACGTAAAGTCCACTTCAGATGCGTGTTGGTCGTTGACCACATTAACCAGGCCGCGCCGAGAGCACCAGGGCGGTGGACGACGGCGAGGCCTAGGAAGGGAATGACATGGAGGCAGGGAAGACTCGGTAGTTGTTTCCCACGCAGAGGGGAGTACGACTGTACGAGGGTCTACTGGTTCGTCTGCTGTCGCCGGAGAATAACAGCAGGTGTGGGTGAGTAGAGGGATGGCTAGGCCAGCGATGGGAGTACGGTGGGGCGGTGAGGCCTGCGCGGCAGCAGAGCCGGCCGCGGGGAGGAGGGAGCAGGCAGTCCCGCCGGTGCCTGTTTGAGCGGCTAGAGCAGGAAGAGTAGAGATTGAAGAAGCACGACGGCCGTTGGATGGCCATCCAACAGTCACTGCTTGTGTATCAACCTTTTTTTAGGAAAGCCTCAAATCTATGGAAAACAGCATACAGCCCATCTGCCATTGTTTCTAATAATTTACAGCCCATTTGCTAATTATTAAGGTTTTTTTTGGAGCCCATATTCTTTTTGTTAGCATTACAGCCCATATCGTGGCCACGGTTAAAAAATTATACGAAATTTTGCATATTTTGGTGCGGTCCGAACTGTTTTTAATCCCGAAATTTCGACTCACAATCAAACTGATTTTAAAAATTAATGTATATCAATATAAAATCCAACAAATTCTCCACGCATAAAAATTAATGTAATTTCAAATGTCGAAATGAAAAAAAAATTATTTGTAACTAATTGTCGGTTTGATGTGTTTTAAAAATGTACAACCCATTTCTCATTACTGATGGGCCATTTTCTCGGCCAGCCGAATGAAAGCTCTCCTCGTCTTGAAAGATTTGCAGCCCAACAGGCCTGACAAAGCGACTTACTTGGCAAATCACAAAAAAATTGGGCTATGGCCGTGGACCCAGCTGTCAGCCTCTCCACGTACAGTACTCTTCCGATGGAATGTCGATGACCACATTGACCACGCTGCGTCGAGAGCACCAAGGTGGTGGACGATGGCGAGGCCTAGGAAGGGGACGACACGGAGCTGGGGAAGACGCGGCAGTGGATGCCCACGCGGAGAGGAGTACGAGGGCTCACTAGTTCGGCTGCAGTGTGAGGCTGCCGTCGCCACAGGGCCTGGATAGCGATGGGAGTAGTAGGGGCAATGAGGCCTCATCGGCAGCACAGCCGGCCACTAGAGGCATGAGCAGGCGGTCTCCCCGGCGCTGGTTTGGGCGGCTGGTGCAAGAAGAGCAGTGATTGAAGAAGCAGCAGGACCGTTTGATTCAAATCCAACGGTTACTGCTGCTAGAATCGTTTGTTGACTAAGTTGACAAGCCCTGCGTACGCGTCAACTTAGTACGCCCATAGGTCAGCCTCCCAACCGGTGCGCCCCAGATGTCAGTGGGAGAAATCATTTTTTTCGCGTAATAAGGAGGCAGTTGGTTGCGTGCGGCCAGGCCAGCGGAGGGAGTAGGGTGGGACGAGGAAGCCTGCGCCGCATCACAACGGGCCACAAGAGGAGGGAGCAGGCAGTCCCGCCGGCGCTAGTTTAGGCGGCTAGAGCAGGAAGATCAGAGATTGAAGAAGCATGTCGGCCGTTGGATGGACATCCAACACTAATTGCTGCTAGAATCGTGTGTTCACTGACAAAGCCTTGTGTAAACTAGTCAGCCTCGAAATCTGTGGCGTGTACATCCCATTTGTTATTATTTTTATAATTTTTACTCATTTTCTAATTCATATGGAATTTATTGCAGCCTGTTTTCCCATTTTAGAATTGCTGGCCATTTTCTGGTCAGTACTAGGGTCAAAAAATGAACTAAATATGTGGGAAATTTTGAAAATTCGCAAATTTTTGCTGGGGAACAAAATATTCTTAATACAAAAATTAATAGCCATACTAAAACAAATTTAAAAATAAATTAGTACTATGTCATGTTAAATCCAATGAAATACGTATAAGATATCAGTGAAGAACAAAAACAAAAAAAGAAATTTATATCCCATTTGCTATAAATTTTTTGGAATTTTTAACCCCTTTTGATATTACTTTTAACAGACATTGACCATACTCTTAAGCCAGGACGGAACGCATCCCTCCTTGTCTTGAAAGATTTGCAGCCCAGTAATTCGGAGAAAACAAATAGGCCTAGCTTGGGTATTCTTCAAAAAGAAATACTGGGCTACCTATTTTCCCAAATAACTGGTGCATGAGCATTTAGCTTTATTTATTTATTTATTTACTTATTTATGTTTAGCAGACCATGAGCATGTACTTGGGCCGGACTCATGTGAGAGCCTCCCTTCCAGTTAATTATGGGCTTCTTTATTGGGCCTTCATCAGTGGGCTGCATGTTATCAACAAGTGGAAAATGTGTTCCGAGTTTCAAAAAAATGTGTTCTGTATGATAAATAGTATGCGCTACGTACGGTACGGGGCACTAAAGGATCGAACCGTGCAACGACTTCCAAAACATTGTGTTTGTCGTTCTAACAACACATTTATTCAACCAATAGATGAAATATACTACTGATTGTACATTGAAAACAACAGCAGCAGCAACCAGGGCTGGGGGTGCAACAGAAGCAGTAAGCAGGCCAGAAGAGTGAAGACGTAGCTCTCTCTCTTCCAAACCAAACATCAGCCATCATTACAAAAGGGCTACCAAAAAAGAACAAGTGTATGCATCAAACTAAATAAAGATCCTACTACACCAAGTGTACGCATCTAACTAACTGGCTCAGTTAGACATTACTATTTATTAAGCTGTGGAGATTGGCTGACGGCTTGAACCGGATGGGTGCCTGACGGGGGAAACTCCAGCCAGCAGGTCAAAGTCTGATACTTGCGACCCTCTCTCCTACTTTGGGCTACAGAGCGCGGCAGCACATATCAGGGTATGGAGCATGCAGAGACGCATGGTACGCTATGTACACACAGTTTTGCCTGATGAACGAAACCGTGCTGCCATCATGATCCTTGCCGTCGGTTATCTCCTGGTTAATCGGATAATTCAGTCTGACAAACAGAGAGCGTGTACCAAGGCTACTTACCAGCCTCCAGTCAAAATTTCCTGAAGGCCCAGAGAAGATGGGATCCTGCTCAAAGACCTTGCAGTGACTATGATTGTATTCCGCGAAACAACACGTCTGGTACGTGCGAACGATCATCAATCTTTCGCCGTCGTCTGATCGAGCCAGGAACCACCTGCAACTGCCATGCCCCTTTTCCTTGAAAGGTTATGGGATTAGGAAGGGTAGGGACACCAGGCGGCCTACAAAATCATATCAAGTTGGAGTCAAATAAAAAAGGGCTCTTGGTTTAGTCAATCTTAAGAATAGCATGTTGTGAGCATGAATATTTTTTCAGCAAATGTTGACAGTAATATAAGCAAGCCATCATGATATCATAGGAAAGTAACATACTGCTGTAACAGCCATTTGTAGCGATGACTGGAGTAGGCCAGCAATATGTCCAGCCATAGAAGGAGTCGACAGCGTAAATGAAGCCCTTGTGTTCAATGGCATCAGAGAACCATGGAGGATGTATTATCCTGCGATGGATGTGCAGATTTATCCACTTACCGCAGAGACCTGTCAAATAGGCGAGACCGCGGTTGAAGAATGCAATTAGCCTGAAGTCTTTATAATTCACAGATCTTGTGGGCACTTGGCAGATTACAACCTTGAGCAAATCAAACTTGGTATCATGTTGGCTACTGTAAGATTCTGAGTATTTTGGGCCGCGGTGCCAAAGCAGTGCAGCGTTAATCGAAGGAAGGGGGATCAATCGCCGGGTGTAGACCTCGACGAGCATCCAGCTGCCATGACCGTCGACGAGCACCATCCAAGACGTGTTCATGCCGACCTAGTACATACCGTTAGTGTAGTTGAGGCTGACGGGGATCGGATCGCAGTCAAGGGGGTTGATGCTTGCCACCCTACGATCGTTATGTTGTGTGACACGCCGTTTCTCAAGATCAGGCAGCATTAGCAAGCAAGGAGCTGGCTTAAAAAGCTCCATCCTGAGGGCTTTGAGTAAACGGTACAGCCCCGACGAGCACGCGGCGAGCGGCCTGGTAATGAGATTGTCCACACGCGAAACAATGGGCTTGATTACCTCTGTGGGGAGCGAATTCCAGCCACTCTTTCGTCGGACGCTGCTCGGTTCTGCCATTGTTAGTGCTTGGGTTTCGGACGAGGGGGGAGGCGCCTTAGCGGGGATGGAAGATTGGACGAGATTATGTGTGAACAAAAATGGAGAAGCGAATATGTGCTGTGGGAAGTGGACAGGTGATGATGACTACAGCATGCCGCTTGACTTACGAGACACATACCAGCAGCGTAGGGTCATGTCGATGCCAGACAACTTGCTTGAGTGATCACAGTACTGGTACTCCCTACAATGCTATGCCCTAACTTGCTTGAGTAGAGTAGGACTCTGCTCTACTACTAGCACCGGAGGAGTAGTATATTCTAATTTAAAATAGTTACAAACTTCAATGCCCGAGCGTGGAACGACTACGAACCGTGCTCAAAGACTGTGTCTACGTGGTGTCTGGACATGGTCGACAACCTCAACGCCAACGGTGCTGCTCCCGTTGCACCGTATGTGTTTCTGTTCTTCCAGTTCGAAATCGTGGTAGAATTCATGTTTCTACTCTGTATCCTACTACTATGCTAGTCCACATGATTAGTTGCGAACGATGACTTCTTCCCCGACCTCGGCAACCTCATCCTCGACGACATGGGCGACAACGTCAACGTCGGCAACCAGTGAGATACAGGGTGTAGGATGTGGTTTGGGAATTTGCATGCCTTTCCAACCAGTGAGATACTTCGTACAAAGTACGACAGAGAAGGAAGCTAAAAGTAAACAATCAAACAAGCATTTTTGCATTTGTTTTGCATTGAATCGTTTCACAAGCTTGACTAGTGTTGTTTTTCTACTTTTACAAAAACCGCATCGTAATTTTAAAACGTGCATTTGCACGTACATAAGTAATAGTAGTACTCCCTCCGTCTAGGTGTATAAGTCTTCCCTCCTTCTTGGTCACGGTGCACAACCGAAGATGACTTATTGACCTGGACGGAGGGAGTAGCACAGTCTGCAAGCATATATCGAGAGAGACGTGTAGTGCGATAGTGGAAAAAAATTATATGAGACCAGGTCTCACGGTTAGCAGGTGAGACCCGTCCTGATGGATGACACATGGCATTCACAAATCACAAAGCATCTAATCTCTCCCCCCTGATTTTAAGTGGGGGGTGGGGGATGCTTTGTGATTTGTGAATGCCACGTGTCATCCATCAGGATGGGTCTCGCGTGAGACCTGGTCTCATAGAATTCTTTTCCTGTGATAGTATATAGTAAGTTTGTGCTATATGCACGTACTTGCAAAATGCGTACGAATACACAAGGTTTCCAAACTTTCCCTTTTACATACTTAATTAAGGACGCTAAAAATTCCTGAACGTTCGGGATTTATCATTTGTGTCCCAAAACTAATGAGATCGCCTTACAAACAAAAATTATACTCCTCCTAAAAGCCACGGCGCTCACAGGAGCACTTGCGGTGCGCCACGAGTGCCCTGGTGCGCGACCGTTTCCCAGCGCGCCAACACAATGCCTCTTCCTCAGCCTCGCAACTCGCGAGGTGCTGATTGGCGGCTTGCCGGCAGGCGAGCGCGATCTCACCGATGTGGTGATCCGGCGCCAACAGGTACTCCTCCTCGCTGGAAACGTGCACCCGGTCCACGTAGCGCCAAGCGTAGATGAGGCGCTTGGGCCCGACTACACTCAGGGTGTCGGCACGGGCGTCCTTCGCCAACCTCACGGCCCTCGCACGAGCCTTCTGCCAAAGAGCCAATTGCCTGACTCTCTCGGACGCGACATAGGCCTCCCAGGCAGCTTGTCCCGCGGTGCGCTTCTCTTCTTCGGCCTTCATCTCCGCCTCTATTTTGGCGCGCTCTGCTGGAGGCAAAGCCTCCCACAAGGCGACATCCATTTCTTTCCAAAGCTCCTCAAGGCTGGGGGGGCTCGACGGGTGGCGCGGTGTTCTCCTCATAGCAGGGAACCGACGCGTCCTCTGACGTGCGTGCTGGCGAGATTGGGAACACCGACGCGTCCACCTCGATGCGTCGCGGTGAGGAGCGGAACACCGTTGCGTCCTCCTCGACTAGTGGCGGCGAGGAACGGAATGGCGACGCATCGTGTAGCGGCAAGGAGCGGAACACCGACGCGTCCTCCTCGACTAGTGGTGACGAGGAGCGGAACACCGACGCGTCCTCCTCGACTAGTGGCGGCGAGGAACGGAACGGCGACGCGTGACCGTCCTCGCGGTGCAACGAGGGGCTCCTAGGGCTTGGGAGGGGCTATGCCATGGTGGTCGACGTGAGAGGGAGGGGGAGGAGATAGCGATGAACGTGAACATGAGGGGGAGGAGATAGCGATGTCGTGGGAGGCGCAGTATTTATAGCGAGTAATGGCACACCTACGTAAGATATGGACTGAGCTGCACTGACTTAACTGCCGGTCCAGTTGCGTCACTGACATGTGGGCCAGACCCCTGTTGGGCCCATGTGTCAGTGACCGAATGCACCTGCAGTTAAGTAACAGCTACGTGGGCATATTTGTTGGAGTAAATTACGGGGGAGCAAAGGGGTGGAAATATTGCTGGTCACAACGGATTGGACGAGCGTGGGGGGAGGAGAGTCATGCATGCAGATTTTTTCACACGGGGTGGAGTGGTGGGACCGCCGGAGGCAGAAGGAGAGTTTGGCAGGCATATTGTTTCCACACATGGAGAGGAAAAAATTTGGAGACGAACGGGATTCCTGCAGGTATGGGGAACGGTGCATAATAAGTCATCTTGCATGCCGGTCTAGGTATAGTCTCAAGTCATTAAAAACAAACACGCCCCACACATGTTCATATTTCAAGGTGCACTAAATTATTGCATGCGATGATTAAGGCTGGCCATAATGGTGGTATCTTAGCTGGTATCATGCACACGGGAATAGCAAACATGCTGATGTGGCAAAGAATTAAAGAAGAGAGGGGGGTTAGAGTAACTAGAGTTCATGCATGCATTGGTAAACACATTTTTTGTGGAGAACGATGGCACTAGTTGAGTACTTTTGCAGACTTCAAAAACTATTCCACAATGTGTCAACATTCACAATGTCAAATCAATATTTTTACACTCATTATAAAACGAAGTTCTTATACTCCCTCCTTCCATCTATATAGGGCCTAATGCGTTTTTTGAGGCTAACTTTGACCAAATGTTAGAGCAATAATATATGACATGCAACTTACACAAAGCACATCATCAAATTCGTATGTGAAAGGAGCTTTCAATGATATAATTTTCACATTATGCATGTCATGTAGTATTAATTTTATCAATAGTCAAAGGCGGTCTTGAAAAACACATTAGGCCCTATATAGATGGAAGGAGGGAGTACTCATTATAATCAGTACTCCCTCCGTCTAGGTGAGCAAGTCATCTTAGATTGTGCACTATGACCAAGGAGGAGGGGAAAATGAGAGATCTTAATGTTTATTTGCTAATTAATAGCATTGCATGCAATGAACTAACCACTGCATGTCGTGTTTGGTAGTCTCAAGTCATTAAAAGCATGCACACCCACATCTCCTATTGGTTGATATGTCAAGAAACAAGAAACGAGGTAGAAGTTAATGCACCGCGCCTAAGTGTTTTGGGAGTATTGTAGATATTGATATTTTTAGTATAAATTTGGTCGTGGGATTTCATTGATGCCTGTCAAAGCGTTGACAGGTCTGCTATGCGTGACCTGAAGATGAAAGCGTTGAGCATCTCAAAGTTGATCAACAATCTTCAATTGTCAAATATTAGCCGTTCGGCCAATAAGGTGGCACACTTAATCGCTAAGTATAGGTTTGACAATAGATTAGATGGTATTCTTGTAAATAACGTACCGCCCTGTGTGGTGAATATTGTCTCAAATGAGTGTACTGGTGTGGCTGGTTAATTAATATAAGGTGGTGTTCAAAAAAAGTATAAATTTGGTCAAACAGTTTGCAAACGGTTGACAGGAGTAAAAAGGACCAGAGGGAGTATCATGCATGCGGAGTAGGCAAAAAAATTGCTTGTCTAAAAAAGGCAAAAAAATTGCTCATTTATAGCCGGTCGAAGTCTCAAAGGGCGCGACCGCGTGAGGGAGGCGAAGGTCGTGGGAGGCGCGACGTTTGACGGAATTAAGTGAAGTTACATCCACGCGCCGGCATGGCGTGCGAACAGGCAGAAGCTATACCATCAAGCCTACGATATGGGTCTAGTAGAAATGACATCTAGTGGGTCCCGCATAGTTCTCGAGAAATCTTTGGGGGCTTGCAGCCGTTTATCCACCGGGCAAGCTAGCAACCCCACGTCGTTCGCATGCCCTACTCGTCCCCATCTTCTACCTTACAACGGTTCACTCCCAATCGTCCCGTCCTTTCACATTAGTTCGCTCCCAGTTTTTTTTTGCGGGGTACAACAGTTCAACTTCTCCTAACCCTCCTCCAAAATCCATGGCCTCCCAAATCTCCATGGTCGCCGCTGAGTACCAGGTTAGAGCCATCATCGGCGATCAGTTCATCGTCACCTACACACGTGGATCCGAGACGGTGAAAGCATGGCTTGCTCGCTTCCTACGCATGTTCAACAGTTCAACGGATGAGTGGGTCGCTGGGCTAGATGTTGAGTACACCATAGTCCTGGGACAAGAGAAGGATCTAAAGGACGAAGAGAGGAAGAAGCCCGCCATGATCCAGGTTTGCGTACATAACGTTTGCTTGGTCTACCACATATGCCATGCCGACGTTGAGTGCCAGGATTTTAAGAACTTCCTCAAGGACAAACAAGTGAAATTCGTTACTATAGGCTTTAAGAATGAAAGTGATGTCCTGTGTCGGATAGGTCTCGTTGTAGGCCAGCCCTTCGATCTCCAGAAGGCAAGCCTGGTGTCCTCCTCTCAACCTTCAATGTTGACCCTGGCAGCAGCCATGATTGATCCTTCGTACGCTAAACTGAAGAAACCTCATCACGAGTTTCATCATGCATGGGAGTCCAAGACATTAGATGAAGATCACATCCTATACGCAGCAATGGATGCCTACCTTTGTTTAAATATCTACAAGGGTTGGATGAAGAAGCAGAGCCCAGTGTCCGGTTCAAGCAAAGAAGCGTTGGCGAAGAGGAAGAGGAAGAGGGACAAGGACGAAGTCGAGGACTCGGACTCGGACTCCAAGTAGGTGGCAGTGCCGTCGCTCATGCTGGTTCTACTGCAGTGTCAAGCGGACTAGTTGCTTATTAGTTTATTTTCAAGGGTGTGTTGTGCTGAAGCCCCAGCAGAACTATGTTTATGTTCTTTCTCGTTATTTAAACTCTTTAATACGTACAGTAGTACTAGTACTATGTCTTACTACTGTTCTTCTTGCAGTTGGTACTGCTGCTCGTATCTTCGTGTTCCTACTGTACTTAATACGTTCATACTAGTAGTATAATTTGGGTCAGTCGATTTGTGAAAGAAGTTCGACGGAGCGAAGGAAGAAGACGGCAGAAGAGGTGGAAGAAGCCCTTCTAGCCATCCATGTTGCATCAAACGGCTCACATGAGTCGACTGACCCAAATTGCTCCTTCAGATTGCAGGATCCACATGGCATTCAAGGTCTCGAAGGTAGATTCCGCGTCCGCACCCGGTTTGCGGGCTCGACGCGCGCGCGAGTGGCTTCGTCGTGACAGCCACCATGCGCGCCTCCTCCGCGCGGGCGGAGACGACAATGACACGCTAGTTCCCCCTCGCCGGCGTGCTGGAGCACGCGCTCGTCCTCCTCTTCGTACGCTGCGTGCATAGACGCGGCTCCACTAGCTGCTCGCGTGCTTGGCAGCGCGGCGACATCGCGAGGAGGGACTACAGACGACGTGAGCGGGCGAGCCTTCGGCTTCATGGCACTCGGATGGCGGCGACACGGCGGTGATGGGCGAGATATTGTTGGCTGGAGCAGGTGGGCGCCGGCATGCCCAACGGCGGCGGTGGCATATTGATGAGTGCGCGTGTGGGAGCTTACTTTAGTTTTATATATAAGGTTGGTCAAACTTAAAAGGAAACTGTACTAGTACATGTAAACATTAGACTTAGGCAGCGCTTTTATTAGTTACTAGCTTATGTTCTTGCCCATTGTGACCATCCTTAGTACCACGGCCATGATATGGAATCATGTGCAAGTGCGTGAACCGCGGCCGCGCGGTCGATCGAACGGTGCGTCACCATGTCGCGCTTGAAGGACATCCACCGAACCTTTTTGTGTGTGTGCAAACAATCCTCGAATATTACTCAACTTTTTTTCCTGTGAAAGTTCTTGACGCTGGAATATTTCCATATATTTGAATTTAGCTCCAGTTCGTGTTTATTTGGATTTGGACGTCTTAGGTGCGCCCTAGTTTTTTTAATACTGATTTTGTATGTGTGACTGAGAGAGAACGTGTGTATGTGTCCATATGTGTGTTGTGGCGGAAGGGCAATGTGGAGACGGTGTGCATGTGATACAGACATAGAGAGGTGTGAATGTGCAAATGATAGTGCATGAGTGAGACATAGACAGATGCCGATACGTTGTGTATACATGAGAGAACAGTCTTCTAGTCTACTTGTGTGTGTGTGAGAGAGAGAGAGAGAGAGAGGGATAGAGAGAGACAGAGAGAGGAGCATCCGTAACACAACAACCATCTCTCTCGATTCGTCCGTCCCTCGCACAGTCGCATGCAACACATGCATCAACGCGCACATTTTGACACCCTCACCCGGCCCCTGCCCACCTCAAGGCCCGCACAATCTCTTTGTGAATACCTATTTCTCTTCGTAGGTTTTTTTTCTCAATATCCGACACACACACACACACGCATCACAACACACACACACACACTCCCCCGAGCACACAATTCATCCCCATCCAAGGTTATACGGCGACCACTCTCGCTTGTGCTTCTTTGCACCCCAACATGCACAACACCTCAATCTTCAAAGAGGTCAATGAGCAGATCAAAGATGGCGACCACACCGCGCTAGAGAATGCGGGGTCATTTGGAAGCAGGGTGATGTGATGACGGCTGACTGACTCCTCCCCCCACCCTCTCTCTCTCTCTTGCACAAAATTACCAATCCCTCTCTCCCCCGCACAAAATTGTCAATCCCTCAACCCACGAGATCCTTCCCCTCTCGTCCATGTTTTTCCTGCTCTCTCATCAAACATGTTGTCTCTTCTCCTTCCACGTATACAGAATCCAGATGCACACGCATCTCATGTATATTACATGTATGCATCTTTCTCACAGACCTAACTTCTTCCTCTCTCTTTCTCTCTCTATCTCTCTCTCTGTCTCGTTAGGTTTGTCTCCTACTCTCTCGTCCACATACATACAATCTTTCCCGCCCTATCTGCTCCATCTTCAAAAGCTCTCACTGCACGTTTCATTCACACATTGGGATATGTCAAAATGTTGCTTCTATAATGGCTGATGTAGAGTTATGTTTGTTCTTGTTGCATCCTACAAAGTAATAACTATGAAATGCATTTAGATTCTCATTTGACTGGGATTATGTGAGTTTGAGCATGTTGTGAAGTACTATAGACCTTGTACACATCTTGGGATTCGACAATGATTGTAACTATTGAATTGTATAGACCATTACATTCGAAGTCAATAGCCTAATATATTTATTTCACAATTTCAACAAATGATTAGTTCATTACAAACTAAGGAAACAAATGTGTACTCCCTCCGTTTTTATTTAAGTCCGCGTATTAGCATTGGTCAAAGTCAAGTTTTGTAAACTCTTAGAAAGCTTATAACAAAAAATATTAACATATACAATAACAAATAAATACCATTAGATTCATTATTGAATGTACTTTCACATCATACATATTTGTTATGGTAAATGTTTATATTTTTCTATAAACTTGGTCAAACTTTAGGATGTTTGACTTCAGTCAAACCTAATATGCAGAGTTTACTACTACTACTCGCTAGTTGCTTAGCCGAATCACTCAACACGCCACACGGGGAGTCTGGTGTCACAAAATTTTGAGGTCGGCGGGAAAATCTCCCGCGACCCTGATTCAAGCAATGGGAAGTTACCATCATAGCCTTCGGAATAGGCCTACGGATGACGCTTGGTAGGGGGCTGTTTTCATAACTTCAGGTTCACCCTACCCAGCCAACCCCACCCGGCACCCAGAGTAGTACACCTGAATACTCCCCAATTTCTATCCCCACCGCAAAATAGACTTCTCCACGGCACCGCAGCCTTCGTGCTCCTCCCCTTTACATCGGCACACTCGTCCACTGCTGCGCATCTGCCTCATCGACGACCTTGTACGCCGCACTGGAGCCGGTCCACCATCGTCGTCATACACGGAGCCTCTTCCCCGGCATTGTCTTCCACGGTCTCGGATCTGCTTCCCGGAAGACGACGCCAAGCACAGAAGTACCACCGTCGTGGACAATGAACTGACTCCCATTGCCGACCATGACTCACAGAGGCCGCCGCGACCATCGTTCTCCTCCTCGGTTGGTAATGCGTGTATTGAATCACTTAGCAGTACATGTGCAGTTCCAATTTTGTTCATACCTACGCTTCAAATTTCCTGGGTGCTATTGTTCCCGTAAAAGTAATTGGTTACAGCCTCCATTGTCCAACAGAATATCAGCTTGTAATTATGCGTCGCTCCTGTATCGCACTGTGCTTGGGTAGGTTTTTCATCTGCAACCAGTAGTGTGGCAAATGATGGAAAGGTTTTTAGAACTAGCAAAATGCCCATGCATTGCATGCATCAAGATGCATTTGTATGAGTAGTTTATCTTGTTGGAGATGCTCTAACATGGCAGACGAGTGCTTTAATGTTGCCCAGAAGATGCGTGAGTATTACTAGTAGTATATTTTTCTTGCCATGTTGAGATTTTAAAACCACGAGTGCGAACATGCAAAGGAGCAATGAAGACCAAACACGGGATATTCGGGACATCTTCAAGGAGCGTGGCAAGTTAAAGAGGAGCTGCACCGAACCTGTAAAACAAGCTTTGGTAAGTAACACCCTTTCAATTACTTTCATGTAGCCTCGTGTTCTTTGATGTGTATATGTTGTAGTTTCTGTTTCTCTTAAGCGTGGTGTTCTTCGATTGTAATAAGAAGAGTCATAATCGTCCTAATGCTTTCGTTCTTAGCTTGATGTAGGAAGTGGGTGTTCTCACCTTGTAGTCTGATTTTATTTATTTTTTCCTTTTGAATTCACTTCTCCGAGTTCTGTTTATCTGGCTTCTACTAAATGGATCTAGGTTGCTCTAAGTATTGATCTAAAAAAGAAGTAACATCGTGTCAGGATGCAGTTCCTACGAGGAGGGAAGTATGGTCAACCTCGAGATCATGTTTCCAAAATGAGGTTGGATTACACACAAGGTGCCAGTTCCCTAATGATGCTGGATTAGACACAAGGTGCAAATTCCCAGATGATGCTGGATTACACACAAGCCAGGTGGAGTCGTCAGTTGTTCGTGTCCTCGTGGCATTAGTAAAGGCTGAAAGAAAGCGTCCAGCAGCCCTTGAGAATGTAGCTGAGTTCCTGAAGAAGCGAAAAGAGCAATCAGATGCTCTCTTCACCCAAGCCAAAGAAGATATGGAAGAAGCCAGAAATAAGCTAGCAGAGGCAGAGCAGGCTAGGCGTCTCCTGCTATCTAAAATTGTTGTCAATACAAAATTTCCTTCATAATAGCTAGGTTCAAATGTTTATCTAGTCCGCATGCCTGTTGAGATGTTCGTGCATCTACTGATGTGGTACAAAATGTTTTTTTTCGGGTCTTGTAATAACAACAATTACTTTCCAAACAATAACAGACGAAGCATTGGACATGGTATAGTTCACGCGCAAGCCCGACATTCCAAGTTCAACTTCCACATCAAACTCATGTTCACAGATATCTACACATTCATACATAATGTCCACAACCATGACTCACTTCAAATCCAAAAAAATGTGAGGAGAGTTATAAATAAAGAAAATCCTCTACTAGTTCCTGCTACCAGTGTGAGCACAACAAGTCAAGACCATGCGTAAATTAATTATATTTTAGTCATTTTTTGTGTTCTAAAATGCATGCCGGCTCGTGGAAGGACGTGTTGCCGGCACACGCGCGGATTCCATGAAGGCAGGCGGGGCAGTCTTAAGCTGGTTGCACGCGGTGAGGAGGCGTGCTCAGCCGGGCCTGCAGTGAGTGCGGCCCTCTTGGCCGGCGCGCCGGTTCAATGCCTGCGCTATGAGAGGTCGCGTCCGTGTCAGAGCAATCACTCCCTCTAGTCCTTCTTTGTTTGGGTATAACAAAATCTCGTTTTCCATTCACATTTTAGTGGTAGGAGTTGTGCGTATGTGTCTATGAGAGAGAGAGAGGAGACGGTAGTCGGGGTTGTCTGATCGGTAAACAAATGAATAATGTCAGTCTGGGATGGAGACGAAAAGGAGACCGCAACAAATGTTGCGTCTACAGGAGAGATAGAGAGAGTAATTTTAGTTGTATGAGTCATATGTAGAGACATATAGGGTGTGTGAGAGAATCCCATAGAGAGAAAGACAAAGTGAAAGACGAGTGGAGACTGTGTGTTTGGCGGTGAAAAAGAAAGCTTAGGTACCGAGTGATACCAGAGAATAGTAGAGACGTGAGAGATAATGAAAACCGTGTAATTTATAATTATAGGGAGAGTGTGACACTTCTCAAGGGAGACGTCGAGAGACCAGGTTTGCGAGGATAGGAGCAACATGAAGTGAGCGTGTGGGTGAGATGGAGAAAAGAGAGTGATAGCTACCTGAAGGGGCATGCATGCGAGAGAGATGGGCGTGAAAGGAGTGAACAAAAAAGGGATTCAAATATTTGAATTCGAGATGATGATACATGTAATCCATACTCGAACCAAAATTGATCTATCAAACATGCATACTCATATGAATTCACGCACATCTATGTTATTTAATATGTAGATATTACTGATCCATACATTTTAGTAGAACATAATTTGGTTAAAAAATTCGAATTCAACCTTAAGATTTCGAGATCGTTGTATTTGTAAATCATATTATACATATAAAGGAGAAGAATTCTTTGTTGTGATTTTGAAAGTATATATAAAAAATGATGTATATAGAATGTAATTCCAATTGAAAATGGATCCCGCCCAGAAAAAAAATAGAATACAAACGGGATTCAAATCGAGTTGGCACGGTAAACGTGCACTCTGCTAAATTTGAATGAAGCGGGGAAATTCGCAGTAACCGCCCGAAACCAAAATCTGTGAGATGGAAATCACTACTGCCTATGCCTGCCACGCAAAGCCTATATGCTGTATTTCTATAGGTTTCGACAGGGGTAGGTTTGTAATTTCACCCAAACGTGACGTAACCGCCTCTCACCCGGATTCATACATGACGGGTGCCAAAACACAGTGTGTCCTCGGCCGAAATCGACTCCCTCCCCGATTCATATTCATACACGGTGGGCGCCAAAAAAACTCTCGTCGGCAAATATTCGGTGTATGTGAGATTACCGTCCTATCCCCAACCAACTAGTGTTGCTGTGATGTAGTAGAAATTTGAAACGAGGGCTAAGTTTGTAAATTTCCTTGCATTTGAGACAAGCGCGCCCTGAATACATGGTTCCCCCCTTCCTCTCTACCTCCCTTTTCCCCATTCGTACTTCGTGGGCGCCAAAACACCTTCTCCACCCCACCCTCCTCCGTCCGCCGCCCTCCGCCACCCCATCCACCGCCGTCCTCCTCCACCATGCCGGAGCTGATACATCGACACCGCCGTCCATTACAAGAGATCGACCTCTCTCATCCACGGCTTCGGACCGGGATCCTTGCATCCCGTCCTCTCGCTTCATCCCCGTCGTCGTCCACCTTGCCGGCACCGCTCCTACGACTGTCTCGTCCACCGCGCCCCACCGCCACCGTCTACCCTCCTAGATCTGCTTCCACGCTGCCGACAGCCATCGCTACCACAGCACCGTCAAATTCTCAGTAGATGCGTACACGGCGCCGCACCAGAGGCGGTACTCTTTCATATCTGCTCAACTTATTTATCGCAGCAAGAAAATAGATCGCCACTTCTTTACTCTGATTTCTTGTCTTGGTTGCGAAGTTGCCTTTGTCCGGTTTGCACCTTCAGATCCGCCATGGCACGCTCAACACCATACTCGCAATGCTTATGGTTTTCCCATTTTATATTCCACACTAGTTAAATCACAGTAGACTAAATTTCAAAATTGGGTCAGTCGATTTTTCAGAGCTCGCCGGAGTTCGCCGGTGCGATCGAAGGGGCTCGGGTGGTTGTGGGGCCTCGCCGAACGAAGAAAAGTCGACGCGGGTGGGGGTGGGGGTGGGGGTGGCGGAGGAACACAGGCGGTGGGGGGCGGTGGTCCGGCCGACGGCCTGTGCGGTGTTCTGTATGGGAAGAATCAGAGACGAGGAAGAAGAAGGGTTAGGAGACGTAGGATATTCATCCAACCACCTGAAATGGTCGAGAGACAGCTAGGAGTTGCATTCTTAATGCGCTCTGGTTCATCATGTGTGGGCACTGTGCAACCAACATTTTATTATCCAAAATCTGCTTGCTCTTCTTTACCATGTTCCTCTTCCGTTCTTCTTTAATATGTACTCTCTCCGTTCCTAAATAGTAGTCTTTGTATAGATTCCACCATGGACTACATATGGAGCAAAATGAGTGAATCTACACTCTAAAATGTACCTGGATACATCTGTATGTGATCCATAGTGGAAATCTCTACCAACACTTATATTTTGGAACAGAGGGAGTATGATAGTAGTACAGTATGTTCCTTGTACTGAAGATGAGCAGGGACATTTGCAGTGTAGAGGTCTATACGGTCGGTTGTGATGGACACTTTGAGCCTCTTTGATTCGTAGGATCTTGTAAACATAGGAATAGGATTTGTAGTGGCCTACCCACTTGAATCCTATAATAATAGCAAGGAAATGCGGGGAGCTGTGTCGCCTTTGAGAGTTACATTGATATTAACAGTACCGCACCTTCACTTGAAGAGAGCTGGTATCCGAAGCCTTTCTAGCCGTACCGGCAATACTAGCACATATATTCCAGCAAGTTCCACTTTGCTGATTTTACTCTGATGCTTAAGGTTTTCCTGTTATATTTACACTATGATCTGTGTAGCTGCTTTGTGTCGCACTAGCAGCAGTCCACTCTTGAAGCTAAACACTGCAATGACTTACAAAATTGGCACCAAGGCATTGAGTGCCATTCTGGATGCAATGAAACTCATACGCTCCCCACCTGTTGATTCTTGTTCAGAATATGATCCTAATGACTATTCTAACCTCGAGGAGTCAAAGGCAGATGGCCTGTCCTGTTCACCCATCAAGGTGCCTGTTCTAATTTGGCAATGTTTTATTGATTGCGGGTATCTTGGATATGTTGTCTTGCATTTCTTCTACTTTGTTGCACCGCCATTTGCTTTGTTTACTCATCATATATGTCGAGATGCCATACCCATCCATTATCAATACATATTCCATCTGTCATCATACCATGTCTTTCCACTCAAATGTTGTTCTTGTGCATCAGACATCAAAAAGGAAGAGGGTGATTGCCGAACCTGAAGGAGCACTAGCAAAGTCCTTGAAAAACATGGTGGTGCCGGAGAAATCAGACAGCACCCCACTTATATTGGTTGTACAACTAGTGACACAAAACGTAGGACCGACTCCAGCAGACTGTACCCATACTTCACTGGCCACACCACTAGCCCCACCACACAGGACCTGCACTCTAGCAAAAGGTATACTGATTTCATTTGCCATAGCACCAGCTGTACCATAGAAAAATCCCACTCCAGCAAAAAGTACAGCAAGTCCACCGGCCAAAGACCTATCCCAACTGCAGAGACGGCCAATTCCTACAGATTGGAACCCCATTCCATTTATTCCCAGTTTAAAAGACAATGCTTTCAATGTTGTTAGGGACTACGTGCATATATTCCCATCATGGGAAGATTATTGTGAAGACAAACACCATTTTCACATCTTCCTATCCAACTTACGTGTAAGTGCTATTATTCATGGCTATTATTTTCCTTTTTTCTGCTGATTGAACACACCAATGATTTACATTACATTGTTGTAACTAGGCAAGGGTCAATCTGGATAGTCATGACGAGCAAAGCTTGCTTGTGCTTTTCAAGGAAGCATTGCAGCAGTATCGGTGTTACCTGAGGAAATCACACTTTGATGGCAAGTCTATAAACGAATTTCTGGTGAAGTCTCCTGTGCTAAATTTAGAAGACATTGAATGGAAATACCTTGTTATGCACTGGTCTCGTTCCCAGGATGAGGTACTGTCTATGAAATCACATGACAATTTGAACTTCTACTTTTCCGCATGTGCCTTACGAATCTTTTTTGCAGGAAATCTGCTCGAAGAAGAATTCCAGTTTGACAAGAATGACAGGATATCGCAAATATGCTGCCCGCTGCTTTGCTCTTGTTAGTACCTGTTGTCCTATATCACTGTACTTGTATACATACCTGGTTCATTATGTGACAGCAGTATGCATGATAGCTTGCTTATCAATTGTTCGCTCCAAATTATCTGATCTGTATGAATGGTTACATTAGTGTAGAATATATCCAATGCTAATGTTTTTTAGCTCTGCATTGTTCTTGTAAGTACATGCTATCCTTTATCATTGTACTTATAATGATAGGTAGTTGTTCGTGTACCATCATTCTGCAGCTTAGTTTCCTTTGCCCTCCATTTTCTACACATCAGATCTATATTTACTCTTACCATAAGGTTGGTACTGAAGAAGTTTAGCTGTGCATTGCTCTTGGCTGTACCTTTTTCCTATATCGCTGCACTTACATTTATAGCTACTTGGTTATGTAGCATCACTCTTCATCTTATCTTAAATATTCTCCATTTTTTGTATATTATCACATCTATATTTACTCTTAACAAAATGTAGAATAAAGGCAATGCTTTTGAAGAAGATTCTATGGTAAACTTCTTGAATTGCCCCCCATCAGCATAGACAAGGCCTTTATAGAGCCTGTCTTCACCAATAATGTAAGTTTGTCCATCTCAAGCCTTCAAACTTTGTTGTATATATTTGGTTAGGCATGACTGCAATAGCTGTTTATTTTTGGTGTTTGCATCAAATTGCTTGTTTAAAGTTTATTATATGTAGTTCATAAACAAAAGTTCATCCTTTCTCAATTTAAGTTTTCAGTTGTACGACCAAGTTCCTTCTTCATACCATGTAAATTAAACTATACATAGCAAGTGATCTTCTTTTGCACTGCATGTATGCTTCTGTTCTTCATTTGTAATCCAGTGGTGTGGTGAACCTACCCACTACAGCACAATGTCATATTCTGCAACGTCTTAACTATGAAAAATGTCATATCATTCTACTATTATTTAAACCATCTCTTTATTTGCCAATCTGAAATGGTATAAATTGACAGCACACTAACCATTGATACTTACGAGTTCTTGATCTGTAATCCAGTGGTGTCGTGAAGCTGCCAACTCCTTCACAATGTCATTTCCTACCATGTCTTGACCTGAACAATACCATATTGTGTTAACGCAAATTTAAACTGTGTCACTTTATTCGTCAGTAAGAAATGTGATGATTTGTCAGCACTGATACTTTTATGTGCAAAACTTGTCATCTGTTTGCTTGTTTATCTTTTAGAGTGAGGAAGATATAAGTGTTGAACAAGCGCAGTCTCATCATCTTGCTCAGCTGCTTGCACTGCAGCTCCCCAGCAGGGCTAACATTTCTTGAACTCTATTGAAGTGCTGTCGGTTTTGTATATTATTTTGTCGGCGTGTTTATTTGCACTGGTGGTGATCTTTGATGCCCAGTGTATGTAATCTGCTGTCTGCTTGTGCTTTATTATCATAGTGGCGAACTTTAATGCCCAATGGATGTAATATGCCGTAATTTCTTTATTATATAGTATAGGTTTTTTCTTATTCACGATGTTGCAGTTATTTTACTATATATATCCTATCTTTGCAGTAAACTGGCCAAACCGTAAAATTACGGTACATAATCAGGCCGTCATGCAATCACGATGTAGGTTGGGCCTGAAACATGCCGATCAGCTCATGGGCCGGCAGCAGCCCGAAATGAACCCCGGCCCATGATTGTGCGAATCAAATCACGGGCTTTTAACAGGCCGAAAAATTGTCTCGGTCCTTGTTTGGCCCAATTAGATATCGGATGCGAGCAGGCTGGATGCAAACCGGGCCGTAGTTAGGCCCAACTATATGACGGGCTTTTAACAGGGTGAAATTAATATAGGGCCGAAATGTTAAACGGGCCCTTAACAGGCCAAAACTAATATCAGGCCGAATTACTAAGTGGGCCTTTAGCAAGTGGGCCCAAAAGCATAGTGTCCAGTTGACGGGCCGAATCTGATATGGCCATAATTAGGCCCAAAACCTCTTAAAGGGCCGGACCTGATCTGGGCCGTAATTTGGCCCAGAACATGGTAGGCTTCTAATAGGCCAGATCTCATATGGGCCACTATTAGGCCCGGAGCATGGCAGGCCATTAATAGACCGTATCAAATATGGGCCAGCATTTGCCCAAAACATGGCAGCCAGTTAACGGGCAAGCCTACTAGGGTCCTCAAAATCTTGTGGGCCTACAGCTGGGCCGGCCGATTAATGTCGGCGAAATCTCGTGGACCTTTAGCTGGGCCGGCCCATTGTGATCCGCAAGAATTTTGTGGGCCTTTACCTGGGCCGGCCTATTAAGGCACACAAAAATCTTGTGGGCCTTTACCTAGGTCGGCCCATTATGGCCCGCGAAATCTTGTGGGCCTTTAGCTGGGCCGGCCCATTATGGTCCGCAAAATCTTGTGGGCCTTTAGTTGGGCCGGCCCATTTAAACTTGTTGGGTCGTGCCACGTGTCGACGTATCATAGGCGCCTTCTGTCCAGTGAGTGGATGACATCTGTCCCGACGATGACCCGACACGTGTTTCCTCTAGCCAATGATGATTTTACACATGGAAAATCCCCATTGGTGGGGGCTGTTAACGGGTTATCGGAACCAAAACCCAACTCGATAGCTTAACGGCGTTCCATTATGGTGGATGCCACGTGTCGGTCACCCTTGACGAAAGCACTTCTGTGACGCGCGATTTATCATCATGGAAGTGGACACTTCCGTGATGATAATTTTGGTGATGTCATGGAACACTTCTACGATAGCACAGGTATGACTATCTTGATTCTGTCATAAATTTGTCATGGATGTACATGCATGACAAAAAAGCGACCTACTGTGACAAACACGTATCATCACGGAAGTGTATTTTTTTGTAGTGTTGCAAACGTTACTATTTTAACGGACTTTGTTATTCTTGATATTCCCGAGGATGATAGTATGTCTATTATTCTTGGAAGACCCTTTTTGAATATTACATGGGTTGTTATTGATTGCACCAAAGGCAATGTCACTTTTCAATGGTAATGAGCATACGGTACACTTTCCAAGGAAACAACCTCAAGTCCACAGTATCAATTCTATTGGAAAAATTTCAACAATTACTATTTGAGGTTTTGAATTTCCTCTTCCTACTGTCAATAAGAAATATGATATTCTTATTGTTGGGGACATGCACATCCCAGTTGAGGTAACCTAGTGTTATTCGAAAATTCTCCGGTTTCATGCAATTCGGAATGTGTTTGCTAACAAGACTTGATCAACCTTGTTACTGGATTCCTTTTGATGAGCATGAGATGGGTGAATTTAGAAAACACAACTCTCTGTACCCTCTTTTTATTTTCTGTTATTTATATTTAGTAAAGAAAAAAAAGTAATTTATGTCTGTTTTCTGAATTATCCGTGCAATAAAAAATACCCCGAAAATAAAAGTTCTCCAAATTCCCTGAAATTTAAATATGATTTTTTCTAGAATATTTGAGAATATCTAGCACTGAGAACACACCAGGGGGAGCAAGCACCTGGCCACGAGGGTCCAGGGTGCGCCTCTGCCTCGTGGGCCCATGGTGGCTCCCCTCCACTTATTCCAGCTACCACACACTCCTTCCTCCCAAAAGTTCACTAGCCAGCTCAAACCCGAGTTCAAACTCATCTTGCTGCCATTTTCGATCTCCTAGCTCAAAGCTCCATTCACAAAACTGCTTTGGGGGATTGTTCTTTGGTATGTGACTCCTCCAATGGTCCAATTAGTTTTTGTTCTAGTGTTTTATTCATTGCAAATTTTTTCTGCTTAGGTGACCTTGTTCTTGAGCTTGCATGTCAAATTTATATGGTCAAAAGTAGTTTTAATGCATGATATTGCCTCTAGGCACTTGTAGGAGTAGTTGCTATCAATTTTGTTGAGTTTGGTTCACTTTTATTTTGAGTTACTAAAAATTTCAGAAAAAGATGAAGAGATTTTTGAGGGGCTCATCGAGCCGAAGCTCGAAGGATAAACAAAGTGAAGAGAACAAGAAGCCCAAGTATAATCTCCCTCGCACCGGGGAGGTTCGGCCGTGTGAATGGCCTTGTGATGATTTCTTAAGAGCAGCCGGGATTTATGATGATTTCTATGAATTGGCTGAGAATGCAGGCCTCACCGCCTGCCTCCACGACCAACGCGAACAATATCTCTTACTCCCCAATATCTTTGGGAGAAACTATCATTTCCATGCTAGGAGCTCACCACCTATGGTAGAATTTTATTTATATGATGAGCATAAGGAGATGTCACTTCGTGATTTTTGTCGGGTTTGTTTGATCCCTTTTGAGGGCAGTGTAGAGGAACCACATCGTGATGATGTGGAAGGGTTTATTGATACAATTGCTATAGGGGAAACGTGAAAGGTTTCTGATGCAAGAATTACTAGCATACATTTTCTTGTTTTACGTTACTTTGCAATATTTGCTAGTAGATGCTTAATTGGTCGCAGAAACTGTGGCAACCTTAGTGCCCCTGATATTGTTATTTTGTGCCATGCCTTGTTCCGTGATGACACATTTAGTATGGGCGCTATTGTTGCAAAGCAGTTAAATCTTAACCGTACTAAGGGCCCCATCTTGGGAGGTATTTTCGCCTCGCGCCTCGCTGCACATTTTAACATACCTATTAGACATTATTAGAAGGAAGAGAAGTTGTTGCCTCCTATTTTCTAGACTATAAGAGTATGGTAGCACATGATTTTATCGTTAAGAATAAGAAAAGGATGCTTAAGTACAAGCTGATATTCGATAAAAATCACCCTGAGACTATTACTTTGCTTGCTCCTTCCATGTTTGACTTATCTACAGGAAAGTACCTTGTTCCGCCGGAGGCCATTAACGCCTACCGAAACCCCACACCAGCTACAGAGCCAGAGCTAGAACCACATTTTGATCCCCACCTGCAGTTTGTTTATCAGTGGAATCCGGAGGAGGTTGCCGACCAGTGGCACCAGGGGGATCCTTCTCAGTATGACCCCAACTATAACTTTGGATATCCGCTAGGCCAACCGTGGCCATAGACCAACTTAGGACAAAAGCCTAAGCTTGGGGGAGTACGTATTTCTCACCGACATTACATTCTTGTTCACACACTCATGCTAGTTGTCAGTGCTCATACTTTTTAATTGTATCATCAATGCTAGTTTATTTTCATTTTCTTGGTTTCTTCTTGTGTGTTTGAAAAACCTTAAGAAAAACCAAAAAAATTAGTTGTAATTTTAGTTAGTTTACTTCCCATGCCTGTAGTAGCAGTAATTAAAATAAAACCCAAAAAAATTTCTCGTTCTTCTTTTGCTTGTTGGGAGCTTTCCCGTGTAAATAGTTTTGTTTCTTTTCTGTTTTTTGGGGGTCGAGAGGAGAAGACCATGATTAAAATGTTAAGTGGCTCTTATATGCATTATGGTTGATCTAACAAAGAGCCCATATTACCTCGTCTTCTCTCTTGAATTGAATGCTTGCAGATTCTAGCTTAGTCCAATGCACGTGCACTATTATTATTATCCACACTATTCGGTCGTGTGAGTGAAAGGCAATAATGATGATTATATGATGAACTTATTGAGATGAGAAAAGCTGGTATGAACTCGACCTCTCTTGTTTTTGTAAATATGATTAGTCCATCATTCCTGATTCAGCCTATTATGAAAGAAAAATATTTGCAATGACAATTAGATATTGTAGTTTCTTATGCCATGCTTAATTAGCTAGGAGCTTCTAATGGTTTACCTTGCGTGCCAACATGCTATTAAAATGGTTGTGATGTGGTATGATAGGGTGGTACCCTCTTTTAAACGATTCGAGTGGCTTGACTTGGCACATGTTCACGCATGTAGTTGAAAAAAAATCAACATAGCCTCTACGATATTTATGTTCATGGTGCATTATATCCTACTCATGCTTGTATTCGGTGTTGATTAATTTTAATGCATGTTCATGACTGTTGTCGCTCTCTAGTTGGTCGCTTCCCAGTCTTTTTCTAGCCTTCACTCGTACTAAGCGGGAATACTGCTTGTGCATCCAATTCCATAAACCCCAAAGTTATTCCATATGAGTCCACCATACCTACCTATATACGGTATCTACCTGCCGTTCCAAGTAAATTTGTATGTGCCAAACTCTAAACCTTCAAATAAACATTCTGTTTTGTATGCTCGAATAGCTCATGTATCAACTAGGGTTGTCTGTATCCTCCATGCTAGGCGGGTTATTCTCAAGAGGAGTGGACTCCGCTCCTCACTCACGAGAAAATGGATGGTCACCGGGATGCCCAGTCCCATGCTTTATGCAAATCAAATCAAAATAACTGCAAACAAAACTCCCCTGGGACTCTTGTTAGTTGGAGGCACTCGTTGTTTCGAGCAAGCCATGGATTGATGCTTGTCGGTGGAGGGGGAGTATAAACTTTACCATTCTGTTTGGGAACCACCTATAATGTGTGTAGCATGGAAGATATCGAGATCTCTCGGTTGTTATGTTGACAATGAAAGTATACCGCTCAAAATATTATTCATATCTATTTCAAAACCGAGCTCTGGCACCTCTACAAATCCCTTCTTCCCTCTGCGAAGGGCCTATCCATTTACTTTTATGTTGAGTCATCATCCTCTTATTAAAAAGCACCAGTTGGAGAGCACCACTGTCATTTGCATCCATTACTGTTAGTTTACATTGAGTATGACTTGATTGGATCTCTTTTACCATGAATTACAATGTTTAGTCAGTCCTTGATCTTTAAAGGTGCTCTGCATTTATGTTTTGTGGTCTCAGAAAGGGCTAGCGAGATACCATCTTGTCATATCATATCATGATTGTTTTTAGAAAGTGTTGTCATCCGAGATTTGTTATTATTGCTTGCTAGTTGATTATGTCATTGATATGAGTAAACATTAGACCTAAGTGTTATTGTGAATATGGTTAGTTCATAATCTTTGCTGAAAACTTGAATGCTGGCTTTACATATTTACAACAACAAGCGCAAACAGAGTTTGTAAAAGTTTTTATTTATCACTTTCAGTTTATCAACTGAATTGCTTGAGGACAAGCAAAGGTTTAAGCATGGGGGAGTTGATACATCTCCGTCGTATCTACTTTTCCAAACACTTTTGCCTTGTTTTGGACTCTAACTTGCATGATTTGAATGGAACTAACCCGGACTGACGTTGTTTTCATCCATATTGCCATTGTGTTATTTTTGTAAAGAAATAAAAGTTCTCGGAATGACATGAAAATCAACGGAGAATTATTTTGGAATATATAAAAAATACTGGAAGAAAGATCCACGTTAGGGGGCCCACACCCTGTCCACGAGGGTGGGGGCGCGCCCTACCCCCCTGGGCGCGCCCCCCTGCCTCGTGGGCCCCCTGATGCACAACCGACCTCAACCTTGACTCCATATATTCACTTTCCGGGAGACAAAAATCAGGGAGAAGGATTCATCGTGTTTTACGATACGGAGCCGCCGCCAAGCCCTAAACTCTCTCGGGAGGGCTGATCTAGAGTCCATTCGGGGCTCCGAAGAGGGGAATCTGTCGCCATCGTCATCATCAACCTTCCTCCATCACCAATTTCATGAAGAAGTGTTTGCCCGTGACACCATTAAGAAGTACCGATGATCTACCTGAAGAATAAACGCATTTAATCCATTCAATCCACTTGTCATTAAAACCCATACTTGTCATGATTTGAATAATGGCTGAGTGTTGCACGGTGTCAAAAGCATTGGCGAAGTCTAGTTTAAGCAGAACAATCTCTCGCTTGGATGCTTGGCATTGGTGGATGTACTCGAATGCCTGATACGTCTCCGTCGTATCTACTTTTCCAAACACTTTTGCCCTTGTTTTGGACTCTAACTTCCATGATTTGAATGGAACTAACCCGGAATGACGCTGTTTTCAGCAGAATTGCCATGGTGTTATTTTTGTGCAGAAATAAAAGTTCTTAGAATGACTTGAAAATCAACGAAGAATTATTTTGGAATATATAAAAAATACTGGAAGAAAGATCCACGTCAGGAGGCCCACACCCTGCCCATGAGGGTGGGGGTGCGCCCTACCCCCCCTAGGCGCGCCCCCTACCTCATGGGCCCCCTGACGCTCCACCGACCTCAACCCTGACTCCATATATTCACTTTGGGGAAGAAAAAAATAAGGGAGAATGATTCATCGCATTTTACGATATGGAGCCACCGCCAAGCCCTAAACTCTCTCGGGAGGGCTGATCTGGAGTCTGTTTGGGGCTCCAGAGAGGGGAATCCGTCGCCATCGTCATCATCAACCTTCCTCCATCACCAATTTGATGATGCTCACCGCCGTGCGTGGGTAATTCCATCATAGGCTTGCTGGACGGTGATGGGTTGGATGAGATTTATCATGTAATCGAGTTAGTTTAGTTAGGGTTTGATCCCTAGTATCCACTATGTTCTGAGATTGATGTTGCTATGACTTTGCTATGCTTAATGCTTGTCACTAGGGACCGAGTGCCATGATTTCAGATATGAACTTATTATGTTTTCATGAATATATGTGAGTTCTTGATCCTATCTTGCAAGTCTATAGTCACCTACTATGTGTTATGATCCGGCAACCCCGAAGTGACAATAATCGGGACCACTCCCCGTGATGACCGTACTTTGAGGAGTTCATGCATTCACTATGTGTTAATGCTTTGGTCTGGTACTCTATTAAAAAGAGGCCTTAATATCCCTTAGTTTCCAATAGGACCCCGCTGCCACGGGAGGGTAGGACAAAAGATGTCATTCAAGTTCTTTTCCATAAGCACGTATGACTATATTCGGAATACATGCCTACATTACATTGATGAACTGGAGCTAGTTCTGTGTCACCCTAGGTTATGACTGTTACATGATCGATCGCATCTGGCATAATTCTCCATCACCGATCCAATGCCTAGGATCTTTTCCTATATTGGTCTTCGCTTATTTACTTTTCCGTTGCTACTGTTACAATCACTATAAAACCAAAAATATTACTTTTGCTACCGTTACCACTACTATCATATTACTTTGCTACTAAACACTTTGCTGCAGATATTAAGTTTCCAGGTGTGGTTGAATTGACAACTCAGTTGCTAATACTTGAGAATATTCTTTGGCTTCCCTTGCGCCAAATCAATAAATTTGGGTTGAATACTCTACCCTCGAAAACTGTTGCGATCCCCTGTACTTCTGGGTTATCAATTCCCAGGCTAAGAAATCATTGATGGTACGTCCCTTAAGAAAACCATATTGGTTGCGGTGCACAATCTGTAAGATGATCTTCTGTAGACAATTGGCTAAGAGTTTCATGATCAACTTAAGACAGTAGTTTAGCAACGTGATGGGTATGTAGTCGTTAACTGTCTCAGGGGCTTTGGTCTTTGGGATGAGAGTGATCTGGCCGTAGTTAAGGCTTTCAAGATTGAAGTTGCCATTTTGGAATTCATCACACAATCGATAAAAGTCTCCTTTGATCACTGGCCAACAAGCTTTAAGAAATGTACCGTTGAAACCATCCGGGCTAGGTGCTCTATCAGGGGGCATTTCTTGAATAACGGCATCAATCTCCTGCGTTCTGAAGGGGGTGGTGAGGCTGTCAAAATCCACATGATCTCGAATCATCTGAGAGAGATTGAATTTCATCAGAGGTGGTTTGGCCGTCCCCATACGAGTTTTGAAAGCCTCAAATAAAATTGATTCTTTTCCAGCGTGGTCATTCACCAAAGTATCCTCACTAATTTTCAGGGTGGAAATGAAGTTTTTCCGATATCATTCCGTGGCCACGGCCTAAAAGAATTTGGAGTTCTCGTCACCAAATTTAATCCACCTAATAGTGTATCTCTTTTTCCAATTATCTTTTTGGTGTTGCAAAAGTTGCAGTAGGTGTTTCTTGAGGATAGACTGAAAATTTTGTTCCTGTCTTGTCAAAGTACGGCGATCCGCAATGTGGTCAACCTCAACGAGTGCTTTGTTAGTGTTAGCGATAGTTGTTTTCAGTCTTGAGATTTTCTTACTTCATTGACTGATGTCATGACACATGTTTTTAAGTTTCTGATAGAGACTAGTCGCAGCGTTATCAGATTTACCATGTTTGTGAGGTTTATTCCACACATGAGATACCACATCCATAAAGCCAGGGTGAGCAATCCAGAAAGTTTCAAAACTAAAGATCTTGGTCTTTGGAATGTTAGTTTGAATCACAATAGAGCAAGGTGTATGGTCAGATATTGGGCGCCCCAGGGGGTTAAGCATGGTGTTAGGGAAATTTGAGGTCCAGTTCAGAGTGGTGAAGAACCAATCGAGTTGCTCGAGTAAGGGGTTTTGCTGCATGTTTGACCAGGTGTAATTTCTCCCCTTGATTGGAAGCTCAGTCAAGTGTTGTTCTCTTATAAAATCATTGAAAGTAAACATGTCCTGTACACTGCCCCTGGTTTGTTCCTGTTATCGGGTGAGCAGATGTAATTAAAGTCTCCAAGAAGAAGCCAATCTTCTATGGGTGGTATATCTATATCAAACAACCAGTGTGTAAAGCTGTCACGCAAATCACCTTTACAAGGACCATATATGTTTATAAGCTTCCAGGAATGAGATGATATTGTGGAGGTAAATGCAACACCCAACGCAAATTGTTCTTGAATGAAAACTTGACATGTAAAGAGAGAACTACACCAAATCGTGATGATCCCTCCGTAAGCACCAATCGAGGGAATAAACGCAAATGAATCAAAACGTTGTGGATGGATCATCTTAAGGATACTTGCGTTAAAGTCTTACATCTTTGATTCTTGCAAACAAATTATCGAGCAACTGAGGAGCTGATCGCATTAGAGAGCGCAAGTAGCTTTTTAGGAGAATTTAAACCACAGATGTTCCAACATAGTACGTTCCAATTATGCAAAAGAGACATCTAGGAAATAATTATTTAAGTGTAAACTTAGAAGGTGGGCGAAGTTGGGCCATTAGCAGCCGCGTTGAGCGCCTCGTCAGTCAGTTCCTCTGCCAGAATCGCGCAGAGCTGGGTACCAATTTGCTGCATGGTGGAGATAGCTGTGGGCGGAGGAATCTCGGAGTCCGTAGCGTCACCCTAAAGATGTGTAGATGAATGCATAACATGCAGAGTAGAAAGAATAATCCTGGGCTTCACCTTGGACTTGGTAGGGCGAGCATCCGGGTTGAGATTAACACGAAAACCGTCGTACTTGTTTTGTCTGTTGCTACGACGAAGAGGAGCAGGGTTAAGGGGGGCAACAGACTTGCCCTTGCGGTTCTTCATCTGGGTTGCTGCAGTAGAGGATGATGGAGCAATGTTCAGCAGATCTAGAGCAATGAAGGGCAACGAATCCACCTGATCAGAGTCATGGGGCATAACAGCATAAAGATCAGAATTGCTTGGGGTCACAGGTGCACCATCATCAGTTTCAGTTGGTTGGAGCAAATCGGACCATTTAGAAGTTTCAGACTGCACTTGAACTGAAGCAACAACAGAGCTATCGATGTGTGGTGTGACATCATCATTTGTCACCAAAGAAAAAGGTTCCTCCGTGATGGGCAGGGACTAACTGGATGGTCAGCATCAACAACAGTGGTGGTAATTTCTTGGATGGTAATGCTCGAAGAAACAGTAGGGTCTACGACTTGGTGAAATTGTAGTACATCATTGACTGCAGTAACCTAAATCTCCGCATGGACTGGTTCAGAGCGAGCACCATAATCATGACGCCACGGTCCCATAGTGGCCAGATATGGGCGGAGGGCAATGGAAATGGACACATTGAGTTGGTGTCGTGGGATAGGATCATCAAGCAGAAGTGCAAGCAGCTGCTTACCTTGAAAGGAGAGACCAAAGCGGAGTCCATGACTATGCATGTCCACAGTAACAGATAGAGATTGTTGCAAATGAAGAGTGTTGGGAGCCACGGACAAACTTCAGGTTGTTCCACTATAATAAGAGCATCACCAGAATTGTCAGAGCTGGAGCCATCAGACACAGTAAGGAATCATTCCATGCATCAGCAGCATTATCAGATATGTTGTTTTTAGGTACGATGCCATCTTGAACTGCAAGGCCTTGAGCAGCCAGCCAGGCTTGGAAGTTCATTAGGTGTGGAGGCATGATAGGAGGTTGAGCAGGTGGAGATGGAGGCCGCGCACCCCAACCTGCCACATTGTTCTGATGAGGAACATGGCCCTGATTTGCAGGGGCTTCATTGGGAGCAGCATTTTGAACTAGCCAGTTGTGCACTTGTTGCTGGTAGAGTTGTTCTGCAGTGAGATCTGGCCCAAACTGAGGATGAGGGTTGCCATCAGGGGGCGTCTCTTCCCCGGCGGGTGGAATTTCTGGCTGCATTGCATTCCAATCATTGTTGCATAAGATCATTACCTGCACAGTCCAGCAGTCCCGGGCTCCTCCAAGTTTCCAAACAACAAAACTTTTGGGCACAAGCCTAAGATGTATGACTTGAGTTTGATTAGCATAAATTGCCTATATTTCCTGGGGTTGTACCAAGAAATCAGAGACCCATATCCCCCTAGAGCTTTGGTGATGTAATAATCAGTTTGGTAGTCATATGGGAAACCAAAAAACATGATCCAAACTGCAGGACCAAAAGTAGTAGTGTCCTACTGACATCCCCTAGTCACTACATGAGTGATTCTGGCATACGAAACAGATTATTATTTGAAGGTTTAGAGTTTGGCACATGCAAATTTACTTGGAACGACAAGTAAATACCGCATATAGGTAGGTATGGTGGACTCATATGGAACATCTTTGGGTTTAAGGAGGTGGATGCACAAGCAGTATTGCCGCTTAGTGCAAGTGAAGGCTAGCAAAATATTGAGGAGCGACCAACTAGAGAGCGACAGCAGTCATAAACATGCATTGAGATTAACCAACATTGAATGCAAGCATGAGTAGGATATAAATCACCATGAACATAAGTATCGTGGAGGCTAAGTTGATTTTGATTCAACTACATGCGTGAACATGTGCCAAGTCAAGCCACTTGAATCATTCAGAGGATACCATCCTATCATACTACATCATAACCATTTTAATTGTCATGTTGGGCACACAAGGTAAACCATTATACACTCCTAGCTAATTAAGCATGGCATGAGTAACTATAATCTCTAATTGTCATTGCAAACATATTTCATTCATAATGGTTTGAACCAAGAACGATGAGCTAATCATATTTACAAAAACAAAATAGGTAGAGTTCGTACCAACTTTTCTCCATCTCAATGATTTCATCATATATCGTCATTATTTCCTTTCACTTTCATGACCGAACGGTGTGAATAATAATAGGAGTGCACGTGCATTGGACTAAGCTGGAAGCTGCAAACATTTATTAAAAGGAGAAGACAAGGTAGGTTCTCTGTTACATCAACAATAATGCATATGAGAGCCACTCAACATTTTCATCGTGGTCTTCTCCTTACGACCCAAAGAAAAAGGAAAATAATTTCAAAGAGACACACTAATATTTTTTTGGAGTTTTTGTTTTTCTGAAGAAAGTAAAACAAGAACGAGAAAAACTATGTACATGGGAAAGCTCCCAACAAGCAAAATAAGAACGAGAAATCTATTTGGGTTTTATTTTAATACTACAACTAAATTAAACTAGAAAGAAAAACTAAAAAGAAGCGAGAACTAAATTTTTTTGGATTTTCTGAAAGTTTTTCAAACACACAAGAAGAAAGCGAGAAAAAGAAATAAACTAACAAGGATAATACAATGAAAAAGTATGAACACCAATAATTGAAATGAGTGTGTGAAGATGAATGTAATGTCGGTGAGAAATACATACTCCCCCAAGCTTAGGCTTTTGGCCTAAGTTGGTATAGGGCCATGGCTGGCCTGGATAGTATCCAAAATCTTAGTTCGGGTTGTATTGAGTTGCTGCTGCCACTGCTTGAAGGGCTGCAGAGTGGAGGCGAGCGGACTCCCCCTCTCTCTCATACTCGTCTGTGTCCTCTCTGGTTATAAAGTATCTCCGTTTTACCTGAAAGTTAAAGAAGGCAGGAGCGGCAAGCGTAATAAAGAGGCCCGCTCCCTATCAAAGATTAATCTATAAAAGAGGGCTTGTTCATTCCTCTCAAGAAACTGATACGTACCATAGCATTATAATCAAGGAAAGCAAGTGGTAACTCAATGTTATTTTCCCTTATGGGTACTCCGAGATAATTAGCTAACCGGGTGGCATAAATCCCACCAAAGAAATCTCCATCTTTATCATTATTATGTAACCTCCTTGCAATAATAGCCCCCAAGTTATATCGTTTATCACCCATTACCACACACTTGAGGACACTAAGATCTGATGCACAAAGGTGGCTATGAGCATGCTTTCCATTAATGCATCTACCTATGAAGAGAGCAAAATAATGTATAGCAGGCAAGTGAATGCTCCCTATAGTAGCTTGTGTTACATTTCTAGTTTCTCCCCTGGTGATGCTAGCAAGGAACTTTTTACGAGGCTCACTATGAATGCCCCATTGTGGAATTTTGCATGCAACACTAAAATATTCTTGGTCCATGGTATAAGATTTATCATAAAGATCAAATAGAACAGAGTGAGTATTGCGCTGGGAAGTAAACTTAAATCTTTGCACAAATGAATCGGTGAGGTGATAGTACTGCCAACACTTAGCTGACACGAAGTCTTCAAGGCCAGCATTTTGTACGTATGCGTCAAATTCCTCCTTAAAACCAGCATGAACCATGAACTAATCGGATGGCCATTCACAAGGTTGCACTAGAGCTTCCCTTCGTGGTTCAAGGTCTCACTCACGTATTGCAAGTCTTGGATCCTTCTTCGTCGAGGAACCCCCTTGGTATGTCTTCCTAAACATTTTTCTTCCTCTGAAAAGTTTCTGAAATTTTAGTGACTCAAAACAAAAGTGAACAAAACCCAACAAGATTAATTGCAACTACTCATACAAGTGTCTAGAGGCTATATCACGCATCAAAACTACTTTGGACCATATAAATTTGACATGCAAGCTCAAGAATAAGGTCATCACAGCAGCAAAAAAAATCAATATATAAAGCACTAGAACGAAAACTAATTGGACCATTGGAGGAGTCACATACCGAAGAACAATCCCCCAAAATAGTTTTGGGAATGGTGGTCTGAGCTAGGAGGTAAAAAATGGTAGCAAGATGAGCAAGAACACAGGTTTGAGCTACGGTGGGATTTTTTTTGGAGGAAGATGAAGTGGATGGGTGCTGGCATAATTGAGGGGGACCCACAAGCCACCCAGGCGCGCCCAGGGGTGGGCGCGCCCTATGGGCTTGTGGCCCACCGGTGCTGCCCCCTGGTGTGTTTTCAGTGCCAAAAATTCTTAAATATTCTATAAAGAATCATACTAAATTCTCAGGGCATTTGGAGAACATTTATGTTCGAGACATTTTTATTGCACGGATAATTCAGAAAACAAAGAAATAATAGTATTTTTGTTTTGTTTATTCAAAATAACCCAAAGTAAAAAGTGGGTACAGAAAGATGTGTTTACTAAATTCATCCATCTCATGCCCGTCAAAAGGAATCCATTAACAAGGTTGATCAAGTCTTATTAAGAAACTTCTTCCAAATGACATGAAAAAGGAGAATTTTTGAATAACACTAGGTTACCTCAACAGGGATATGCATATCCCCAACAATAAGAATATCATATTTCCTTTTCATAGTGGGAATAGGGAATTCGAAACCTCCAATAGCAATTGTTGAAACTTTTCCAATAGAATTGATGCTATTAACTTGAGGTTTTTTCTTCGGAAAGTGTATCGTATGCTCATTACCATTAACATGAAAAGTGACATTGCCCTTATTGCAATCAATAACAGCCCATGCAGTATTCAAAAAGGGTCTACCATGGATGATCGACATGCTATCGTCCTTGGGAATACCAAGAATAACAAAGTCTGTTAAGATAGTAATGTTTGCAACCACAACAGGCACATCCTCACAAATACCGATGGGTATAGCAGTTGATTTATCATCCATTTGCAAAGATATTTTAGTAGGTGTCAACTTATTCAAATCTAGTATACGATATAAAGAGAAAGACATAACACTAACACTGACTCCCAAATCACATAAAGCAGTTTTAACATAGTATCTTTTAATGGAGCTTGATATAGTTGGTATTCCTGGATCTCCTAGTTTCTTTGGTATTCCACCTTTGAAAGTATAATTATCAAGCATGGTGGAAATTTCAGCTTCCGGTATCTTTCTTTTATTTGTAACAATATCTTTTATATACTTAGCATAAGGAGACATTTTCAGAATGTCAATCAAACGCATACGCAAAAAGACAAGTCTAAGCATTTCAACAAAACTGTCAAAATCCTCGTCATCCTTTTTTGGATGGTTTAGGAGGAAAGGGCATGGGTTTCTGAACCCATGGTTCTCTTTCTATACCATGCTTCCTAGCAACAAAGTCTCTCTTATCATATCTTTTATTCTTAGGTTGTGGGTTATCAAGATCAACAACAGGTTCATTCTCCACATCATTTTCATTACTCGGTTGAGCATCAACATGAACATCATCATTCACATTATCACTAGGTTCATGTTCATCACCAGATTGTGTCGCAGCATCAGAAATAGAAATATCATTAGGATTCTCAGGTGTGTCTATGACAGGTTCCCTAGAAGCATGCAAAGTCCTATCAGTTTTCTTTTTCTTTTTATTACTATAAGGAATAGGTGCATCAGTGTTACTTCTTTGAGAATCTTTCTCAACTCTCTTAGGATGGCCCTCAAGTACAAAGGTTCCTGAGTCATTCTACCACCTCTAGTGATAACTCTAGCAAAATTATCATTCACCTTATCATTCATCTCATTAAGGAAATCATTATGTGCCTTGAGAACTTGTACTACTTGAGATTTTACCATGGAAGTGATGTCTACTACACAACCTTCTTCTTGTAGACGTTGTTGGGCCTCCACGTGCAGAGGTTTGTAGGACAGTAGCAAATTTCCCTCAAGTGGATGACCTAAGGTTTATCAATCTCTAGGAGGCGTAGGATGAAGATGGTCTCTCTCAAGCAACCCTGCAACCAAATAACAAAGAGTCTCTTGTGTCCCCAACACACCCAATACAATGGTAAATTGTATAGGTGCACTAGTTCAGCAAAGAGATGGTGATAAAAGTGTAATATGGATAGTAGATAAAGGTTTTTGTAATCGGAAAATATAAAAACAGCAAGGTAACTAATAATAAAATTGAGCACAAACGGTATTGCAATGCGTTGAAACACGGCCTAGGGTTCATACTTTCACTAGTGCAAGTCCTTTGAACAATAATAACATAATTAGATCATATAACTATCCCTCAACATGCAACAAAGAGTCACTCCAAAGTCACTAATAGCGGAGAACAAACGAAGAGATTATGGTAGGGTACGAAACCACCTCAAAGTTATTCTTTCCAATCAATCCGTTGGGCTATTCCTATAGTGTCACAAACAGCCCTAGAGTTTGTACTAGAATAACACCTTAAGACACAAATCAACCAAAACCCTAATGTCACCTAGATACTCCAATGTTACCTCAAGTATCCGTGGGTATGATTATACGATATGCATCACACAATCTCAGATTCATCTATTCAACCAACACATAGGACCTCAAAGAGTGCCCCAAAGATTCTACCGGAGAATCAAGACGAAAACGTTTGCCAACCTCTATGCATAGGTTCATGGGCGTAACCCGCAAGTTTATCACCAAAACATACATCAAGTGGATCAATAGAATACCCCATTTTCACCACGGGTATCCCACGCAAGACATACATCAAGTGTTCTCAAATCCTTAAAGACTCAATCTGATAAGATAACTTCAAAAGGAAAACTCAATCCATTACGAGAGAGTAGAGGGGAAGAAACATCATAAGATCCAACTATAATAGCAAAGCTCGCGATACATCAAGATCGTACCACCTCAATAACATGACAGAGAGAGATCAAACACATAGCTACTGGTACATACCCTCAGCCCCGAGGGAGAACTACTCCCTCGTCATCATGGAGAGCACCAGGATGATGAAGATGGCCACCGGAGAGGGATTGCTCCCTCCGGCAGGGTGCCGGAATGGGTCTAGATTGGTTTTCGGTGGCTACGGAGGCTTATGGCGGCGTAACTCCCAATCTATTCTGCTCCCCGGTCATTTTAGGGTATATGAAGATACATAGGCGGAAGAAGTACGTCAGGGGAGCCACGAGGGGCCCACGAGGGTGGAGGGAGTGTCTGGGGGGTGGGCGCGCCCCCTACCTCGTGGGCTCCTCGAAGCTTCCTTGACGTGGAATCCAAGTCTCCCGGGTTGCTTTCCTTCCAAAAATAAGTTCCGTGAAGTTTCAGGTCAATTGGACTCCGTTTGTTTTTCCTTTTCTGCGATACTCTAAAACAAGGTAAAACAGAAACTGGCACTGGACTCTGGGTTAATAGGTTAGTCCCAAAAATCATATAAAATAGCATATAAATGCATATAAAACATCCAAGGTTGATAATATAATAGCATGGAACAATCAAAAATTATAGATACGTTGGAGACGTATCAGCATCCCCAAGCTTAATTCCTGCTCGTCCTCGAGTACGTAAATGATAAAAACAGAACTTTTTATGTGGAATGCTGCCTAACATATTTATCCATGTAATTCTCTTTATTGTGGCAAGAATATTCAGATCCATAAGATTCAAGACAAAAGTTTAATATTTACATAAAAATAATAATACTTCAAGCATACTAACAAAGCAATTATGTCTTCTCAAAATAACATGGCCAAAGAAAGCTATCCCTACAAAATCATATAGTCTGGCTATGCTCCATCTTCAGCACACAAAATATTTAAATCATGCACAACCCTGATGACAATCCAAGCAATTGTTTCATACTTTTTATGTTCTCAAACTTTTTCAATCTTCACGCAATACATGAGTGTGAGCCTCAGACATAGCACTATAGGTGGAATAGAATGGTGGTTGTGGAGAAGACAAAAAGGAGAATATAGTCTCACATCAACTAGGCATATCAACGGGCTATGGAGATGCCCATCAATAGATATCAATGTGAGTGAGTAGGGATTGCCATGCAACGGATGCACTAGAGCTATAAGTGTATGAAAGCTCAAAAAGAAACTAAGTGGGTGTGCATCCAACTTGCTTGCTCACGAAGACCTAGGGAATTTTGAGGAAGCCCATCATTGGAATATACAAGACAAGTTCTATAATGAAAGATTCACACTAGTATATGAAAGTGATAACATAGGAGACTCTCTATCATGAAGATCACGGTGCTACTTTGAAGCACAAGTGTGGTAAAAGGACAGTAGCATTGCCCCTTCTCACTTTTTCTCTCATTTTTTTTTATTTTTTTAATTTTTTATTTGGGCCTTTTCTATTTTTATGGCCTCTTTTCTCTTCTTTTTTTATTTGGGCTTTTTTGGCCTCTTTTATTTATTTTTGTCCGGAGTCTCATCCCGACTTGTGGGGGAATCATAGTGTCCATCATCCTTTCCTCACTGGGACAATGCTCTAATAATGATGATCATCACACTTTTATTTACTTACAACTCAGGAATTTCAGATCTTGGTATTTTATTCAAACAGCAAGAAAAGCAAAAGAAAATGACATTCTAAGAATAGCAAACATCATGTGAAGAAGTAAAAACTTAGGATCAACCGAAACTAACCGATAGCTGTTGAAGAAGAAAGGTGGGATGCCAACCAGGGCATCCCCAAGCTTAGAAGCTTGAGAATTATTGAAATATTATCTTGGGAGATTTTTTGTCTCCTTAATTCCTCTCATATCACGGTCTCCCTAAATCTCAAAAGCTTCATCCACACAAAACTCAACAAGGACTCGTGAGATAAGTTAGTATAAAGCATTGCCAAAACCTTATCATACTTTACTGTAGCAAGTCACTAAAATTATTATTCAACATTTCATACTAAATGCCTCTGCATATTTAATAGTCCTATCCTCAAATAGAATCATTAAAGAAGCAAACATATGCAAACAATGCAAACATAACAGCAATCTGCCTAAACAGGATAGTCTGTAAAGAATGCAGCAACATCCATACTTTCCTAGCTCCAAAAATTATGAAAGAAATTTTACACTGTATTAAATTTATCAGAGCTTAATATGCAAAAGGTTTTAACATTTTATCACATTCTGACTTTTCTAGGGAATTATTGCAACAGCGGTAAACTTTCTGTTTTCAAACAGCAACATGTGGACTACTAAAATAGGCATAGTAAAGGCTATAAATGCCACTTTTATTGAAATAAAAGATGCAAATTTTTTTTCTAAATAACAGAAATCAAATCTTAAAAAATTAAATTGACGCTCCAAGCAAAACACATATCATGTGGTGAATAAAAATATAGCGCCAAGTAAAGTTACCGATGAATGAAGACGAAACAGGGGATGCCTTCCGGGGCATCCCCAAGCTTAGGCTCTTGGTTGTCCTTGAATATTACCTTGGGGTGCCTTGGGCATCCCCAAGCTTAGGCTCTTTCCACTCCTTATTCCATAGTCCATCGATTCCTTACCCAACACTTGAAAACTTCACAACACAAAACTTAACAGAAAACTCGTAAGCTCCGTTAGCGAAAGAAAACAAAAGACCACTTCAAGTTACTGTAATAAACTCATTCTTTATTTATATTGGTGTTAAACCTATTGTATTCCAACTTATCTATGGTTTACAAACTCTTTTACTAGCCATAGATTCATTAAAATAAGCAAACAACACACGAAACACAGAATCTGTCAAAAGCAGAACAGTCTGTAGTAATATGGATCGAACACAAACTTCTGGAACTCATAAAATTCTAATATAAATTGCTCGACCTGAGGAATTTATCTATTAATCATATTCAAAAAGAATTAACTAAATATCACTCTCCAAGAAAAAATGGAAGCAATTCTCGTGAGCGCTAAAGTTTCTGTTTTTTACAGCATGATCGCAAAGACTTTCCCCAAGTCTTCCCAAAGGTTCTACTTGGCACAAACACTAATTAAAAGAATAAAACCACATCTAAACAGAGTATATATGAATTATTTATTACTAAACAGGAACAAAAAGCAAGGAACGAAAATAAAATTGGGTTGCCCCCCAACAAGCGATATCGTTTAACGCCCCTAGCTAGGCATGATGATTTCAATAATGCTCACATAAAGGATAAGAATTTAAACATAAAGAGAGCATCATGAAGAATATGACTAGCACATTTAAGTCTAACCCACTTCCTATGCATAGGGATTTTGTGATCAAACAATTTATTGGAACAATAATCAACTAGCATAGGAAGGCAAAACAAGCATAGCTTCAAAACTTTAAGCACATAGAGAGGAAACTTTATATAATTGCAATTCCTAAAAGCATATGTTCCTCCCTCATAATAATTTTCAGTAGCATCATGAATAAATTCAACAATATAACCAGCACCTAAAGCATTCTTTTCATGATCTACAAGCATAGAAATTTTATTACTCTCCACACAAGCAAAATTCTTCTCATGAATAATAGTGGGAGCAAACTCAACAAAATAATTATCATGTGAGGCATAATCCAATTGAAAACTAAAATCATGATGAAAAGTTTAATGGATATCATTATTCTTTATAGCATACAAGTCATCACAATAATCATCATAGATAGCAACTTTGTTCTCATAATCAATTGGAACCTCTTCCGGAATAGTAGATTCATCACAAAATAAAGTCATGACCTCTCCAAATCCACTTTCATCAATATATTCATCATAAATAGGAGGCATGCTTTCATCATAATAAATTTTCTCATCAAAACTTGAGGGACAAAAAATATCATCTTCATCAAACATAGCTTCCCCAAGCTTGTGGCTTTGCATATCATTAGCATCATGGATATTCAAGGAATTCATACTAACAACATTGCAATCATGCTCATCATTCAAATATTTAGTGCCAAACATTTTAATGCATTCTTCTTCTAACACTTTGGCACAATTTTCCTTCCCATCACACAAAAGATATTAAAAAGATGAAGCGTATGAGGTAAACTCAATTCCATTTTTTGTAATTTTCTTTTATAAACTAAACTAGTGATAAAAAAGAAACTAAAAGACTCGATTGCAAGACCTAAAGATATACCTTCAAGCACTCACCTCCTCGGCAACGGCGCCAGAAAAGAGCTTGATGTCTACTACACAACCTTCTTCTTGTAGACGTTGTTGGGCCTCCAAGTGCAGAGGTTTGTAGGACAGTAGCAAATTTCCCTCAAGTGGATGGCCTAAGGTTTATCAATCCGTAGGAGGCGTAGGATGAAGATGGTCTCTCTCAAGCAACCCTGCAACCAAATAACAAAGAGTCTCTTGTGTCCCCAACACACCCAATACAATGGTAAATTGCAGAGGTGCACTAGTCAGCGAAGAGATGGTGATACAAGTGTAATATGGATAGTAGATAAAGGTTTTTTTGTAATCGGAAAATATAAAAACAGCAAGGTAACTAATGATAAAAGTGATCACAAATGGTATTGCAATGAATTGAAACAAGGCCTAGGGTTCATACTTTCACTATTGCAAGTCCTCTCAACAATAATAACATAATTAGATCATATAACTATACCTCAACATGCAACAAAAAGTCACTCCAAAGTCACTAATAGAGGAGAATAAACGAAGAGATTATGGTAGGGTACGAAACCACCTCAAAGTTATTCTTTCCAATCAATCCGTTGGGCCATTCCTATAAGTGTCACAAACAGCCCTAGAGTTCGTACTAGAA
Source organism: Triticum urartu (assembly GCF_056163025.1). Classification (NCBI taxonomy): domain Eukaryota; kingdom Viridiplantae; phylum Streptophyta; class Magnoliopsida; order Poales; family Poaceae; genus Triticum; species Triticum urartu. The sequence goes on from NC_141875.1 coordinate 129,511,436, forward strand.
TAACACCTTAAGACACAAATCAACCAAAACCCTAATGTCACCTAGATACTCCAATGTCACCTCAAGTATCCGTGGGTATGATTATACGATATGCCTCACACAATCTCAGATTCATCTATTCAACCAACACATAGGACCTCAAAGAGTGCTCCAAAGATTCTACCGGAGAGTCAAGACGAAAACGTGTGCCAACCCCTATGCATAGGTTCATGGGCGGAACCCGCAAGTTGATCACCAAAACATACATCAAGTGGATCAATAGAATACCCCATTGTTACCACGGGTATCCCACGCAAGACATACATCAAGTGTTCTCAAATCCTTAAAGACTCAATCCGATAAGATAACTTCAAAGGGAAAACTCAATCCATTACAAGAAAGTAGAGGGGGAGAAACATCATAAGATCCAACTATAATAGCAAAGCTCGCGATACATCAAGATCATACCACCTCAAGAACATGAGACAGAGAGAGAGAGAGAGAGAGATCAAAGACATAGCTACTGGTACATACCCTCAGCCCCGAGGGTTAACTACTCCCTCGTCATCATGCAGAGCACCGGGATGATGAAGATGGCCACCGAAGAGGGATTGCCCCTTCCGGCAGGGTGCCGGAACGGGTCTAGATTGGTTTTCGGTGGCTACGGAGGCCTCTGGCGGTGGAACTCCCGATCTATTCTGCTCCCTGATCATTTTAGGGTATATGAAGATATATAGGCGGAAGAAGTACGTCAAGGGAGCCACGAGGGTGGAGGGCGCGCCTGGGGGGTGGGCGTGCCCCCCTACCTTGTGGCCTCCTCGAAGCTTCCTTGACATGGACTCCAAGTCTCCCGGGTTTCTTTCCTTCCAAAAATAAGTTCCGTGAAGTTTCAGGTCAATTGGACTCCGTTTGATTTTCCTTTTTTGCGATACTCTAAAACAAGGTAAAAACTGAAACTGGCACTGGGCTCCGGGTTAATAGGTTAGTCCCGAAAATCATATGAATAGCATATAAATGCATATAAAACATCCAAGGTTGATAATATAATAGCATGGAACTATCAAAAATTATAGATACGTTGGAGATGTATCAGGAAGCATGTTTACTAATAAGTTTGATATCATTAACAGTTCTACACATGTAGTCTCCCAAGCAGTCAAGCATATAAGCATTTCGTTCCAGTAGGCTACTAAAATATGCATTGAAATTTTCTTGTTTAACAATAAAGTTATCAAATTCATCCAAGCATGGACTAGAAGACTTATTATAAGGAATATCACCTTCATTAAATCTATAGAGAGAATTTATCTCTACTACCTGTGTCGCGTTATCAGGACCATGTATTTCTTCAATAGGTGGTAAATTCTTAACATCTTCAGCTTTAATACCCTTTTCTTTCATAGATTTCTTTGCCTCTTGCATATCTTCAAGACTGAGAAATAGAATACCTCTTTTCTTCAGAGTTGGCATAGGAGGTGGTTCAGGAAAAGTCCAATCGTTATCATTACTCAATATATTATTCAATAGCACTTCAGCTTGTATAATAGTTCGTTCCCTGAAAACACAACTAGCACAATTATCTAGGTGGTCCCTAGAAGCATCGGTTAGTCCATTATAAAAGATATCAATTATTTCATTTTTGTTGAGAGGATGATCAGGCAAAGCATTCTATAATTGGAGAAGCCCCTCCCAAGCTTGTGGGAGACTCTCTTCTTCAACTTGCACAAAGTTAAATATTTCATGTAAAGCAGCTTGTTTCTTATGGGCAGGAAAGTATTTTTCAGAGAAGTAATATATCATATCCTAGGGACTACGCACACAACTAGGAGCAAGAGTATTAAACCATATCTTAGCATCGAGACAGGAAACAACTTAAGAATATAGTAATAGCGAATTTTTTCCTCGTGAGCAAAGAGGTTGGCTATGTCATTCAATTTAGTAAGATGTGCCACAATAGTTTCAGATTCATAACCGTGGAAAGGATTAGATTCAACCAAAGTTATTAACTCAAAATCGACGGAGAATTCATAATCCTTATCCGTAACAAAGATGGGTGAAGTAGCAAACTTAGGATCATATTGCATTCTAGCATTCAAAGATTTTTATTTCCACTTGCATAGTAATTTCTTAAGATCATCTCTGTCCTCACAAGCAAGAAAGTCCCTAGCTACCTCTCCATCCATAACATAACCCTCAAGTATATCAGGCAATTCATATCTAGGAGAGCTAGGTCTAACAGGTGTTTCAAAGTGTTTAGTTTCGATAATTTCACCAGTTTTAGGAATATCATCAGTTTCAGCATTAACTCTAGCAAGTTGTTCATCAAGAAATTCACCAAGTGGCACAGTATTATCAAGCAAAGCAGTAGTATCGTCATAAGAATCATGCATAGCAGAAGTAGCATCATCAATTACTTGCTACATATTAGAATGAATAGCATGTGGTGGTATCACAAGCTTACTCAAAACAGATGGTGAATCAAGTGCAGATCTAGATGGCAGTTCCTTACCTCCCGTCGTAGCACTACAAAAAAATACACTTCTGTGATGATACGTGTTTGTCATAGTAGGTCACGTTTTCTGTCATGCATGTACATCCATGACGATTTTATGATAGAATCAAGATAGTCATACCTGTATTGTCGTAGAGGTGTTCCATGACATTACCAAAATTATCATCACGGAAGTGTCCACTTCCATGACAATAAATTGTGCGTCATGGAAGTGCTTTCGTCAAGGGTGACCGACACGTGGCATCCACTATAACGGGTCACCGTTAAGCTATCGGGTTCCGTTTTGGATCCGATAACCCGTTAACAGCCCTGACCAATGGGGATTTTCCATGTGTAAAATTCTCATTCGCCGGATAATGCACGTGTCAGTTAATCATTGGGACAGATGTCATTCCTACAATGGACGAAAGACGCCTATGATATGTCGACATGTGGCACGGCCCAACAGTGGCCCATTTTAGGTAAAAAAAGGCCAGCCCAGCTAAAGGCCCACCATGCTTTTTAGACACTCGTGGGATGGCCTGTTAACAACCTGCCATGTTTTGGGTCAAATTGAGGCCCATACCAGATCAGGCCCATTCACAACCTGCCGTGTTTTGTGCTAAATACGGCCCATATCGGATCAGGCCCGTTACTAGGCCACTATTCTTTTGGGCCCATTCTAAGACAGGTTTGTATTTTAGCCTATTAGATGCTCGTTTACTAGTTCGGCCCAATAATAGTTTCGGCCTGTTAGCGGCCCGTGGTGCATCTGGGACGTTGTCGGCCCGGTTTAACTTTAGGCCATTTAATGACCCATGCATAAACTGGGCTATTTGTTGTCCAAAGTAACTTTAGTCCTCTTAACGGCCCGCAGTCTTTGTGGATAAATTTCAGCCCAACTGGCCTATCAGCCTGTTAATGGCCCGTGTAACAGTTGGGCCTAATTATAGCTCGCGTTGAATCCGGCCTGCTTACAGCCCATCTGATAATGGCCCGTGACACTTTTGGGCCTATAGCCCGCGTGGATATCGGCTGGCTTAAAGCTCATAATTTTATTGGGCCAAATAGGCCCGAGATATATTTTAGCTTGTTAACTGCTCGTCCTATTTGGGCCAAACATGGGCCTTAAGCAGTTTCGGCCTGTATTGGCCCGTGAATTTTTAGGCTCAACGCTAGCCCAATCTTGGTTTTAGCTTGTTAAAAGCCCATGGTATTCTCTGGCCCAGCTGGCCAGAACTTTACTCGTCTTGTTAAAGTTGGGAAAATACTATAGGTTTAGACCAGCTAATGGCCCAAGATGATTATAGGCCCATGTTTTGGCCCATATGAGTAACGGGCCAGCCTGAAGGCCGACAACACTGAGATCCACTAAACCTTCCGGCCTAAATTACATCATACCGACCAAAGAATAAACTAGACTATACAATAAAGAAATTATGACATATTACATCCACTGGGAATCAAAGTTCGCTACCGGTGATAATAAAGCGCAAGGTGACCACGGATTACATACACTAGGCATCAAAGGTCGCCACAAGTGCATATAAACGTGCCAACAAAAGAATATACAAAAATGAGAGCACTTCAGAAGGCACTAGGCATGGCTAGGACGGGCCCCACAAGCAGCCGAACAAGTTGATGAGACCTCAGTTGTGTCAACAATAGATGCTCCATCCGTAGCTGTATAGCACCATAGTGCGCAAGGCAGTCCTCTGACATCTTCATTGCATCTTTTAATTCAAGTCGGAGCTGAGCTAAAGCAAGCCTTTCCTATTTAAGTTGAGACTCGAGAATTCGAACTGATTGAGGCGGCGACTGCACAGAGGTTGTCTCACACCTGCTGGTGAGTAGCTTCAACTCACTGTCTTCATCAAGACAGGACCTTTGGGTCATCTCGCTCTCCTCAAGATGGTTTGGCTCACTATCTTCCCTAAAGTTCTGCCTGGCATAAGAGATACGAATCTGAAAGAGAGACAAGGACACACGTAACAGGTTTCACAGTTATATAAGCAAATAAATGGATTTGTTCTGCATAAGGAACATGTTTTTACAACTACAATTTAAAACTGATAGTTGTTGCAAACATCCATTCAGATGTAAACAGCAAAGTAAACAATAGTGGAGGAAATGATGCCTATTCAAATCTGTACTAGAACAAAGTTTGAAGGCTTGAGAAGGATGAACTTACATTACATGATAACATAGGCTGGACAAAGCCCTTCTCCATGTTGATGGAAGGATAATTTAATAAATTCCCCAAAGAAACTTCTTTATAAGCGTTGCCATTATTCTACATTTTGCAAAGAGTAAATATAGATCAATTAATATTGGAAGAAATAGAGGATAATGAAGCTCAGGTGCAGACTGATGGTACATATTCAAATAGCAATTAATTAAGTACATCGTTACAAGGCAAAAGGTACTGGCAAGAGGAATGCAGACGTCAATGTGTGCAGTGGCATTGGCTTTATTCAACATTTTGGTAAGAGTAAATGTAGATATGATAATTTGGAGAAAGTGGAGGGCAAGGCAGATAAGATGCAGAGTAATGCTAGACAAACAAATATCTTGCGATACAAGTACAGTAATACCACCACCATCTGTTATTACTTGTTGCTCAAATGGATGTATCTAGCACTATTAAGTTCTAAATATATCCAATTGATCAACAATTAATTCAATACAAAGGGAGTGCATGACAACAGGTACTTACATGAGCAAACCAAAACTTCATAACCATTGTGTTAATTCTACATTAATCTAAGAGTAAATATAGATATTATAATTTCAAGCAAAGGGAGGATAAATAAGCGAACATTTACAGTGATGCTACATAATCAAACAACAATGAGTGTAAGTATGCTAACAAAGGGCAAGAGGTACTGACAAGAGAAATGCAGAGCCCAGTATTGTTGTGAGATCCTATGATCCTTTGAGCAAGGAGATTCATCTGAAATTAGTTTTCATACAAGAGAGAAGGTAAGGCACATGCAGAAATTTAGGATGTCAAATTTTGAATTGATATCATATATAGTACTTGATGCTAGGCTCTCAGTAGTTCTAATAGGGGTTTGGCTAGTGGAGTAGGGGTACAGTGTGGTATAGTTGGGCCTGTGTTTTCTGTGGCTGCTGATCTATCTGATTTAACAGGTATCACTACCTTTTCCAAATACCTAGTTTGTACTCCTTGAGGATCTGCACTCACCCTCTTCCTTTTGGACATCTATTACGAAAGACCAACATTTGACTGGAAAAACATAGTATGACAACACATGGAATAGGTACAGAAAATGGATAGGTATGGCATATACTCATATATGATGCTTAAACTAAGCAGATGGTGTAACAAAGTAGAAGTAATTCAAGAGGTCAGAGGCAAAATATGTGCGACAAATACAACCTTGCCAAGTTAGAGCAAGCACCTTGATGGGTGAATAAGATAGGCCATCCTTCATTATGCCAAATTTGTTAGCCAGTGGATTGTTCCGCAATATTCTTCTTGTGCGCCCATTCCCATATTCATTTTGATAATATTCAATACCTGACATGCATGAAAACATAAAAATAAGTGAGATTATCTTTGTAATGCAGAAGTGATTCTAATCCAATACTGCCTCCCTGTAAACCCCTTTGTGCTATCTCTGCAATTCTTCTGAGAGATGCCATGCATGTTGTAATTTGGTGTGTGTATTAATATAATGTGTCCTACTACTCAAAATATGAGAGCTCCACAAGTGATGATACTTCGCAGATGATAGCTTCAACATATAGTAAAGAAGAACGAGTCGACCTGACCTGACAGATTCAAAATATACTAAGGGAGAACAACTCGACCTGACCAGTCGACCACAAATGTCTCTGCTACTCTTCCCAACAAAGAACATACTTATTAAAGAAGAGAAGAGGATCATCTTAAAGAAGAGCAGAAGAGCAAGCAGATTGAAGATATTACAAGTCTTTCTATACAATGTCGGTTGCCCACCCATGATGAACTAGAGCGCACAGAGAAATACTATTCCTTCCGGTCTCTCCATATGTGGCTCACATGCATTTTGAAACTAAAGTAGGAACATTTAGCTGACCAATTAAACATCTCTTAGTTTTACTAATATCAGCATAATATCATATTTGAATTTGTACAACTAAGCTTGTTTAGCTCGATGGGTGGAGCAGTGCTATTATGACACAAACCGTAAGCATGATGAGTATAGTGTTGACTGTGGCAGTGGGATGGCAGATCTGAAGCTGCAAACTGTGCAAAGGGTAATTAGCAACCGATGCTTGCTTTGAAATAACAACTAAGATTTGGTATGGACAAGAAAGTACAATCAACAAGTGACAAAGAAATGTAATTCTGCTGTCTCTCTATATGTCGTGACATGCATTTGGAAACTCAAGTGGGACCTTTAGTTAACCAATTAAATGTGTCTGTTAACTAATATCAATATCATATCACAATAATATTTGAACAACTAAGCTTTGGAATTTGAGTGTTGTGTTGTTTAGCTTGAAGGGTGGAGTAATGTTAGTACGACATAAAGCACCCACGCATATCATAGTAGAGTGGATAAAAGGGGGAAACCCTAAGCATCAAGAGTAAAATCAGGAAAGTGGAACTAGTTGGACGAGTGGGTGGCGCACATGCTTTTCGAAATGAATATAGGAACATTAGGTGACCAATTAAAGGTTTTCTGTTTTAGTAATATGAGCATCATATCAGATTCACATTTCAACACCTAAGCTTTGGAATTATGAGTGGCATGTTGTTTCGCTTGATGGGTTGAGGTCTTGAGGAGCAGTGCTAGCACGACACAAAGCACCTACGATGATGGTAGTGAATATAAAGGGGGGAAACCATAAGCTTTATGAGTATTGTGACCGTGCCATGGCGGATCTGAAGGTGCAAACCGGACAAAGCTACTTCGCAACCAACGTTTGCTTTCAACTAGGCACTATTTGGTACGGACAAGAGACGTACGGTAAACAATTTATGATCTATTTTATGGGTAAGATCAATAACTTAAGCACATATGGAAGAGTACCACCTCTCTTACGACGCCGTGTAGGCCCCTGCTGATACGTTGAGGGTGCTGCGGGTGTGATGGCTGTCGGCGGCGGGGAAGAATACTTTAGACGGCAGACGGGCGGGTCAGGGGATAAATCCTATTGTCGTGGACGAGGCAGTCGTAGGAGCGGCAACAACAAGGTGGACGATGGCACCGATGAAGCGAGAGGATGCGATGAAAGGGTCCTGGTCCGGCGCCGTGGATGAGAGACATCCATCTCTTGCAGTGGACGACAGAGTAGGGGTACCGGCTCTGGCAAGGTGGAGGATGGGGTATCGGACGGAGGAGGCTGGCCGAAGTGGGGAGGTTGTTGTGGTGCCGACGGTGTATGAATGGGGAAATGGAGGGGGAGGGGGATCTCAAACTTTGGGATGCGCTTGTCAGAAATGTGGAAAAGTTACGAAATTGTCCCCCGTTTAAAATTTCAGACATCACGTCGGTTGCGGATAGGGCGGTAATCTCGCATCTCCCAAATATTTGCCGATAGCGATTTCAGGCGAGGAGAGGTGTTTTCCCGCCCACGGTTGGCGCCCACGGGGATGAACGGGGCTGACAGGTAGGGCGGTTGTGTCACATCTGATGGAAGTTACACATCTGCCCCTATTTAAAATATTTGCCTAACATCGATTTCGGACGAGGAGAGTTTTTGTTTTGCCGCCCACCGTGTATGAATGGGGAAATGGATGGAGAGACACATGTCTTTCGGATGAGCTTCAATCAAATGTGTTGTGCTGCCCACATTTGGCGCCCACCATGTCTGAATGGGCCCAGAGGCGGTCGTGTCACGTCTGATTGAAGTTACTAGTCTACCCCTATCAACAACGGTGTAAATCCGATCGATAAGGATGTCAAGTGTCAGGGGTAGACAGTAATTTCCATCTCGCAAACACTTGCTTCGGGCATCCCACAAATGATAGTGGGTGTTTAGCAACTTCGTTCAAAACTTGGGAGAATTAGCATTCATGTTTGCCCTGGGCCCTGGCAACTAAATTCAAATCCAATTTGTATTTGATTACGAATATCCACAGATAATTCTACGTTTTGTTATTTATTTCTTCAAAACCATGAAAAAGATTTATTCCACCTTTATATATGATTATGATTTAGAAATGTCGTGATCTTCGAATTCAGTAGGTTGGATACACTTTGAGTCAAATAGTTATTTCATCCAATACAATATGCTCACACAAAAAATAGTTCAACTTATGTCAATCATACAAGTATTGAGGATTACCTCGCCTAAAAATTTTGGATCATTACAACACATGGACAACATAGGGGGTCTTACAACATAATCCATTCAGAGACATGACACAACATGCAGGTACAATAATCTAATGACAATTTCAATTGGTATCTAAAGAAGAACTGGGATTACCCTGGGCATTAGATAGTAGAAACATCAGGACCTCCTCCGTCTTCAAATGCAACATTCTTACTTCCTCCAATTCTTGGGTTGCTTGCATAATGCATGCAGCTAATTGCATAATTTCCAGCCTCAAGATCAAGATTACCTCATTCATGGCAGCCACACCATCTCTTTTTGCCTCTAGTAGAGCCTCAAGAACTATAATATCTATGCTCAGACTGCTCTCCGGTGGTGTTGCCTCTGAACTGCTACCATCTGGTTACATGGATGGCGCACTGATTTCACAAATAGATTTTGGGGTTGTACATTGTGTCCTAGTGTGAACGGCATCCTGAAAGGTTTTCACTGGACAGAAGTAAGAGATAGTTATCGCATGATCCAGGCAGTAAGCTTACATGGTAAACGACATATGAATTATTGCCGAGCTTGGCAAGCTATATTTAAATGGTTCAAAGCAGCATCAGCCGAAAAAAATTAAAATGGTAAGATGAAACTAGGGATGTAAGTGACAAATAAACGACATCCGCCAGTCCCATCTAGTTAGTTTTTGCTAGCTCCCTAGTTCATTTTCCTCGAAAAAAACAAAAACTCTTTTGAACTATCATACCACCAGTGGACTTTAATCGGGATTAAACGGGACCCAGTTGACATCCCTAGTTTAAAGGGAGTGTACCACCGCTATATTTAAGTTGCCAAGGAATCTAAGCAGTTGAAATAATCTGAGAAAGCACTTAACAGTGTGGCCTCATATAAACTAGGAAGACAGTCTTGTAATGAAGTTCATAGGAAAAGTTAAGGACTCAAATGAACTAGGCATGAATGTCTTTACGATAGTACAGCAGGCACTGCTGACATATTGGCAAATTCAGGTATAGCCTAACAAGTAACAAACAAGCATTCGAATCAGGCAATACAGCAAAGTAGACAACTGAACTATTTGTAATTCTGTAGGATTACAGGTTGAGGGCACAAGCCAAGAAAGTAGCCCACACGCATTACATTTCACATATACTAAAACACACTGGCTTACCATATGTTGTTGTGAAGCCTCGCTGTTGTTGCAATGTTCTTTCAAGATATCGTCAGCATCACGTGGTTTCAAACCTAGTTGTTGTAGTTTATTCTGCACCCTCTATTTAGGTAAAATTAATTTTAATCACATGCACTTGTTTGAATTGATCATCAATGATTCATCTAAACTAATGAAAGAAGGGTGTGTGCTTACACGACAATATATGTGCTTCACTCTATTTTTATGCTTGTTCGAGGTGCTAGCCCCAAAAGAAAAAATATTATGCTTGATGGGGTTGGCAGCTCAATAATTAATACAATCATCAAATTAGTCATGCAACTTCAGAAGATCAAGAACACACAAAAAGTAATGAACATAGGCTTAGAGTAGTGATGTAATAGCTAGCATCAGAAAATGTAGGGTAAAACAAACAAAAATTAGAGGAACCACATGCTAGTTTGATGATGTGTAATTAAGCATAGAGAACATGAAGAAGTCTGATGGAACCAACAGGTGACATCAGAACAACACCATTATCATAAATATAGCATGCAAGAAGTAAAATAGTAGGCAGTGATATCTAGGAAGTATAGTAATACTTAGGACAAAACTAAAGCATTGTAACTATATGTGCACTGGTTTGTAATTTAGCACATGTAACATGTTGACTGCTAGAAGTATGGCCCTACAGGTGCAATCATAATAACGTGTCTCATGAAAAATTGAATGATGCCCTGATGAAATTCAAAGGTGCGGTACTTATGCTAAGAAAGTGAACGTAGGCGCCGACCGTTGGATAATAGTACCTGATTCTCGGCGGCGTATGGGTATCTTTGTCATACTTGATAGATAAGGATCGTCGATGGTGCTCGTGTTGCGGTTGAGTTTGGGCCGGCTGTCGCCATTGCTGAAGCGGCTCCAGTGCTTCGGTTGCGGCGCCTGTCGACTTACAAGAAATCTCATCTGTGGTAAGTGAAAAGTTGCACGATAAAGAAGAGAAAAACCGAAGGAGTACAAATTAAAATAACCTGATGAGGCTGCAGCGTTAGTAAAGCAAGGCCGGTGGAGTTGAATATGGCGTCCGTGGAGCGGGTCCGGTGCAGTGGACGAAGGCTTCGGCGGGCGCGGTGTACAGTGCTTTCGGTGAGGCGGATCTGTTGCGGCGGACGAGGGCTTGTATGAAGGGCCAGCGTTGGGGCGGACGAGGGAGTCAGTGAAGGGCCTACACTGCGGTGGACGAGGGCACTGATTAAGCAGATCCGGTGTGGTGGACCATGATGGCGGTCAAGGAGATCTAGAGCGGTGGACAAGACAGTCGCTGAAGCAGCTCCGGTGAAGTGCTGAGTTGGCAGTTGGGGGTTCCAAGGTGCGGAAGGTAGATCCGGCGGGGTGTGAGGTCCACCGCTGCGATAGAGGACTAGATTCGGCGGATTGCCGTGGTTGGGGGCGGGGAGGGAAGGGGAGAGGCTGTGGGGAAGAATGTTGGGGGCAAAGAGGGGAAAGCAATGGAGTTACCAAAGCAGCCCTTTTCCGTTCATGTGGCAGGGGTATAACAGGAATATCGCAGGCCTAAACTTTGAGGCGCGAGATATTTTGATGTGAGTGGGAAGTTTGAAAGGTTTTGGCACTTGAAATTATAAGTGTTCTACTCTTCTACGGCCGACTATGATATCATGGCCGAGAATTTGTTTGTTTTGCATGCAAAAAAGTGCAAGTTTTGAAAATTGTCTCGAACTCGAAACTTAGATTGTCCATTCAATTCAAATATGGATCATTGAGCTAGTACAAGCAAATACCATCATACGGTCCAATTCAAATGAAATTCCAAATATGTTTATCCTAAATATGATGACAAAAGCAAAAATGTGTATGTTCATGAATAAAGTGGATGATTATAAAGTTTGAACATGCCCGTATGTGTATATCTCTAGGTTTGATATATGAATTTGAAATCACGAAATCCCGGCTTAAAAATTGTACCTCCGTTTAAATGAATTACAAAAGCTAATGACGGAGTCGAATTCCAAAATTCCAATCTTAGGTTTGTAATTTTGGTACATCAAGGTATATCACGCATGTTCAAAAGTATCGTTATCTCATAGTCCAAACTGTGAAACAAATTGATCAACCATGAGTGCACACACTATTGACCATATATATCTCAATTACGCTAAAGTCCCTCAAATATAGAGAACCTCACACTTTATCTGAAGCCAACCCCCCTCCCCCACCCCCCGTCGCCCCCCCCCCCCCACAAACAAGTCGTTCTCTCCCTCACACACGAACACATGAGCAGATTAACACCCCCTCTCTTCTAAATTCCGGACCCCAATATAGGTATCTATCACTTTGTCTCTCGGGCATGTGCACATCTCTTCCCCCGCTCTCTAGGTCTCCCGGCATCTCTCTTTCCCAAGAACACGCACTATGTAGAGTGTATCTTTCCCATACACACAAAACGTCGCCCCCAAACATCTATCTCCCTAGTTATGTGGTTCTTGCACACTCACCTCACAGACCACCCCCACTGCAAACAAGCACACTTCGTCTCCTTGTGCACCACACTCCTCTTTCTATCTCTCCCACATGCGGACCCGCCCCAGCTCCTTCCCTGTATACATATATGCCGTGACTGTTTCCATAGCTCTCTAATGTATCATCGTTCTCAATCTCGCACGTTGTTCTCTACACCATCTATTCTAGATCTTTCATGAAGTCCCTATCACACACATGATGACTCGCTTCCCTTGCGTCTTCGTACATAGGCCGCTTTCAAACAACATCAACATTGTCTCCCTATCTATACGCCACTTCTACACACAAATGACCCATCTCCCTCTCTCCCTCTCTTACTCTCTCTCTCGGTCGCTAGCTCTCTCTCTCTCGCTCGCTCTCACACCCCTCTCCCACACACACTCGATGTCTCTTCCAAATAGTCTGCTCCCCGCCCGCACCAATGCTATCCCGCTACTACACATGCCTTTGTCTCTCTTTGACACACATGTCACACCATTCCCCCTTCCCTGTACTAGGTTTACATCATTAGTGGTCTCTCTACTCCACATACACACATTCCCTCTCACACACAAGCACGCGCACAAACACACACAGACACGCACAAACACCCATATATCTGGAACCTTCTTTTAAGACACACACCCTTGCATATTCTCTCCAACTCTAGGTATGTATATATCGCCCCCTCTCTCTAGCTCAGATGCACACCAAAATTCTCCATCTCTCTAACTCACACATCTCTCCCCATGTCCGCATGTGTATCTCACACACTCACTCTCTGATTATGTCTATGTGTCTCCTCGTTACACAACACAAAGCCCCATGTACATGTCTCTCTCTATCCTCCACACACATAGACACAAAGAATCTCTTATGATTGCCTCAGTCTCTACACATATCACACACGCACACTCTCTCTCTCTCTCTCTCACACACACACACAAACACGCTCAACAAGGGTTTCCCCGTGAATAACTTACCGTCTATTCATCAACAGTCGTGGCAGTACAGCAAACACGAGACCTGAAAAAGAATAAATCTACACGTGCGTAGACCACCTAGTATGACTCCTAGGACTAGAGCAAGCCGAAAGAGCGCCGCCGTCACCCCCTCCTTATCGGTGACAGGAAAACCTTTGTTTTACACAGTCGAGAAGTCATTGTGCTAAGGCCCCACATGCTGAGTTGTTGAATAGAATGTAGATCCTAGTTTACAAAAACAAGTATCGTTAATACGTTTGTATCTCCATACTTATATTTATTCTCTTATAAAAACCGAGTTGGTGATGATGGTACGCGTGCCATCTTTCAATATGGACCGTCCGATCTATATCTGATGGATAGAAATTAAACTAAAAGATACCCGCATCTCTCTCCACATTTGCAGAGAACGCCTTCCCCCGTTCATCCTTATCTCCAACAACCTCAATGTTGAGAAATTAAGAAAGGAAGCCTCTGGAACAAACTGGCATGGTGGTCACTGCCGGCGTCGTCCATCCCCATGCCTCCGCTCAATCCGACCACCAATCACCACCACGCCCCACTCCTCTTCACCTTGTCTCCTCTTTATCAAGATATCATTAGTTTTACACATGGGATTACTCCCGCATGGGTCAATCACAACAAGTGTTTTATAAAAAATGCATCTTGATGTTACGTGCAATGCATGGACATCTTGCTAGTACTCCTATAGAACACTTAGTTGGTGATGATGGTGTGTCTGTTGATAACCCAAAAGTATAGGGGATCGCAACAGTTTTCGAGGGTAGAGTATTCAACCCAAATTTATTAATTCGACACAAGGGGAGCCAAAGAATATTCTCAAGTATTAGCAGCTGAGTTGTTAATTCAACCACACCTGGAAAACTTAATATCTTCAGCAAAGTATTTAGTAGCAAAGTAATATGGTAGTAGCGATAACGGTAGCAAAAGTAATAGTTTTGGTTTTGTAGTGATTATAACGGTAGCAACGGAAAAGTAAATAAATGAAGATCAATATATGAAAAGCTCGTAGGCAATGGATCAGTGATGGATAATTATGTTGGATGCGATTTCTCATGCAATAGTTATAAGATAGGGTGACACGAAACAAGCTCCAGTTCATCAATGTAATGTAGGCATGTATTCCGAATATAGTCATACGTGCTTATGGAGAAGAACTTGCATGGCATCATTTATCCTACCCTCCCGTGGCAACGGGGTCCTATTGGAAACTACGGGATATTAAGGCCTCCTTTTAATAGAGTACTAGACCAAAGCATTAGCATTTAGTGAATACATGAACTCCTCAAACTACGGTCATCACCAGTAAGTATCCCGATTATTGTCACTTCGGGGTTAAGGGATCATAACACATAGTAGGTGACTATAGACTTGCAAGATAGGATCAAGAACTCACATATATTCATGAAAACATAATAAGTTCATATCTGAAATCATGGCACTCGGTCCCTAGTGACAAGCATTAAGCATAGCAAAGTCATAGCAACATCAATCTCAGAACATAGTGGATACTAGGGATCAAACCCTAACTAAACTAACTCGATTACATGATAAATCTCATCCAACCCATCACCGTCCAGCAAGCCTATGATGGAATTACTCACGCATGGCGGTGAGCATCATGAAATTGGTGATGGAGGAAGGTTGATGATGGCCATGGCGACGGATTCCCCTCTCCGGAGCCCCGAATAGACTCCAGATCAGCCCTCCCGAGAGAGATTAGGGCTTGGCGGCGGCTTCATATCATAAAACGCGATGAATCCTTCTCTCTGATTTCTTTCTCCCCGAACATGAATATATAGAGTTGGAGTTGAGGTCGGTGGAGCATCAGGGGGCCCACGAGGCAGGGGGCGCACCCCAGGGGGTGGGCGCGCCCCCACCCTCGTGGACAGGGTGTGGGCCCCCTGACATTGATTCTTTTGCCAGTATTTTTTATATATTCCATAAATATTCTCCGTGAAATTTCAGGTCATTTTGAGAACTTTTATTTCTGCACAAAAATAACACCGTGGCAATTCTGCTAAAAATAGCGTCAGTCTGGGTTAGTTCCATTCAAATCCTGCAAGTTAGAGTCCAAAACAAGGTCAAAAGTGTTTGGAAAAGTAGATACGATGGAGATGTACCATCTGCCATCCATCATTTCTGACCATTAGATATACATCTAATGACTGTGAGGTAAGTTGTTACCTTTTCTCACCAACATCCCACTTCTCTACCAATTTGCGGAAAACTCATAATTAGTATCTTAAAACCAACCACATCCCTCCTTCACCTCACCAAAACAGCCCAAGGAATATATTCTGATTGAAACATAATATATCTCTAGTGATATATGTATATCAAAATTAGAGTGTTTTCTATCAAGTTTGTGAATAAGTATTATTCTAATTATGATCCATTGCAACGCACGTGAACATTGCTAGTATTTCCAACCATGCAAAAAATGCTAGTATTTCCATAGTTTCAAGTTTTCCATCAAGATATTAGTCACTCAAGGTTGATATTTAGTTTCAATCACATACACATAGGCACTATGTAACTAGCCTTGCTTATTGGCTTCTAAAGCTTACCTTTCACTCCTACTAGGACGACAACTCCAATAAAACCTTGCGCTTGGCTCTTTGCCTCTTCGGGAGGTTTAACAGTTCGTACTCATGTGAACCTTGCACTTGGGTCTTCGCCTCTTTGGAAGGTCCAACAATGATGATACTATAGTACAATATGCTTCTGGCAATCTGACACCGATTGAACTGTTGCACGTCCACCGCGAGGGTGAGGGAGAGGGAGAGGGCACTATAGTCAAAACCCTCTCCTCATGTTGCGAGCCACGACGCACGTGGGCGAGGGAGAGGCGTAGTAAGAGCAAGTATAATAGGTCCTAGTCAGCAGGCTATAAGCCATTCCAAGTCAGCAAATTCCCATCTGGAAGAGAGAGAATGGAGGAAAGAGAGTGCAGTTGGCACTTCACTAATCGCCCAGCTGTAGCGCAATGTACGAGAGAAAGGAGCTGCATGCAGCCCTTAAAAGCTGGCGCTAGTTCTCCCCTCCAATCAAGTGTGTCTCCCTCCTACTTCATGCATGCAAAAATTAATTATTATAGCCAATGAGCCGCTCCTCTACAGCCAGCCCTATTATATCAAACTTTTTCTTTGAGGACTATAGATGACATGGCACTAGTATAGAGCCCGTTGTCGGCTCTTCTATTAGCCATGCTCTAAGCAAGCTTCTCCTCGTTCGGTGAGTTGATGGGACACATCAAAGAAGTACTAGTACTAGGTCATACTACGTCCTTTCCGGTTAATATGGCTTAATTTGAAACGAGAAAAATACACTGGCGATCAACATATGTAACAATACGCTCTTTACGGTCACTATATAGTTTTGCGGTGATTATACGATCACTAGCTCATCGTAGAGCACCGTATTGCACCGTACTGAACGGCCACATAGTCAACGTGGAACTTTGTTGACTGGTTAAATTGTCACATGGTTTTTGGGTCCCACCCGTTAGTTGGCAGAGCAAAGAAATCAGTTAAAGAAAACTTTATGTAGGCACGGCAGGAGTCGAACCCTTGCGCACGAATCACCCTGGCTGTGTATGTGAGTGCATGCACATGTACTCTCTCGGTCTTCCAACAAAGAGTGTACATCGGCTAAAAAACAAAGAGTGTACATCTACACTTCCAATGTATTTAGCCTTGAATCTAAATCTATATTGATTGACTAATGCACCAACTTGTGCTCTAGCTATAGGCTACATGTCTATCCTTAATTACAGCATGCAATAACCTTCATTTAATCTTCTTCTCTCAATGGTCGCATGCACACATAAGTCTACTACTTTTGGGCATTAATTATGCCCTGGTCAATGTGTAAATCTCTAAATGTACAGTCTTTCACAAACGTAGGGAGTAGGTTGAGCACTTTAGTGTGAGCGTGTGTGTTGCGTTGTGTGCTGTGTGTCGCATGGGTGCGTGAGTGTTATGTGCGTCCATGTGTACGTGTGAGTGTTGCATGTTGCACGCATGCATGCATGCATGAGGCTTTTACTCCCTCCCACTGACATGTTAATATTTCAAGCTTCATTAAAATGTTGCATGCAAGAATTAAGAGATAACTCACCAATGCATGTAAAAGTTCTAGTCATTTGTTCCTCACACATGCATTCCAATTAATACGTTCGTAAACACAATTTTCTTGAGGAAAACGAGCCCATTATTGACTGCTTTCAGAAAATATCTTCAGGCACTCATCATTTACTACTACATTGGTTGATGATTTTTTATTGACTTGTATATAAACCTCCTTCCTGGTTTAATGGTCCCCTTCGTACTTAGTGTAAAATTTTGACCGTAAATTTAACCAACAAAGTGCCAATGCATGTCATAAAAAACTATACCATTAAAAACTATGTTCAAATACGAATCCATTGATATGATTTTTGGTGAAATGCATTATCATTTTATTAGTTAAATACTCCCTCCATCTAGGTGTATAAGTCACTTTACAAAAACCAAATAATCCCAAAACACTTAGGCGCGGTGCATTAACTCCCACCTCGTTTCTTGACATATCAACCAATAAGAGATGTGGGTGTGCATGTTTTCAATGACTCGAGACTACCAAATAGGACATGCAGTGGTTAGTTCATTGCATGCAATGCTATTAATTAGCAAATAAACATTAAGTTATCTTGTTTTTCCTCCTTGGTCATGGTGTACAACCAAAGATGACTTATTCACCTGGATGGAGGGAGTAGATGATCAAAGTTGACACAAAATCAATGCATTGGTAAACATAATTTTTTGAGGAAAACGAGTGCATTATTTGAGTGTTTATGCAAACTACAAAAAATATTCTACCACTCATCATCTACCTTGGTTGATGAGATTTTCGGCACCGGGTATAGTACTAGTACTCCTACATTATTGGCGCCGGCTGCCTTGGCTAATGTTTCATCTTGTTGGACGGGATGAGCGTAGAGGCATAGGGATACTGTAGATAGGAAGTCTTCGCGATTCATTATTCCCCATCTCGGTCAGAGAGAACTATTCAACTAGTCTTTACAGTGAAGTGACAATACACGTTGCAGCAGATGGGACACTTAATTAATAAGTTGAACCAGCGTGTTGGTGTTACTAAATCAGCCTTACCCAGTACTGCCATCATATTCGCCAGTGGAGCACGCTTCCAAAAATACGCCTACGCACCTCTCTCCTCCATTAAGTGACATATGGGCCCTCTTGAGATAGACCCGCATGTCATAGGTGTAACTATTTACACTCCGAAGGACGGTATATCCTGGTAGTAGTACTAGT
Organism: Triticum urartu; assembly: GCF_056163025.1. Taxonomy (NCBI): domain Eukaryota; kingdom Viridiplantae; phylum Streptophyta; class Magnoliopsida; order Poales; family Poaceae; genus Triticum; species Triticum urartu. The sequence continues at coordinate 129,530,192 of NC_141875.1, forward strand.
AGAATTGAGATTTAATGCACTCTCTTCCCTGTCTTTCACTCTTCTTCCTCCTCTCTTCTTCTTCTTCCTCTCTTCCCCATCGTCGGCAGCACACCATTTCCCCCCGCTCACTGCTCGCCCGCCCGCGCCATCTTCCTTGGTAGCTCGCGTGTACCATATCCCCCCACTCACTTCTCGGCCACACACACCATCTTCTTCGCTCGCTCGCCCGCCCGAATCCACTTCCCCGCTAGCTCGCAGGCACTGAAAACCCCAATCACTCAACGCCCTAAAAAACCCTATGGCAGAATCGACTTACACGCAGAGTCGCGATTGGAATTCCCTCCCTGATGTTCTATTGGAGCAGATCTGTCATTGTATGGACCTGCTCAGCACCGTTCGTCTGGCCGCATGCTCGATGTCTTTGTACCGTCTACTCGTCTGCAACCGGCCCTCTCTTCTCAAGACACCCTGATTGCTGATGCCCGATCCTCGCAGGCGGCCCAAACACCAACTTGACGATCCTACGGAGGTTGCCGTGGTGCCCCTCGACATGCTACCACAACCCTTCCACATGTCCTTCATGTGCGGCCACTATTGGGTGGGCATGAAGGCCAACTAGATCGTCCTCATCCACCAATCCGGTAGTCTGTGGCGTCTCGTGGATATCTACACCCAGTGAGAGATCACCCTTCCAACGTTGGATACCACCACCATCGAGCCTCGCGGACCACCGGACACTCCTGCCTACTACGCACGAGATGCGTCAAACTTTTGGCTCGACCTCTGTTTGCTGAAGGTTGTAATCTGTGAAGTGCCCACACCATCAGAAGACTACATGGATTACAAGCTCATCGCCTTGTTCAACATGGGATTAGTCTATCTGGAATCCAGTCGCCATACATGGTTATGGCTCATCGTCAATCCTGTTGAGGCAACATTTCCGTCTGATGCTATAGTGCACAATGACATCGTTTACGCGGTCGACGCACAGATTGGCTACCTATACTGGTGGAATCTATCGTCGTGTAATTGTTCTATCTCATCTCATCTTTACCTTATGGATACGACTGCCTGTTCATTGTTACAAATTTAGAATAGATAGTATGTCTATAACCACATCATTGGAATATGTTCCTCTCATTTCCTAGATTTTTATGACCACACATGTTATTGTTAGAGTTGATATGAGAACAATTGGCATCTAATGATTGTTAGAATAGATATTATGAGTATAACCTCATGATTGCTATATGTTACTCTCATTTCCAAGATTTTTATAACAACCGCATGTTATTGCTTTGAGTTGATATGAGAACAGTAGTAAGTGCTATGGTAGAATATGAGTAGGCCTTGTCATAGCTATTTTCCTCTCATTGTTACATGATATTTGAACCATGACATATTGCTAGACTTGGGGTATGATTATGACCACGACATTGCAATTCTCTATCTATGATATGTGTCACTGTTATAATAATCTTAATTCCACACATACTCTGAACATGATTGTTTATTTTTGTCCTTTTGGTCTCCAATTTGAATTGTTGCAGCAGACACAAATACGCTGGCCTTCATGATTCCAGGACCTGGAATCAAACTAGTCGATGGGTGGTGCTTTATCGCTCGTTCAGCTGACGGCGGTCATTTCGTGCTCATTCACATGTACCAATTGACCAAACCATTACATCAAACCACATGTAGTACAATGCCTGGGGCATTCATGACATTGATGGTTATGGCTGCTTTGTGTTCAAGAAAGATCCCGGCTCCATTGTGCCAGGCATATTCAATTGGAGGCGGGTTTACAGCCTCGGTAACCACTCCATGTTCCTCGGGCTCAATTATCCGATCATCCAACCAATCAACGATCATATCACCGGTGATGATTATCGTGCTATGCAACTTCCATTCGCTAGGGGAGCTGTGTTTACACATCATACCATGGGTTTCATGAATCACCATATCCAGAGATTCGTCGACACATCTTGTTGCCGGATAATCTTCAATGTGTGGAAGGCATCAAGCTTCCATGCGATGGATGGCTTTTGCAAACCCGACATGCGGCGATGTGGTAAATGCCAACAGCAAATATGCACAACTTGATTCATACTGATATCTAGACCGAGCCATGTATCCTGCAGCTGTAGCATGACCCTCTTTTGTTGGATATTATGTATTGTTGTTAGTTTGAAGCACTCATCTGGTTCGAACGATAGATAACTTTCAAGGATCAAGTGCATCCTAACTCACCTGCGTAGGATGTAGTGATAATGATGATGGAGATGATGTGCAGAAGCCATATATATATACATAAACACTATTCTGATCACGAGATCAGAATAATATTCTGATCACAACCTGACCTGCCCCGCTAGTAGTACGTTGAACTTCCATGTGAACTAGGTTGAACTTCTGCCAACATTGCCCAAATGGGGCTTGCGATATACCGTTGGAAAACTATGGACACCAATATCATGACCCAACTTAAATTTTTGGCAAAATATAAGCGGTTTAAGAGCAGTTTTGAAAACCGTTTTTTCTTCACACAAAAAACGTGAATCGTATTTTCGATCGCATTTCTAAACCGTTTATCGGAATGAGGCATATAATATGGCATTGGAAAGCTGCTGCAAAACCGCTCCTTCCACATGTTGAAAGTTTTCTCTAATTCCCTATGGTTAAAGAGTAATTTGAAAAAACGTAAAATTTCGTAAACCGAACAGCTGAGTTCGTTTTTTCGATTTCATTTCTAAACGGCTAATCCAATGGAGGCATATGATACGGGTTGGAAAGCTTATGAAAATGCGCTACTTTTTCATCTTAAAAGTTTTTTTCTAATTTTGAATGGTTTAAGAGTAATTTAGAAAATGGTCCAAGTCCTACCGAGTTCGTATTTTCGAGCTAATTTTTTAACCGTGCATCCGAATGCAGCAAATGATATGGCGTTGGAAAGCTTGAACAAATGTGAAACTTTTTGGTATGTATTGTCTCTCCCAATTCTTTACGGTTTTAAGTCAGTTTCGAAAATGGTGAAAAACGTATTTTTGCCATATTTTCTACAATCTTTATCGGAATGGGGCAAATAATATACCGCTGCAAAGCTACGGAAAATGCGAAACTTTTTCATGTTGATGGTTTTCTCTTATTACTAGCCACTTTCAAGTAATTTCGAAAACGGCGGGATCATGCATTCTGCCTTTATCGCGAAACAGATTCTTCGAAAATGCACCGCATGAAGAACCTGAACTTCTCTGCGCGTGTACCTGAACTTCACTCTATTTTTTCACGTTCTTTTCTTGCTTGTAGCTCTTCATCCACTGCTAACTCTCCATCCACTCACTGGAATTGAGCAAGTGATATACCGATGGAAAGCTATTGTAAACACGCAACTTTCCCGTGTTGATCATTTTTTCAGACTTGCGACGATTTTAAAAGTTTTTCATCTCAAATTCATTCACTATAGTAGTTGAACTTTGTTCTGTTTTTCACGTTGAACTTCTGTGACATATTTTCCTTTGTAATTTTCTCATCCATTTCATCAGTGTTACACAAATGATACAGTACTATTTTTTTACAAACCTCTCTCACAATATATTTTTTAACTTTCTTCGATCGAGGACATGAACTTACACAGATGATATTCCTGTCGTTTTGAAGTAAATTAGAGAAATGACGAGATCATGATTTCTGCCTTCATTGCGAATGGAAACGCACTGCGTGAAGTAGTTGAACTTCACGGGCATCTCTGTTTGAACCTCACTTTGTTTTTGACATGCTGGTTTTTGCACTGTGTGAAGTAGTTGAACTTCTGTGGCATGTCAGTTTGAACTTCACTCTGTTTTACTTTATTGTATTTTTCTTATACGAAACACACACCATGCAGTACATGAACTTCTGGTTATTATCAGTTTGAACTTCTCTCCCATTTGAGAGAATTATTTTCAAACCCAAAAAACAACATATTTTTTTATGTATTTTGGACATCTAAATACACGGTGAACCTCTCTCACAAGAATTTTTTGAAATTTTCCTCACCGAGCACTTGAACTTCTAGCGACCATTTTTTTCGTTTATGAGTTTTTTTAAAGTAAAAAAATGGCGTTGTGTTTTTTATTTTTTGAACAAGTGAATCCTAGGTTTTAATATGAACTTCACCTTTTTATATTTTGAGTAAAGAATTGTATTCGATTTTTATACGGAAAAAATCGAACATGGAAATACAAGGTGAACCTCTCTCGCAAGAATTTTTGAACTTCTCCAGACCGAGCACTTGAACTTCTTTCAACAAACTTTTTGAGCTTTTATTTTTTCTATACTTTTTATTTTCACCTGAAATGCATTCCCTGCAGTACTTGAACTTCTTGTTGTTTTCATTATGAACTTCTGTCACATTTTTGTGTATACGTCGAATTACACACAATTGATGGTTGGATGTTATTTTTTGCCTTTTTAAAACATGTAATTAGAGGTCGAACGTCCCGCAATATAAATTCTGAACCGTGCACGGAGGTGCACGTGAACTTCTTGCAACAATTATGAGTTTTTTATATACTTCAAACTTCTATGTTATTTTAAATTGAACTTCTTAGTATTATTCTTAGAGAAAAAATAATGTTTTCTAATAAGCAACAAACATTTTTTAAAATTGAACCTCATACTTTTATTTTTCCTAGAAATGTAAAGAATTTGAGTTTTCCATAAACATCAAACTACTCCTTTTATTCTAATTTGACATTCTTTAATTTTATTCTTTAGTAACGAAAGAAAACCTGTGTTTTTTATAAATATCGAACTTCTCTACTTTTACAATTTGTACTTCTTGGTTTATTTGAAATACTTTCTTTTTCCATTTTTCCGAAACTGTAACACAATGTTCTTTCTATAAGAAAAACATCAAAGTCATGTGTTATGTTCGTTTTGAACTTCTGGCTTTTCTTTAGATTTAAAATTTTCTGATTTTTTCTAATAAACTTTGACTTGCTATGTATCTTAAATTTGAACTCCTGGTTTAGTTTCAGAGACGGAAAAAATGTCTACTGTTTCATCTTTTAACTTATATATAGGCTTTTTGGGGTTTTATGAACTTCTAGAGTTTATTTTTGTGCAAAGTTACACACACACACACACATACACATACTAGAACACACACCCACACATTGATGCTCACATGTTGTAATTTTGTTTTGAAGTGAATTTTCTAGAGTTAAATTTTGTTTGTGCTCTTTTAAATTTATTTTGTCACTTCAAGTTCTAAAAAGTCACAAATCTCCCATGGTTTTCCTTGCATGTTTAAATAGTTTGAACTTGCTGAGATTCACACAATATACTTGACCTTCTCAAACACAACAATTTGACCTTCACAAATAAAAATTTAAGCATAGTAATAGTCGGCGCGTTGTGCAGCGGGCATCGCTCGATGGTAGTAGCAGAAGGCGGTCGTCTGCTTTTCATATAAATGTCCATGAATTGGTTTCAAAGAGGAGCATCAACTTTTGTTGCACTGCAGATTTAAACACACAAGCAAGTCCCCTCCTGATGAATGGATGAATTGAACGAGCGAGATGAGTGAGTCTGAATATGCATGAATATATAAAGGCCATGTTTTTATTTGGAATCTCTCGTACTTCTGAGAATATAGACTGAAATAGTAGACATGAGTGGAGCTTAGATGCAAGAACATGAATGAGAGAAGGAACAAAGGTGATGCCTAGGAAGGTCGGATTCGGCTGTCCCTGCAGTCCACACATGACAACAACGACTAGGTATATTACCGACACTGCAGGGGTAGCAGAGGCTTCAGGCTGTCAAGCACTCATGTGTAATGAACCAATGATATCTTATCACTGAAGCAACAGTACAAGCTACGAAATGAAATGTCTCTAAACTTCAATATTACTTGGAAATGAAATGTCTTTTATTTCAGCCATTGGCTAAGTCAGGGAAGCGAACAGTCAGGGCAAACAACATTGCATCAAAGATTCTTTAGAATCGCAAGCCTTCCACCAGTAGCCAGCCAGACGCTAGCTTAATTGCAAATTTATCGACGGGATACTCAAATGTGGTTCCTTCTGTCGATGTCAAAACCGGCGGATCTCGGGTAGGGGGTCCCGAACTGTGCGTCTAAGTCGGATGGTAACAGGAGGCAAGGAACACGAAGTTTTACCCAGGTTCGGGCCCTATTGATGGAGGTAAAACCCTACGTCGTGTTGATTAATATTGATGATATGGGTAGTAAAATAGTAGATCTACCACGAGATCAGAGAGGCTAAACCCTAGAAGCTAGCCTATGGTATTGTCAGATTTTGGGTTCCGGCAGACCCTTGAGGTTCGAACACTAGGGTGCGCGCGGAGATCTCTCCCCTACCGATCTACGTCCGATCCTCTCGTGCGAACGAAGATGAAAATGATGAACAACACAAGAGACACAAGGTTTATACTGGTTCGGGCTACCGTTGTGGTGTAATACCCTACTCCAGTGTGTGGTGTGGTGGATTGCCTCTAGGGCTGATGATGGACAGTACAAGGGAAGAACAGCCTCGCGAGGGGTGTTCTTGAGCTTGTGCGGTGTGTTCTACTTAGTCTCTACTGGGTTTTCTCCCTTCTCTCTCTTTTTCTTCCTTTGTGGAGGCTAGCTCTATTTATAGAGGCCCTGGAGCGGGAAGGGCGCCAACAATTGGCGATTTTGAAGGGGAACATCTAGTACAAGTTATCCTGACCAAAGGTGGTCTTCAGCTGCCAAAAGCACTGGTGATGACACCGTCTTGGGCTCCACGGTGACCTCCGTCCGGCCGTCCGGCTGGTCTTGGTCTCGTTGCACCGGAATGGTATCCCTTGCCTGATACCTTGGCCTGTGCTTGCCCCCTTTGCACCAAAGGGGAAACAAGGACCCTGCGCAGGTCGGCGCCCGCCTGGTGCTCGCCTGGCCTTGATCGTCATGGCTTGCGTCATGGGATCCTCGTGAGGTACCCTTGCATTGATCTCTCCGCCTCCTTGCGAGCCTGCCTGATGAGGCCGCTCTTGAGGAAGCTTCCTGTTGTCCGCCCCGCGAGGCTTGGCCCCACGCGAGGGTCTTGAGCTTAGGCTGATGAAGATGGGCCGTGCTGGGCCCCCGTGTGAGCCACGCCGCAGGCCGCAGGCAGGCAAGTCTGGGGACCCCCGTTCCCAGAACACCGACAGTAGCCCCCGGGCCCAAGGCGCGCGCGGGCTTGGCTTAGCAGAGAAGCGAAGGGGCAAGCACGAAGCGCCGCGGGCCCTAACAGCCTGCGGCCTTGAGTGCCGCGTGGCGGTTGATTGGACGTGGGCGTTTGCACTTCCCAGGATGCCTCGGCAACTGCACAACTTGAAAAGTCCCTGCATGTAGAGATATGGGTCATGATTACCTGAGGTTATGGTGCCCGGCGGTTGGCCTTCCCCGGCTATAAGCACGGGGCTGTGTGATCTTCCTCATTTCACCCCTTTCTGCTACTCCCTTCTTCTTCTTGGCCACTCGCCGTTCTCATGGCTCCGAAGAGATTCTCGGCCGCAGAGAAGGGAAAGGCCCGCCATGCAGGGACTGACTCCCCCCCGGCCAGGCGCGGCCGGGGTCGTCCTCGCAAGCATCCTCCGGTCCCCACAGCGGCTTCCCGCGGCCATGGTGGTGGTTCCCTGCGCGATGGTGATCGCTCGGCTGTCGAGGGGAGGCATGTCGTTACCGCTGCGGAGGTGCTGCCGGAGTTCGTCGTGTGGTCAGCGGACCCGACCAGCACCTGGCTCCAGCTCCCCCGCTCTTCGAAGGTGAGCTGCCGGCCAATGCCCGGTGCGGCTTCTGGCTCCAGGAGGATGGTTGCTCCAGCAGGGCCTTCTGGGCTTCGCTGGAGGTCTCCCCTTTCGGAAATGGGGCCCTGACTCACGGCTGGCAAACGTTTGCCCGCGCGCGCGGCCTAGGTCAGCGGTGCACCCTGCACTTCAAGTTCGATGGCGACGCCGCCCTCTACGTGAGGATGTTTGGGGAAGATGGTCGCCGCGCTGAGTGCTGCCCCGAAGATGGTGACCGCGGCCGCCTGCCCAGCCCCGGCACCGACCGGGATGAAGGCAGCGCCAGGCGTGCCGGCGGCTGTGCTCGGGGCTCGCCAAGTTTCGGCGACTCTCCCTCAGGCAGCAGCTCCTCCAGTGGTGGCCGCGACCAGCCCCCGCGCCGTCGCGCCCGCCTGGGTGAAGGCAACGGGTCCACCCGCCGTCGCGCCCTGGTGAAGCGAGAGGAGGCGTCCACCTGAACCCCAGGAGCAGCTCGAGCTTTTGTTGTAGGTTGGTGTTGGACAGGTCATGTCCATTTTGTTTCCTTCCTTTCCTGCGTAAGAAGAAGGTAGTACAGGGCCCCGTGGGGGCGTGTTAGAACTGTTGATGTCAAGTGTCGCGTTGCTTTTGCCATTTCTGCGCTATGTTTCCGTGCTGCGTGTCCATGTGCGGGAGTCATTTGAGCTTGGTGGAGCTTGACGCGGCCCTCGCCTCCGGAGGCTGAGGCCTCGCCATGCGCTTCATGCCCTGCAAGGATTAGTTAGAGGGGTAACCTTTGGTCCCGGTAGCGGGGGCGATCAGCCTAGGTCCTGCGTTTGTGTCGCGATGCCCGTGAGGCATGGACTGGGAGGGGTGCTCCCATAGAGGACTCAGACAGGAAAGCTCCAGACGATCGGGGCAGAAGACGCTCGCGAGGGCGCCCGCAAACATCCCTCACGGGACTTGTGCGAGAGAAAACGAGGCGAGTGGATGAAAAAGACAGAGAGTCACAAGCCAGGAACGCCAATAACTCCAATAAGACTTCAAACGGGAATAAACACGCCAACTGCAGAAAGCAAATGAAAAAGCCGCGTCCAGCACCTATTCTAGTCTTTGACGTCTTCTCACCAGCGCGGAGCTAAGTGCTGCCACTGGGCGTGGGCGGGAGCCCCCGAGGCCCAAGGGCGGCACTCCGGAGTCTCCGGGGCGTGTACAACCCCACTCATTATTATGTGAGAGTGTCACGGGCGGCAAGCTTCACAGGCGTTTGCCTTCTTCACAGGCACCGAGCCTTTCCCAAAACGTGATAGCTTCACAGGCATTGGCCTTCTTCAGAGGCACTGGGCCTTTCCCAAATCGCGATAGCTTCACAGGCATTGGCCTTTTTCACAGGCACCGGGCCTTTCCCAAAACGCGATAGCTTCACAGGCATTGGCCTTCTTCACAGGCACCGGGCCTTTCCTAGGCGCTAGGCCTCGCTCAGGGGTAGAACCTACGGAGATGTTGAATGTTCCATGCGTTCTGGATGGGTACTCCCTCCGGAGTCTCCAAGCGCGCGGAGCCATGCCTGGAAACATGAACAACCTTGAACGGGCCCTCCCACATGGGAGAGAGCTTGTGCAGCCCCTCCCTGGAGAGAACCCGTCTGAGCACGAGATCCCCTACCTCAAGGGTCCTGGGGTGGATGTTGCGGTAGTGGTATCGTCATAGCGCTTGTTGATACCTTGCCGCTCGCAGTGCGGCTTCCCGACGGTGTTCCTCCCCCAGCACGAGATCCGTCCCCCGCATGGCGTCCTGCTGAGCCTCGTCGAATGCCAGGACCCGTGCGGAGCGACACCTGACCTCATGAGGGAGAACAGCCTCTGCTCCGTAGACGAGGAAGAACGGGGTCTCGCCAGTCGGCTTGGTCGCTGTCGTGCGGATTGACCACAGCACGGACTAGAGCTCGTTGTACCAGCCCCTGCCACAGGCCTCCATCTTCTTCTTGAAGGTCCTGGCCTTGAGGACATTGTAACCATGGTGAGTCACTGCCATAAACTTGGCTAGGGCTGGGTACCCGAGGATGGTGTTGTACGGCAGGCGGATGTGAGCGACGTCGAAGTCGATGAGCTCGGTGCGGTAGTTGTTGCGTTGCCCGAAGGTGACCGGAAGGCGAACCTGCCCAATTGGAACAGTGGAACAATCGGTGACTCCTGAGAAAGGCTTGGTCGGCTGAAGCTGGTCATACGACATTTGGAGATTGTCGAACGTCTCGACGGACAGGACGTTGAGTCATGCCCTGCCATCGATGAGGGTCCTGGTGACCTGCACGTTGCTGATGACTGGGGAGCAAAGCATCGGGAGGATTCCGGCCGTTGCTGCACACTTGAGCTGGTCTGCGGAATTGAACGTGATCGTGCATGTAGACCACCTGAGAGGGCGCGTGGCCTCAAGCTTGGGAAGGACTGCATTCACCTCGCGAGCAAACTGCTTAAAGATGCGCTGTGAGGCTGGGGCCTGGGCGCCAACCAAGATGCAAGCAATTGCACACGGCTCTTGGAAGCCCCCAGCCCCATCGTCTTGGTGTTGGTCTTCGTTCCTCCTTGGTGGAGGTGGCAGAGGAGGGAGGCCTGCATTGCCGTGCTGGTGGCCCTCACGAGGCTGGTCCCTCCAGCCTCCCTCGCGAGGCTGGTCCTGCCAGCGGTCCTCGCGAGGGCGGTCACGCCATCCCTGGCGAAGGCCACGGTCTTCCCATCGTCCGCCACCTCTTCCTCCTCCTCGGCCATAGCCCCTGTCGTTGCGCTCTGGGCGTCGGCCGATTCGCCCATCTCGCACGGCTCTAAACTCTTGACATTCGTTGGTGTTGTGGGTGTGGAGGTCGTGGAACACGCAGTACCTTCCGCCCTTGGATGACTCAGGGTGATCCCTGCCTCGCTTGGTGTCCGGTTCTGCTGCTAGCACGACAGCCCCCTTGCGCTTCACGTCTTTGGCCTTGAGCTTCTTTTCTTCCGGGTTGGCTGCCGGGAGCTCGAGGAGGGAGAGACGCCCTTCCTCAGCCCTAGCGCACTTGGTCGCCAAGTTGAACAACTCCAGGGATGTGCATAGGTCTTCATGGATTGCTAGCTCTTCCTTCATCTTGACGTCGTGCACGCCGTCGGAGAAGGCTGAGATGATAGCTTCTTCAGTTACCTTGGGGATCTTGAGGCGAGCGTAGTTGAAGCGCTCGATGTACTTCTCCAGGGTTTCTCCTGGCTGTTGCTTGATGCGGCGCAGCTCGCTCACGGTCGGGGGCCGGTCGCGAGTGCCCTGGAAGTTGGTGATGAAGCGGGTGCGCATCTCGCTCCAGGAGGAGATCGTGCCGGGAGCCAGGTTCAGGAGCCAGGTGCGGGCGCCGTCCTTGAGCGCCATGGGGAACCAATTCGCCATGACCTTTTCGTCTCCGTTGGCGGCTACGATGCCCAGCTCGTAGAGCTGCAGGAACTCCGTGGGGTCCGCTGTGCCATCGTAGCGGGGAGGGAGGTCAGGCTTGAACTTGCCTGGCCATGTGACGCCGCACAGCTCGGGGGTGAAGGCGAGGCAGCCCGCCATGGCCACCGGCACCCTTTGCTGGTGCTGGACTTGTTCTTGCGGGTCACCATGTGCCACCACTGGGAGCAACGCGGGGTCTTGTCATGGAGGCGCGATCTTGGCGCGCCGGCACTGGGAGCGCGCGAGCACCTTCTCGGGGACGTGGGATCTCTTGGCAGCTCCCTTCTTGATGCGCAGGCGCCGGACGTGGAGGGTCCCGCCTTGGGGCTGCGTGCCTTGGAGCCAAGGCACCTTCTTGGGGAGGAGGCAGTGGAGGCGCCTCCTGATACTCGCCCCCTAGGTGGGACGGAGGGCGAGGCAACGAGAGGGACCGCAAGGGGGAGCCCCTTGCGGCACTGACGAGCTCGGTGATGCGGGCAAGCCAGTCCTCGTAGAGGTCATCGACAGGGCGATAGTGCAGGAGCTCCTGTGCCAAGAGCAGTGAGGCGTGCGCATCCATGGGTGCGCGACGGGCGTGGGACGACGAGCCAGCTAGAGTCAGCGATGGGGTGGCGGTGCGGCCATCCCGCCGCACCGAAGGATGCTGGGACGAGGCCTGCTGCTTGTTCCCCGCCGGTCCGGTGGCAGCGTTGGCGGCGGGCGACGGGGAACGACGAGGGGGGCTGCCGACGGGCGCCGTCTGGGCGACGCGAGTGGCGCGAGCATCCCGGCGCTCGGCGCGAGCCCGACGAGCGTCAGCCATGGACACGACGGAAGATCACACGGGAACAGTGGAAGAAATATTCCAGCGCACCCCTACCTGGCGCGCCAAATGTCGGATTTCGGGTTCCGGCAGACCCTTGAGGTTCGAACAATGGGGTGCACGTGGAGATCTCTCCCCTGCCGATCTACGTCCGATCCTCTCGTGCGAACTAAGATGAAAATGATGAACAACACAAGAGACACGAGGTTTATACTGGTTCGGGCCACCGTTGTGGTGTAATACCCTACTCCAGTGTGTGGTGTGGTGGATTGCCTCTGGGGCTGATGATGGACAGTACAAGGGAAGAACAGCCTCGCGAGGGGTGTTCTTGAGCTGGTGCGGTGTGTTCTACTTAGTCTCTACTGGGTTTTCTCCCTTCTCTCTCTTTTTCTTCCTTTGTGGAGGCTAGCTCTATTTATAGAGGCCCTGGGCCTCTCCCCGAATAATTGAGCGGGAAGGGCGCCAACAATTGGCCATTTTGAAGGGGAACATCTAGTACAAGTTATCCTGACCAAAGGTGGTCTTCGGCTGCCAAAAGCACTAGTGATGACGCCGTCTTGGGCTCCACAGTGACCTCCGTCTGGCCGTCCGGCTGGTCTTGGTCTCGTTGCACCGAAATGGTAACCTTTGCCTGATACCTTAGCTTGTGCTTGGCCCCTTTGCACCAAAGGGGAAACAAGGACCCTGCGCAGGCCGACGCCCGCCTGGCGCCCCCCTGGCCTTGATCGTCATGGCTTGCATCATGGGATCCTCGCGAGGTACCCTTGCATTGATCTCTCCGCCTCCTCGCGAGCCTGCCTGATGAGGCCGCTCTTGAGGAAGCTTCATGTCGTCCGCCCCGCGAGGCTTGGCCCCTCGCGAGGGTCTTGAGCTTGGGCTGATGAAGATGGGCCGTGCTGGGCCCCGCCTGAGCCACGCCGCAGGCCGCAGGCAGGCAAGTCTGGGGACCCCCGTTCCCAGAACGCCGACAGGTATGATTGTATGTTATTGTTGTGTCCTATGGACTAAAACCCTCCGGTTTATATAGACACCGGAGAGGGTAAGGGTTACACAAGGTCGGTTACAAAAGGAGGATATATCCATATCCGTATTTCCTAGCTTGCCTTCCACGCCAAGTAGAGTCCCATCCGGACACGAGACGAAGTCTTCAATCTTGTATCTTCATAGTCCAACAGTCCGGCCAAAGGATATAATCCGGCTGTCCGAAGACCCCCTAATCCAGGACTCCCTCAGTAGCCCCTGAACCAGGCTTCAATGACGATGAGTCGGGCGCGCAGTATTGTCTTCGGCATTGCAAGGCGGGTTCCTCCTCTGAATACACCACGGAAGAATTTGAATACAAGGATAGTGTCTGACACTACAAAATAAGTTCCACATACCACCATAGAGAGAATAATATTTCCAGAAATCCAATTTGCTGACTTGTTTTGGCAACACGACCTTATGCCATGGCCCAGCGATTATTCGAACCGTTTCCTTTAACTAGCCCCGCACATAACGCGAGGAAGTTTTTTGACACATCTTGTCATAGCAGAGATCGTGTCCCCTTATCACGGGCTTCTCATCAATACGGGCGTGGGTAACCCAACTGTGCCATCGATTACGGAGCTTGGGGGATAAGCGAGTTTTACCAGGCTAATGGGGACACATAGTTTCGTCCGCCCATATAAAGGGATAAGGATTCACCTCTTCATCCACGCCTTCTTCCTCCTTTGCTTATCCATTTTCGCGCACTCGAGCTCCAACACCCAAGTCCACATCCTTTCCCTCAACCTTCTCCAAACATGTCCGGAGCGGGAGGCAAATGGATGGCTTCCTCCGTTACGGAGGGACATATCAAGAAGCTGCGCGGAGCCGGATACTTAGCCGCGAATATCGCGCATCCGCTGCCCGTTGCGGGGCAGATCGTCCCTACCCTGGAACCTCACGAGAGGTTAGTTTCCTCCACCACTTCCTCCGCGAACTAGGGTTTCCCCTCCATCCATTCGTCTGTGGTCTCATGTTCTACTACGGGCTGGACTTTCATGATCTGGCCCCGAACTTCGTCCTCAACATTTCGGCGTTCATCGTCGTGTGTGAGGCTTTCCTCCGCATCCGGCCCCACTTCGGCCTGTGGTTAAAGACCTTCAATATCAAGCCGAAGGTGGTGGGAGGCCAACAAGTAGAATGCAGCGAAGCCATGGTGGGCAAGATGCCCAATGTTATATGGCCTGAAGGCTCCTTTGTGGAGACCATAAAGGGGTGGCAATCGGCGTGGTTCTACATCACCGAGCCGCGCGATGACAAATGGGCGGCGGCCCCCGAGTTTCGATCCGGATTCCCTACATGGCTTACTTCCTGGAAAGAGAAGGGCTTGTCGTGGGGTTCATCGGTGGAGCTGGATGGACTCCAGAAATGTATCCGGAGTATGGCAAGCAAGAAGCTCAAGCTTGTCAACATAGTCCAGGTCATGCTCATCCACCGGATCCTACCGTGTCAACAACGGGATTTTAACTTGTGGGAGTTCGACCCGGCCCAGCACCAGACTCTGAGCGAGCTCTTCGATACGACGCACAAGGACATCTGGAATGTGCTGTTCAAGGGCGCCGAGGTCCCTCCTTCTCTCGCCGAGGACCGCGGGCTAAGCGCGAAGCGCCTAGCGCGTTCGGTGAATTCAATACGTCCCGTAGGATATTTATTTCGCCTAGCTTAATCATGTGTGGGGTCTGATCTCCATGCCTTTGACAGGAGTGGGTGGAGACGTCGGGGCAGATTAATTGTCCGGCCCCTTTGCCCAAAGACACTGCGGGCGCTCTCCTGACGGAGATGCTGACTCCGGCACCTTACAAGGTGCCGGAGAAGACCAAGAAGGCCAAGGGAACCCGAAAGAGTTGCCGACACCAGGCGTCATCGGACTCATCGTTCGATAACTCTGCGGCACATTGCTCCCCCGAAGACAAGGAGGAAGAAGAAGATGCTCCCCCTCGAGTTGGGGAGACAAGAAAAGGAAGGCCGCCCAACTGGGGAGGCCGAAGGGTCCAAGAAGGGAAGGACTCTCCTTCCGGACAGTTCCACCACCGCCGCCGAAGGCGAAGATGAGTGGCTGCTCAGGGCCAAGCCCCTGGCGAAGTCGTAAGTATTCGGATACCAGAGTAACTCATAGCATTCCTTTGTCGCACTGCTTACCCTAACGCTGAATATGATTATGCAGGCCGCCACGAGCCAGTATCGATGTATCGTCGGACGGCTCCCTGGGCTCGTCATATATGGATAGCGATCCACTTCCGACCGCCACCTCCCCTTGCCCTGTGGACGTTGCCGAGGTATTGTCTCATGAGGCACCGGGTTGAGGGGAGACAGTCCCGGAGGCGCCTCAAGGCGACCTTCCGGACTCCGAGAGCAGAGGGAACAAGGCCCCTGAGGGCTCCGAGTTCGGCCCTCAGCCGAACACCGCGTCGGAACCTCCAGTGGTTCCGGACTCGAGCAGGCGGCCTCCTTCCAAGAGGGGCAAGACGCCTGTGCTGGTGACCTCTGTCCATCCAAAGGCGCCGGACAATCTGCTGGGAGCACTTCGCAGCGATTCCATCGACGAGGAGCACCGTACTATTATGAGTGCGGTGGTCCAGAAGGTTCAGTCCGCCAAGAGCGGATTGACTGAAGCATGTGCCAGCCTTCTAACAGGCTCTGAGGTAAGTGTTCGAAATATAGGAAAAATATTACCACATAGACAGTATCCCCTGATGCTGTGTTCGGTGTTCAAAAAGAAAAGCTGAATAGAGGATCAAATAATACCGCAGGAGTCTAACATAATTATGTCTATATGCGTATGTAGGCTTCGCTGCTGGCCTCAGCCGCACTGACCGCGGAGGTCGCCACACTGAAGCATGACCTCGAGGCTTCCAAGAAAGAGCTCGGCCTTGCCAAGAGGAAGCTCGAGGAGAACAAGGGTAAGTAATACCCTGTCTATGTATATATAAAGAAGACGCGATTGCAAAATGACAGGATCATCGTATATTTGCCAGGGGCCACGACCGAGGTGGCGACCCTGAAGCAAGCGCTAACCGAGGCCGAAGACAAAGCGGCCAAGGAGCGGACCGAGCGGGAAAGGCAAGAAGCACAGGTGGGCGAGGTGCAGCAAGAGCTCCAAGCTCTCGTGTCGAAGCATGAGGCGTTGGAGCGTGACTCGAAGACGCGAGAGTCCGAGCTTGCCACCGCCCGTGAAAGTGCAAAGAGTGCCAAGGCCGAAGCACAGAAGGCCCTCCAGGAGATTGATGCGATGAGGAAGATAGCGGCGGGTAAGGCATTCTATATGCAAAGCAAGCATGTGAAAGTAAATTACATGTTACTTACCCGAATCCGGAGCTCTCCAGGAGCATTCGTAGATTTGCCCCGCAGCGTGTCGGATTTCGCAACTTTTTACCAGGCCGAGGAGGGAAGCTCAACGGAGAAGTTGTTCTGGGCCCAATATACTGGGACCAAACACCCGGTGCCTATGAGCGACCAGCTAAAGCAGCTGGTTGAGCTACACAAGGCGGCCGAACAGGCCATGAAGGGCTTTATAGTCCGGCTGTGGCCTGGCGACGCCCTTCCGAACAGATACTTCGGCCTGGTGAGGCGGCTTCTGGACGCCTGCCCACGGCTGGAGGTCGTCAAGCGGTCTGTCTGCATCGAAGGTGCACGCCGGGCTTTCGCCCGCGTGAAGGTGCAATGGGCCAAGCTAGACGCCGTGAAGTTGATCAAGGAGGGACCGCCGCAGGGCAAGGAGCATCGCACCCCCGAAATTTATTATGAGGGTGTCCTGAAGGGTGCCCATCTTGTAGCGGACGAATGTTCAAAGGATGTAATATTTGAGTAAACTTGCTCGTGTGATCCTGTATGATGAAAACTTGTTTCATATGCGCTATGCAACGCTTGTTTGAATTTAAAATATTACCTTTTGTTTTTTTGTTTATCCAATCTGAGAGATGGCTAGTCCTTGGCTTCCGCCCCCATGCTGCGAGTGCTGGGGTGTTCGGGATAAACCTGAGCACTCTTGTTCCCATGTTTGGGTCCTTCGAGGGATGTGCTCAGCACAGCGAACGAGGCAACCGGACTAATAATGCTTTATCACTCTCACTTAGACATAGAATTCTATAATTTTAAATTTTGGCGAAGCCCCTGGTATTCGGAAGGCCGAATTCGGGGCGCGATACACGCCTTTAAGCCAGTTAGGACCGGCTCCTCGCTCTAAGCGGCATAAGTCTTTAGGGACTCGAAACCTCGCCGAACAGCAACCAGTCTCTCGCCTTATCATGACAGTCAGTTTTAGCTTTCTCTACTGAGGTGCTTAGCCCAGCAGAACCGGGGCACAATCGCAGTAGTTCTCCTAGCGCTACCTTAGTCGATAGAGCGGAACGTAAGGTACCAAAACATAGGAGCCGGGCAAACCCAACATTTGACCAAAGACATGATTCGGAGCTGATGCATATAATGCTATAAGTTCGGGGTGCCGCACTTGTGAAAGTGTTCGAACTTCTCACACCATATTGTGGGGTACTTAAGCCCCTAGTGTGTTGGCCGTACCAAAGTGTACGGTTGCAAGGTGTCATTAATGAACACATATATATATAACAAGAATGCAATAATAGTCATAATGTTATGCATTGTTTATTCAAAGAGGTGCGTTAAAGCATAATGATACAGATAGTGTGATAAGCAAAAGGTAGGACTATGTCCCTTCCAAGGGCAAGCTGAGGAATAGTATTAAAGCAAATATTTCACTCGTTATCGTAATCCACCTGGGAGTTCCATGGTGTGACGTAGCTTTATGCCTCTCTTGGTTGCTGCATCATGTGTTCGGCAATCATGCTGCCGGACAAGGTTTCCAGAGATTAAAGTCCTGAAAGAGAAAAATAACAAAGCGGGAAGCCCCTAGTGCGGTTTAGGCCGCCTCTTGGAGCGTGCCGTAGTTGTGCCCCCCTCCCCACCTGTGCCCATGGTATTTTTAATGCGTAATTATGTACACGTGGCACGGATTTTGCCACTTGGCTGGGACTGGGGTGGGGGCCGCATTGCTACGTGAGCTCAGATCATGCCAGGCGGTCTAGATGCCGATTACTCCGAGTGCGCTTGAAGGTGTCCGGGTCTTGAGATGCCGAACTGGTGGATTGCCTTGAGAGGCTGCTTTGCGCTTCTGCTGCGAGGGCCGCAGTGTGCTCCTCCGTTCGGAGAGAGCGCTCTATGTTTCCATTAACTGTAATGACCCCATGAGGTCCTGGCATCTTGAGCTTACGGTATGCACAATGTGGTACCGCATTGAATCTCGCAAATGCGGTTCGCCCGAGCAGTGCATGATAACCACTACGGAACGGGACTATATCGAAGATTAATTCTTCGCTTCAGAAGTTATCCGGGGATCCGAAGACCACTTCTAGTGTAATTGAGCATGTGCAATGGGCCTCTACACACCTGGAATGACGCCTTTAAAGGTCGTTTTTGTGGGTTTGATCCTTGAGGGGTTTATACCCATTCTGTGCACTGTGTCCTGATAAAGCAGGTTCAGGCTGCTGCCGCCATCCATAAGGACTCGAGTGAGGTGAAATCCGTCAATGATTGGGTCTAGGACCAGTGCTACAAATCCGCCATGACAGATACTAGTGGGGTGGTCCCTGCGATCGAAGGTGATCGGACAGGAGGACCATGGGTTGAACTTTGGGGCGACTGGCTCCAACGCATATATGTCTCTGAGCGCACGCTTTCGCTCCCTCTTGGGGATGTGGGTTGCGTATATCATGTTCACCGTCCGCACTTGTGGGGGGAACCTTTCTATCCTCCGTTGTTCGTCTGCCAGGGCTCTTCCTCGTCATCGCTATGTGGCCCCTTATCTTTGCCTTCGGCAATTAACTTGCCGGCCTGCTTGAACACCCAACAATCCCTGTTGGAGTGGTTGGCTGGCTTGTCGGGGGTGCCGTGTATTTGACATGAGCGATCGAGTATACGGTCCAAACTGGACGGGCCCAGAGTGCTTCTTTTGAATGGCAGGCTGTTAAGCCAATGCCGAGCTGGTCCTTTGAGCTTTAGTGGGAGGTATTTGATGGCGTGTAACTAATCACCGCGGGCCATGTGGATGTGGACGAGGTAATCCTCGATCCATACCGCAGGATCTGTTGTGTCGTTGTATGATTCAATATTTACAGGTTTGAAACCTTCTGGGATTTGATGATCCATTACTTTGTCTGTGAAGCATAAGGGGTGTGCGGTGCCTCTGTATTGGGCTATATCGCGACGCAGCTCGAATGGGTCTTGCCCGCTGTGTTCGGCCCGGCCGGATTTACTTTTACTCTATCCGGCGTGACGTTTATTATCTCGCATAGTGGCGCGCTCTCGTGATCCATACATCGATCTTGCATGTTTTGCTTTGTCCTCCAATACGTCTCGTGGGTCTGGTGTGTTTCCCCATGCTTTTTTATTTGTATGGCGTCGAGGTGCGGGCTGAGTTTTTGGCTAGAATGCCTCTCTATCACGCCCGCGAGGTGGCCGATCAGCCGTGCCATACGCTTCTTCCTCCAGTCAAGTTAGCAACCTGCATTTTGGGTAACTCTTGGAGGGGCGCTCGAGTTTATATTCCTCGGCCGCGAGGACTTCAGTACATCTGTCAGCTAGAAGATCTTGATCAGCTTGAAGCTGCTGCTGCTTTTTCTTAAGGCTATTTTTCGTGGCCATAAGCCGGTGCTTGAAGCGCTCTTGTTTGACGGGATCCTCTGGCACGGCGAATTCATCATCGCCGAGGCTTGCCTCGTCTTCGGAGGGGGGCATGTAATTATCATCCTCCGCTTCTCCATCTGCCGCTCTCTCAGGAGGGCTGGCTCTTCCATCCTCCTGCTCTAACTCTTGCTGGAGGGGGTTATTGTTGTCTTCGGCACTATCCGGAGTGTTATTACCTCTTGTGCCGGTATCACCACTTTTGCTTTGGTGGGACTTAGAGCGGCGCCGCTGACGTCGGCGTTTGGGTTGCTTCTTGGAGGGGTCATCCTCTGCTGTCTCGTCGCCATTGCCTTCTTTGGGTGTATCCACCATGTATATATCGTATGATGAGGTGGCTGTCCAGTGCCCTGTGGGCAGTGGTTCCTCTTTGTCTCCCGCATCATCGTCCATACCGTCGATGTCTTCGGAGTCGAAGTCGAGAATGTCGGTTAAGTCATCGACAGTGGCTACTAAGTGGGTGGTGGGTGGGCCGCGAATTTCTTCATCGTCCGCATCCCAGTCCTGCCGGACATAGTTCGGCCAGGATCCTCCTGACAAGGAGAGAGACCTTAATGAGTTCACTATGTCGCCGAAGGGCGAGTGCTGAAAGATATCCACGGAGGTAAACTCCATGATTGGCGCCCAATCGGATTCGATAGGAACGGGCACAGGCGGTTCGGAGTCCGTGGCCAGAGAAAGATCCGGCAGTTTAACAATATGGCTCTCGTGCAAGGTAAGGTCGATGTTCGGCTCGATCGCCGCTGAGGGTAAGGCTTCTGTGGCGGGGTCCATCCACCCGTCCATGGATGGCGCAACTGGCTCCGAATTGAGGGTCGGAGCGGCTGCCGGTACGATCTCCTGAACACTGTCTGATGGTAGAGCTAAATCGTAGTCATCATGACCGCGTGACGCACAAGGCAGAGGCTCGAATCCGTCGAAGATCAAGTCTCCGCGGACATCGGCCGTGTAGTTTAAGCTTCCAAACTTGACCTGGTGGCCAGGGGCGTAGCTTTCAATCTGCTCCAGATGGCCAAGCGAATTGGCCCGCAGTGCAAAGCCGCCGAACACAAAGATCTATCCGGGGAGGAAAGTCTCACCCTGGACTGCATCGCTATCGATGATAGTAGGAGCCATCAAGCCTAACGGCGACGACACAGAGGAACTCTCAATGAAAGCACCAATGTCGGTGTCAAAACCGGTGGATCTCGGGTAGGGGGTCCTGAACTGTGCGTCTAAGGAGGATGGTAACAAGAGGCAAGGAACACGAAGTTTTACCCAGGTTCGGGCCCTCTTGATGGAGGCAAAACCCTACGTCCTGCTTGATTAATATTGATGATATGGGTAGTACAAGAGTAGATCTACCACGAGATCAGAGAGGCTAAACCCTAGAAGCTAGCCTATGGTATGATTGTATGTTATTGTTGTGTCCTACGGACTAAAACCCTCTAGTTTATATAGACACCGGAGAGGGTTAGGGTTACACAAGGTCGGTTATAAAAGGAGGAGATATCCATATCTGTACTGCCTAGCTTGCCTTCCATGCCAAGTAGAGTCCCATTCGGACACGAGACAAAGTCTTCAATCTTGTATATTCATAGTCCAACAATCCGGCCAAAGGATATAATCCGGCTGTCCGGAGACCCCCTAATCTAGGACTCCCTCACCTTCCCTTCAAAAATTATTGCTCACTGGCAACGTTGTTTGCCACTGAAAAGAGTGACCAACATTTTTGCTTGGTGCCTCTAGCTTCTCCAACTCAGAACAAGAACAATCTAAGCACTACAACCGTTCTCGGCTTCTAGTAACTTGCTAAAAGGGGGAGCTGGTCTTACGAATGTCATACACATTAGATACACATCACCAAACAAAATGGGGCAAGAAGCAGGGAGACTGGCTGTCATCAGTATTTAAACTAGAGAAACAACTTATGGTCAAAAACGGTCCATCGGTATCGGTCTTGTCCTGGTTCTTTTTCCTTGAAGAAAGCTTGGTAATGATCGTCGGTTTGTTTCAAAATGGTGTGATTTAAGACATCAGGGCCTCTGGACTTACCTTCCTCTCTGATGCTACTTCTTTCAGTCTCCTCACTGTTGACTAGCGGATCGTGCGTCGGGTTGCATTCGGAGCTGAAGTGTGCTTGCGAGAATTTGCTTGTTCCTTGTCACAGGTGCAGCAAAATCACCACACGAAGGGCCGAAGGGGGAGGAGAGCAATCTGGTGGTAGAAGCACAACAAGAACAGTAAACACACTGGCTGAATGTCTTGTGGGAAGAAGATAACTTCTGGCTTCTAGCGTGGACGAATGATGTTAACAACAAGGTCGTTGTAGTAGTGGTAAGAAGCCACTCCAGGGTCTTGTCCATTTTTCTGTCAACCATACCGACACTGCATATTTCGCGGCTAAAAAGACGAGCATCTTCCAATTCTTTTGAGCGACTTGCTCCTAGCTGCTACTGCAGCTTCCCTCAGCTCTGGTTCCGGTAGTTCATGGGGAGAGGATGGAGGCAGAAGGGCAGCAAAGCTCGAGGGAGCAGCTCGGCCTACACAAGCAGGAGGAGGAGCAGCATCAACAAATTGCTAGCATCAGTTGCTTTAACTCCAGAGGAAGAAGATCGAGGTTGCAGTTCAGACATGCGCCACGGGGAAGGTCATTTTCTGGGCTCGCCGGAGTTGGGGGTCGTCTCCCCTTCACATCGAGGAGGAGGAGGGGGATGGAACCTGCTGGTGGTGCTCAACGCGTGATGCATGGCTGCAGAGGAAGCAGGGGTGGCGCGCTGACGCGAGGGCGTCGGGTGGTGCGTGCTCTGGCGGCCGGTTGCTGCGCTTGGCCGCAAGGTAGCGGTGCCCAGTGGAGGCGCCTGGGTAGGCGACAGCACACTGGGATCCGGTGACCTCTCCTTCTCCCGCATTCATGGTTGTTGTAGGGTCATCGGATGCACGGCGGGGCCTGCGTGGGGGAGACTTGAGAGGGACATGGTACTAGAAGGCGCGCGGCAGCGGGAGAAACGGGTGGCGGCGCCGACGCTCGGAGGTCCGGCGACGCCCAATTTTTTGATGGTTGTATTGCGGTGGTGGGCGGCGCGGGGAAGATGGCGAGGCGGTGGTCTGGGCAGGTCGTAGCGACGACGGTGTGGGGCAGGTAGCGGCGTCGGCGCCCTCGGCAGGCAGTGGCGGCGGCGCCATGGGGGATCGGGAGAGAGTGAGAGGTGCGGGATTCGGGTGGTTCGGGGAAGGTGGAGGGTGGTTCCTGGATTGTGCGTGGTGTTCTCATTTTTTTTTGCCTGCCGGTTCGGGCCGTCGGAGAGTTCAGGAACATCCAGTCAGGCCCTTATAGGGCTGCTGTGATCAGAATAGTTATTCTAATCCCAGAATTAGAATAGTGCTACTATATATATATATATAGTGGCACTATTCTAATCCCAGGATTAGAATAACTATTTGGATCACAGCAGCCCTATATAGAGCACGAAGACAGGTTCCCGAACTTCCCTCGACTGCCGGCCCAGCCCGACAGAATCCCACCTGGACCCCGATCCCGACAGAATCCCACCTGGACCCCCGATCTCAATCGAGCCGCCCCTCCCCAACCCCCTCCTCGCCACTCCTCCCCTCGATCTCCGCCGTGATTCGCCGCCGAAAATCCGCCGGATCCAGCGCCTCCCTTCCTTCTCCAGATCCTGGCCGACTGGATCGAGCTCTACCCCCTCCGACTCCACCTCCTACCCGACCGTCGGCGCGGGCGAGCGAGCGACGGCGGACGCCGGCGCGAGGGAGCCCGCGTCGCCTGGAGCCGGCGGAGCCGGCGAAGCCGCCGACCGAATTTCTGCGGTCGTTGCTGCCATGGACTTCTGGAAGCCTCATCTTCGGTCCATCGTCACCGCCAGACGGCTTGGCAGTGCTCATGACGGCCAAGGCGCAACCTACGGCGAACAGCGCACCCAAGGAAGCATCTCGGCGGTGGAGGCCGCATCGGTGGCGCCTTCAAATCTAAGAACGGTATATGAATTTCCTCCCTGATCTTGCGTTCTTCCTCAATCTTTCCTTCTCTGACCTTCTTGCTTCATGCAGATGAACTTCGCGCCCCCTGCAAGACATGGATTGCCATCGAATTCCTCTCATACCTCCACGACGAATTGTTCTCAAGGTGGCATATGAGCTGCTGGAAAAAGGTTAGCTGACCTTCTAGCCAGGGTATGGTTGAACTTCTTCCTTCCTTCGGTTTGTTATTTGCTTACAACTATGTGAAGTTCAGGTGGTGTGTGAGCATCAGTCCAGGCTACAACAACTTTTTTAAAATCTGCCTGCCTGCTTACAACCATGTGAAGTTCTGGTAGTGTATGAGCCTCAGTCCAGGCTACAAAAACAGCATTGTAAAATCTGCCTGCCTGCTTACAGGCATGTGAAGTTCAGGTAGTATGTGAGCCTCAGTCCAGTCTACAAACACTATAAAATCTGCCTGCATTCACATTCACAGGTGCAAAAAGCCATGTGAAGTTCAACTAGTAAGTGTGCTAGAGTTCAGGTTGCTATGTGTCTAGTTCTGTGCAAAAAAAAGGAAAATAGAACATGCATGTGATATGACATGAAGGTCAGGTTGGTATGCACTAGCAGTCCAACCATTCAAAAACTTCATGAAGGTTCAGGTTTTTTAATTGTAGACCCCTTTGCAAAACGAGAAGTTCAGGTTGTGGAGAGTGCTAAGTTCGGGTATATATAAGTAATCAAATACTATAGAATTAAAAAACATGGTGTGAAGTTCATTCTGTGAAGGGTGCTCAGTTCAGGTACAAAGGCATCGGCAGATGCTCAGCTCAGTGCATAGTGTGATGGCTCTCGCCACTTTTATATGAGAAGTTCAGGCTGTGAATAATGCTAAGTTCAGTTACAAAGGTATATGCAGATATAACTTGTGTGCTAATAGACATTTTTTTTCTTTTATGTCAGCAAGACGAGAGACGCATGAAGAAGCTTAGAAGTTCCCAGCAGCAAGTACACAATCCAAAGCCTGTACGCGTTGCACCACCCCCTCAATGGGTCACACCTCAAATGCACCAACAACATTACCAACCTGCTCCAGACCAAAAATGGATGACACCCAAAACACACGGATACTTCCAAGATGCTGGGTCGCAGCCCTATCCGCACACGTTTGCGCCTCCACCTAATTGGGTGACGCCGGAAATCCCCCGCGGATTCTTTGTATCCACAAGCAGGCTCCCAAGCACGCCGATGGAAGAGGGGGTTAGCTCAAGTCCTGCGTGTAACTCTGGAGGTTATCCTGGTGTGCCACATCAATGCCAAAGCGAAGCAACTAAACCGGATCACAGGACAAATCCAATAGCAACACACACACGGAGGAGAGTGATCTGCACACTACCACCGTTTGATCCTGCTGCTACTGCTACAAGTAAGAATTCTACGGGGCATAAGGTAGATGGATTGCTTCACAAAACAAAAGAGCAAACCAAGACTAGGATCGCAATACCTCCACAACCACCTCAAGCAAAAAGGACGCAAACAAGAGAGAGGCCATCTTCAGCCCTCCTTCCTCCTCGTGATCCACTGCTGCATCCTGCTATGATTACTCCGCCATGCCCCATCCCAGAGGGACAGCAGCCGACACCGGCGGAGTTGTGATCATACACGCACGTAAGTGAAACAAAAAATATTTATATACGCATCTTGTATTATCTGCACATTTTCTGTTCCCTCCAGAATAACAAGTTCATAAACTACATTTTAACGTGCTGTTTGGATTATTTTTTTTCTTTTTCTGCAGACGCCGGATCTACCGGAGTATCTAATACCAAGACTAAAGATGCGATTCAAAGATGTAGAGAAAGCAAGGGAATTTTATAACAGATACGCCAGGCACGTTGGTTTTGGAATCAGGAAGACGGGTGGAAATGACAACCACAAGTATTTTGTTTGCGCCTTCCAAGGGATACACACATCTTCTATTTCAGAGGCCAACAGGAAGCGAAACAAAACATCGTAGAGGACGGGATGCAATGCAAGAATGAGGGTGAAGGTGCAGGAGGATGGCACATGCGTGGCAGTGGACATTGAGTACAATCATAATCACCAGCTCATGCAAACTGATGACATGCTGGTATTTTTGCACTCACACAAGAATTATGACCCCACTATTCTGGAGTATCTAAAGCTCCTGCAGTACCATGATGTCAAGCACACAGCAATCATGTCCATGCTATCTGAAAATGTAGATGGAAGCTACTTCCTAAGCATGACCGGACGAGACCTACTAAACCAGTAAGTATTCAAACACCCACATGCTGCAATGTAAAAATAGCATCCTAGCTCACAACCCCTTTGATATCAAAAATAACAAATGCATGTTGGCGTGTGATTTGCAGGAAAGCCATGAATGCAAGGAAAGATGATTTGGATGATGTATTAAAACTTGTTTCATTCTTCAAAGACATGAAGGCAATAAATGATGAGTTTTTCTATGACATCCATGTGGACAAGGACAAGTCAATTAAAAACATTTTCTGGTCCAATGCAAGCTGCTGAGGAGCCTATCAAGACTTTGGTGATTGCGTAACATTTGACACGACTTACAAGACCAATAGATTTCATATGCCCCTGGGAGTGTTTGTTGGAACAAACCATCACTTGCAGTCAACGATATTTGCTGCTGCCCTGATAAGAGACGAAGATGCAAAGTCATTCAACTGGCTGTTCAATACATTTCTACGGTTCATGAACAATAAGCACCCAACTTGCATTCTAACAGGTGAGTTCAAAAAAAAACTCCTCAAGTTTCATCATCTTTTCGGTCTATGGGTCTCTATTGATTGGGTACATTTGTTTTTTCTGAAAAATGTAAATAATGCAGTTCAACCACTGTTAGCATAGAAGTCCAACTAGCAATACAAGAAAGAAAATTTATCTTCACATGTTTAGAAAAAAAGTAGTTATGAATGTGAAGTTCAAGTACATGAATCATAGAAGTTCAAGGACGAAGTTGTTAGATAAAAATATGTAGCATGTTCAGAAAAACATAGTTATTTATGTGAAGTTCAATCACTGCTACCACAGAAGTTCAACAACACTGTTGTAAGAAAAAATTTGAGTGTGACACTACTAGTTTGTCTACTACTAACTGTGAAGTTCAAGCACTGGTACCATAGAAGTTCAGCAACACTGCTGTAAGAAAATAATACATGTGACATTCTTAGATAGCCATACTACTAGATGTGAAGTTCAATTACTTGTGCAACATAAGTTCACCATCAGTACAAAAAGGAATAAAGTTTCATTTTTTTTAATTCGATCAGACCAGTGCCCATTGATGACGAAAGCTATACCACAATCATTTCCAAACACCGTCCACAAGCTATGTCGTTGGCACATATTGAAGAAGTACAAGGAATACCTCGCGTTGCTGTACAAAAAGTATAAAACATTCAAAGAGGAGTTCACAGCTATATTGAACTGGCCGCTGATGCCAACGGAGTTTGAAGATGCCTGGGCTGAACTCGTGCACAAGTACCACCTGGAGAACGACCAGATGATGATGCAGCTCTGGAGTGATAGGAAGATGTGGATTTCAGCATATTACAACATTTTCTGTGCTAGAATGACTTCCACACAACGAAGCGAAAGCATGAACCATGTGCTAAAGAAAGGGTTTGTCAAGGGGACCCAGAACCTACACAAGTTTGCTAGGCGGGTCAATGCTTGCATACAAACTCGGATGCAGAAGGAGAACAAGCAAACAATGACCAGCATGGTATAATGACAAGTACAAAACACCACCATCATGTTTCTGTTTACCTTCAACATGTGCACTTTGAATTTTAAAAAATGAAACCCATGATTCTGCTTCGACTAATATCTTACTTTTTGACATGTGCAGACCAATCCTGTGACAAAGACAACTTACGGCTATGAGGAGGACATGTCTATCAAGTACACGAGAGCCGTGTACACCAAGATGAGGAATATGATGAGAAAGGCCACGCTATTTTGCGCAAAGCGTACAGCAGAGTCCACTAAGTACCTTGTGTACTACCACAACAAGCCAGGCCATGATGATGAAGAAAGATTTTCCTGGTCAAAGCATGAATTCCAGGTTGTAGCTGACCCAGACAATGAAATATACGAGTGTGAATGCAAGCTCTGGACACACACAGGTGAGCGGGAAAACAAACTCATTAATTAGCTAGACTAGTAGTATCATATCAAAATTTATGAAACTCATTGCTGGCTCACAAACTATGTATTCTGCATTCATCGCAAAATGCAGGCCTGTTCTGCCTTCACATCATAAACATACTGGACTACCTGAAGCCTGACAAATTTCCAAACAAGTATATCCTCAAACGGTACACAAAGACTGCAAAATCACAGCCAACCTTTGATACAAGGAACTACAACACAACCGCATCGGATGGCAGCTCAAGGCTACCGAAGCAAGACATCTTGCTGCAGCTGAATTCGATGGTTAACAAGAAAGCGATGAGATGTGACCAGCAGTATGACAGAGCCTACTATGTTCTCAAGAGGCTCGTGGAAGAGCTTGGTGCAATACATTCAGCAAATCGAGCGGATGCTGACAAAAGGATGGCTGAAGAGGACGCTGAAATTTAAGATGACCTTCACTATTATGCAGCTGAAATGCTCAACGCCGCCGCTGAAGCCAACCAATGCAAGCAGGGTGATGGCCAATCAATGGAGCAGCGACAGCAAGAGACGATGAAACTGCCGCTGTATTCTGAAACAAAGGGTAGGAAGAAAATTACCGCAACAAAGAAAAGTGACAAGAGAGAGCAAATAAAGGCACCACCTGCAGGAAGAGTCGTGGTGCTCGATGAGAATGGAGTGCCACTTGGACACAGGAAATGTAGTGTGTGCAACCAGGTTGCGGGACACAACAAGCTGACCTGTCTAACACTCTTGGAAAGAAACAATGCCGAGGAGGTCAAGCAACCCAAATCTCAAAAACAGCAACCCAAAGTTATGGAACAAAAGAAGGGACCACACCCATAGAAAGCAAGGACCAGACTTTGTAGCATATGCAAGGAGTATGAACCACATAAGGCAAGAACATGCCCGAAGCGAGCAGATGCTGAAAAGACAAGCAAAAAGCCAGAGAAGAAACAGAAAGCAAAACCCAAAGCCAGCAACAAGAAAGAGGTGGAAGAGGAAGAGGAAGACGAAGACGAAGACACCGTCGAAGAAGAGGAAGACGAAGACGAAGACACCGTCGAAGAAGAGGAAGACGAAGAGGAAGAGAACGATGAAGAGAAAGAGGAAGAGGATGATGAAGAGGAAGAGGAAGAGGACAATGAAGAGGAAGAGGTACATGTCAAGCAAAAACCTATACAACCAAAGCCTAGGAGGAGCGCAAGGCTGATGAACAGTTAGAATAGGTCAATTAACACAATGCAAACTTATGTCATGTCAATGTCCAGAAATATTATGTCATCCCCTTTTATTGTTGAACTTTCAAAGAAGTCCTGGTAACATACACAATGAAGTTCACGTAGTATTACTTCAGAAGTCCTGGTATGTTATGAGATGAAGTGATGTGCTGATGATGTACTGCATGAAAGAGCAAGCAGTAATAAAATGAAAAACATACACTGTGAAGTTCAAGTAATACTACTGCAGAAGTCCTAGTATGTTATGGGATGAAGTGATGTGCTGGTGATGTATTGCATGGAAGTGCAAGCAAGAACAAACATGAAAAACATATACTGTGAAGTTCAAGTAAGCTTACTGCAGAAGTCCTGGTATATTATGGCAGGAGGTGCTCGTGTTGTATTCCATAAAAGTGCAACCAGCAAATAATCATATAGTATTGAAGTTCAGGTCAGCTTATAGAAGAAGTTTTGGTATATAAAAATCGATGTAGGAAAAAATATGCTTAAAAAATAAAGTTTCACCGCATAAACTAAGGTTAGCAAGCCTAAGACAATGCGTTCAAATGTGAAGTTCTACTTGGATACGTGCAGAAGTTCATGTACAATGCCGACAAAAGATAAAGAAACGTCAACAATATTTCCACACAGATTTACATATGAAATACGTTCGCACTTGAAAAAAACACAAAAAAACAAATATAGATTCTACGCAAAAGCATACATATTGGTTGGGGTTGAACATTACAAATACATTACACAACACAGAATATCCTCTCCATCTGAAACCAGCAGCCCATCCACATCTCAAAGCAGAAGTTCAAGTCTATGATCATATGTTGGGAGCCCGAAAATAAACAACACAAAAATATCAAGCAGTTAACCCAAAACCGAGGCAGAAGTTCAGGTACATCTGTTGGGGCAAAAACATTCAACACATGGATACTGAAAAACGACGCAGTACATTGAAATTCACAAAGCCAAATCATTCTTCACACCAAATGCATTTGTCCACAATATCATAAGTAATAGTGCTGCACCTATAGATACACAAATCACTAAAAACATTCTTACAACCAAATCTTTACGGAATTGTTCCAATCATTATCAAACCTAAAAATCTGTACGAAATCAAATCTACAGATGAAACTAATGCTTCGAATTCACGGGCCAAAGGATTGGATCTCTTTAGAGAGCTCTGAACGCACGACTTCATTCTTCTCGCTAAAAATCAGAGTGTGCATGAACTCAGCCTTCCAGTCATCTGCAGCAGCCTGGAAACAAAAGAAAGGTGAAAACGATGGTTTAGTAACGGATATCTAAAACCACAGCAGGAGCGTCTCAGCAAAAACACACAAGAATAATCAAAGGATGATGAGACAAGAACAAAGAAAGAATATACTTCCACATCACGAAAATCTTCAACAATCTCATCGCCATCATACGAAGAGCTGAACTTCACGGCAAAGAAACCACAATCATTACTCTTCTGCTTTGGGACATCGATGAAAGTCGGCCTCTTTGCAATAGTCACCCGGTTAGGCTGCTTGCTCGCCTTGTATGCAGCCTTGCCGTACACCTCCTCGAGCAACCCAACAAATCTCTTCATCTGCCGGTAATAACAAAATTAGATGAAGCCAAAAACATGTTAACCAAAATAGTTAAGTTCAGGTACATAAAAAAGCGACACTTGCATAAGATCCACCTAAACAAAATAGCAGAAGTTCAACTTCTAAATGACAAACAGTTCAAGCAGTATTACCAAAACAGAGACAGCAACATATTTTGTCAACACAAGGCATAATAAACTTCGTGTCAAACAAGAGAATATAAAAGGAGGTTCAGGCTAAGAAACACTCATGATATTTTGGCAGTCCCCGTGGAAACTCGATCGCGATGTTTGCATATTATCGTAAGAAAGTGAATCAAGGATGTCAATGCTCCCACGATATCTATTCAACACATACACATTGTAGTGCGCCATTGTGCCAATTGGCTTGAATAGAATCAAGAAAACCTGCCAAGAATGAAAGGACCGGTGAACACAAACTATAAAAGCATATGTACTGAAGAACCGGCATGAAAAAAAATTTCTTGACAAACTCAGCAAAAGGATGCACATGAAATTAAAAAAAGCAAGAGTTATGAAAACCTAACCAGCTTTGCGTTAAGAAGGTCTTCTTCCTTGCGAACAAACATTGGGAGGAGACCAGCAGATTTTTTTGCATCAAACTTTGGAACTGTTGCACCGAAGAAATCGTACTCTAGGCAGTACTGTGCATTCACAAAAACACAATTAAAACACCTCCCAAATGCTACTACAACAAAACTAAGGCAAAAAGAAGGAGATAGGGGTGCAAAGAACTAAAACCTGTATGAAGTAGGGACTAAGTACAACCCTGTCAGCACTAGTGAATATCTCAGAGGTCTCCGGCTTATCCTTCCACAAATTTATGAGATAATGCATTATGTCTCCTTCCATCTGCTGCCCTTCACCAAAAAGCGTATAAAAGACACGTCCTATGAGGTCAATCACATTCGCAGGGATGGTAAACATGCAGTAGCTTATCCTGCAGAATACAAAAGGATGGTAAAAAATATTAGAAGTTCAGATACAACAACAAAGAGAAGTTCAGACACTATAACTCAAAAGGCAAGAGGAGACATAAAACAGAAGTTCAGATACTACAACAACGGCAGTTCAGACAATACAACAACAGAATTTCAGACACTACAACTCCAAGGCAAGGGAGCAACAGATGAGGGTAACTCACTCAGAATACATCTGCAGACCGTCTTTACTCAACACATATTGTCTCAACTTCCGGGCCTCGGATAGATGAGGGTAACTTATTTTTTCAGGGCAGCGACAGGAGAACGCCACTTCAAAGGCAATCTTGATGCTCTCTTGGAGGAAGTTATGTTCCCAGACTCTACTACCGGTTTCCTCCTGGTGATCACAACATTCTTCCGACATCTACCAGCAACAGTACCAGCAGCACATTTAGCATTCTTCAGGTAAGCAATCTTCTCAAAATCATCATCGGACGAAATCACTTCTGCTTCGGCTGCTTCGACTGCATCAGCCTTCCTGTAGCAAGGGGTTTTTGGAGTACCACGAATACCACCAGCCTGCTTCCCCAACTTGGAAGGAATAAGGGTCCGAGGTCTATCATCTCCTATCGGAGCTGTACTCATCGGTTCCTCCCTAGGCTGGTATTCCTGTGACCCGAGGAATGAGTAGTGGTAGTCGGTCAGCTCCAACGGTTCCACTGTCAAAAGCAAAAAGGAAGAGAAAACATCACCATTAAATACAACTGAAGTTCAGGAACATCACAATGTGCAGTCCAACTAATAAAGATGACATGGTTACTACTCAAGCTGACCTAAAAAATTAGTTGCAGTAAAACACTAAATGAAGTTCAGGCACAACCAGAGGCACAGTTCAAGATAAACCGATGAACTGTAAATCATTCAACTACAGCTAACAAAACCATAGAAAGGCGTCATCTCTGAAGTTCGATTATAAAAGAAAATGCTCATGTCCATTTAAGCAAAACAAAACACATAAGCAAAATTAAAAAACATAGAAATGAAGTTCATGTACAAAGAAAATGCTCCTCTCCTTCCGAAACAAGCAGCCCAGCCAGACCTCAAGCAGAAGTCCAAGTTCAGAGAAAAATATGAAGTTCAGGTAGAATAAAAGATGCAGTGCAGGTAAGAAGTACAAGTACCAAAATACTTACATGTGTAGTAGCCAAACAGAGCTTGGAAGTCTGTCTCAAACAGGTTAGAAGAAGCGATTGAGTATAGCCACGTCTTCCTGATATCCCCGATATTCTCATGGGAATAATTTGCAAGAACCCCGTCATGATACGAATTAACATTCATAAGCATGAAGAATCCGCAGTCAATACTGACATCAAACGAAGTAAAAGAAATAGTGCTAGGACAGAAAAATAAAGCCAACGAATTAAATACGTCGCACCTTAAGTACAATTACAGTTAAACGGATGTGAAAAGAGAAAAAGTCGAACTCATACTTGTTTTGCTGCTGGGGGACATCAATCCAATCCAGAGGGAAATTGTCGATGCTAATAGGACTGAAGGGTGTCTCCCTGTCGTTGCTGGCATCCTTCCAAAGCCTCTTGATGTTGTCGGTCATCTGTCGAAACAGGCGTACCGCACATCCATCTTTTGGTCCATAGTAGGAATCGAGAAGCTGAAACCTTGAATTCTTCAGGTCAAGGAACACCGACACCCAATGACTGACACCACCCACGGAAGCAGGAAGCTCAGGCGGGTCAAAAGTAGGGAAAACAACCTAAAGCAACATAAACACACGAATCATTAAAAATGAGAATTAATATCAGAACGGTACAAAAAGAAAAATAAAACAAATATTAACACAGTGGATCGCACTGCAAAACTAATACAGAGGCAAAGAACAAGATATTGCATACCAAATCATGTGCATCCATGCTATCTGGACCACTCACCATGAAGTACTTCCTCACACAGGAATCAAAATGACCTCTGAAAATCTTGTCCTAAAATAATGCAGACAACACCAACATATGAAAAAATACAAAAATGAGACGAACAAGTTTTAAGTAAAATGGTAAGGAACAAAACAGAAAAGAAATCACTGTATGGTTGACTTACACAAACCCAATACGGCAGTATGAGTTTATCCGATCCCTGGTACTTCGCACGTAGACAATAGAGTGCACACTCAGCCACATTAGATGTAAGCATTCCGCAAGGACCAAAAGATATTGCGACTTCTTGAACAGAAGCTTCACACTCCTTGTTTTGGAACATAATCATTGATCTAAAACAAGCGAATAGAAAGTAAAACAAGTTAAGCAGCAGGAACTCAGGAAGTTCATAACACGTGTTAGCACAGAAGTTCAGCTATATCACAACAGGCAGTGCAGTACAAAAGAGGCCAGAAGTTCAGCGCCAGAGAAGCAAAAAAACAAGAAGTTCAGGTACATAGAGTTGAGAAGTTCAGGTATGAAATCACAGGCAGTTCACTGGGGGTACATGGATGATGTAAATGTTGAGCAGCTGCACTCACCTCTTGGAACGGTCGTTCCTAAGCCTAGTTACACTGTAATAAAAGTCATCAACCTTCTTTCGCACGACAGCAAGGTCGCTATCTGCTCACCAAAAAAATAGCAATTAACAGCAACACTCAAAGCACATAGATTCACGACAGTTTTAATTAAGACCAACATTCAAGCACAAACATTCAAAACGTAAGCACATCTCAGCTGCTACATCAGGAAAGATAAAACACAGCATCATAGACATCACAACCCATGCATTACAAACATCCACTCACATAGAAAACAGGTTCACTTAACATTCTTTACAACCCACACGACAAACAACAAAACCAGAAGTTCAACTTAGACCACACAGGCAGTTCACAGGGGGTATCATGGACTAAACCAAAACAACAAAGAGGGAAGGGAATGGGGAAAGAAGAGAGAAGCATGCTCCTCTCTTCATGGATCCTTGCCTAGACCAGTGGCAGCACTGGAATGATCAACCTCCTCTCCATAGCTATCGCTTTCGGTATGTTCATCGTCATCTCCAGCAGACGTTGCAGTGTCATCAGGAAGGACACCAGTAGCAGCTGGAGCACCAGGAGGATCTGAAACAAGAAAAACTTTTGATTGTGCCTGTACAGCATTAACATCAACTGATGGCTCTGCTGCAGGAGACTTCTTCGGGCTTGCAGCAGCACTACCACCAGTTTCAACAACAGACTCAACAGCATCTTTCTCCAAAATGATGTCTCCAGTTGTCTTGCCCTGCTCAGCATTTGAAACCTCGACGACAATGGACCACTGAGGTTCAGTCAGGACCACCCCGTCGGAGCAGCCGGTGCCTGAGACGGGCATGTCTGCAACCTTCTCCGGAGGAACACTAACATCATCATTCTGCTGCTGCAAAAAGAATCAGAAAGTCATTACAAAGGGCTGACTGAACCTCATGCACAGGAGCAGCAAGTCCATCTCAGGGGCAACAAGACAAAATGGACAAGAAAAATGGTACCTCATTTTCACTGCCATGAACCTCATCAACTATTACGCCACTAGCCAGAGCAGGTTCATGCACAGGGGCAGCCTAATGCACAGGAGCAGCTTCATGCACAGGTAAAACATCCTCCTCAACCCTAGCATCATCATGAACAACCTAAAATAAAAAAATCATTTAGAAAACAAATACCTAATCAGCAGAAGTTCAGATTGCACAATCAGAGAAGGTTCAGCTATCACAACTGACACATAATGGAAGTCCAAAATACAGTAAACATAGCAGGTCAGATATCAAACTACTCTAAGATACAAAAGGGAACAAAAAAGGGCCAGTCATCGAAGTCATGGAAGTTCAAGTGCTGTAGCAATTGAAGTTCAGGTTCAATAAACAGATAAGGTCACCTAGGAACACTAGTGCTAAAAAGAAATAGTTTACGACACATCAAATCAACAACGCTCGCCTATGACCACAAACAGTAATAACTGAAAGTTAACATTTAACATTGAACACTAGTGCAAACCTCTTTGGTATGCTCCACGTGGCCTCCTTCACGACCCGAACGAACAGAATCCTGCCTCTGAATTTGTCTCACAACAACACTTGCCTCATCTTCAAAAGGCTTGCAACGAGCATCCTGCATTTCCTTGAACAGCCCAACGCTAGTCCGGAGGTGGGAAGTGCTCTGGCGAAGCTCTTCAAGAAATTTAGCTTCAATACATAAGACCTCCTTCGAAGACTCAGCATCAAACCCATGTCCGGGAGGAAGAATCCCATCAACGCGACTAAGATGCTCAGCAGTCGAAGGAACACGAGCCAACTCCCCACAAACAGTTTCAAGAAGACTGTCAATCCTAACCAGAGAAACATTGGCAGCTTCAAACAAATCCTTGCAAGAAACGCCACCTGCAGCACTCACATGGGCAGAAGAACCTCTTGGATCTACAGGGGGCACCAGTATTAACATCCCGGGAGAAATCAAATCTTGGGGAACTTCCACTCCCTAGGCCGGCAGAACGAGGCATAGTTAGAACAAGACGTTTGATAACCCTAAAGAACACAACCTTAGCCTATGTCTTCCACTGCATACAAAAACAAAAGTCAACGCGTCCGAAAACAAATGAAGGAACATGGGAACAAAAAATATACAAGACAATACCAGAAGTTCAAGGAAAGAATAATGCATAGAAACACTCACAGGCAGTCTCCCAAACACCCAGTTGGTTGGGTCATCATCACCTTTCGTGACCAAGTCAGCCGCAGCAAGCTCAAGAAGCTTGGCCTGATCCATGAAATTGATGCGAGGGGTCCTCAAGTCAATATTAGGCGTCTTGCCAATGATAAGGCAGTCCAGATACATAAGAAGCGGCACGATGGCACAGCCTGTGACATCTTTTCCTCTGCTAGTACCTTGCTGATACCTAACAACAGCACTCCGAATATCTTCAACAACCAACTGGTAGTAGTCCATGTCTGCCATATCCTCAAACACAAGGTTCTCGGCCATTGCTGCCTCCCTGGACACTCGTGTAGACGTTCCAGGGATAACCACCTTCATGAAAACAATAAGGTAAAACACCTGCAGAGCAAGATCATCCTTCGTCTCATCCTTCACAAGTTCAGCGAGGATATTCCGCAAATCCTTTGTCTTGATGTCGTCACTCCTAGCATACCCAAGCTTGCCCTTCAACCTCATAACAGCATCATCGAAACCATCATTCGAGGGCCTAGGGGGGGTACGATTACCTTGAGGGAACCCAAAGAGATGGTGAATAGCATCACTTGTAATACGTATAACCTTGTTCACCTCACCCATGTCCAAAATCATGGTTGAAGGGTCAATCCTCGTGTAGATGTTGCCCATCAAAGGACGAGAAATGTTGGAATCAACCTTCAAGTCAAACACACAACCAAAAACAGCCTTGATAAACCTCGCCTTGTGCCTATCTTGTAGCATTTTCGCACACGTCTTGACCTCTCCTAGTGAGCAGCGAACCGTCTTGTTAAAACGTTTCACCTCACCTCCTCCTTGGCCACCTTCTTCGGGTGCTTTGCCTCCTCTCTTCCTCCTCTCAGGCCGCTGCACAAGCTGATACTGAAAAAAATACATTGACAAGGAAAAAAGGCAGAACAATGACACACAACCTTCACCAAAATTCCACTTATGCCTACATATACGCACTACATCTCAGAAGTCCAACCATGTTTACATAGGCAGTACAACCATGTATGACCAGAAGTTAACATGCTTTCAAAAATGTTGGAAATTTACAAAAAGCAGAAGTTCAACCATGTATACCAAGGCAGTAATCAAATATGTATCTCAGAAGTCCAACTATGTCTACATAGGCAGTACAACCATGTACGAACACTAGACAACATGCTTTCAAAAAACTGTTGGAAATTTACAAAAGCAGAAGTTCAACCATGTATACCAAGGCAGTAATCAAACATGTATCTCAGAAGTCCAACTATGTCTACATAGGCAGTACAACCATGTACGAACACTAGACAACATGCTTTCAAAAAAATGTTGGAAATTTACAAAAGCAGAAGTTCAACCATGTATACCAAGGCAGTAATCAAACATGTATCTCAGAAGTCCAACTATGTCTACATAGGCAGTACAACCATGTATGAACACTAGTCAACATGCTTTCAAAAATGTTGAAAATTTAAAAAGCAGAAGTTCAACCATATACACTAAGGCAGTAATCAAACATGTATACAAAACAAGTTGAGCTAATTTCTTCATGTATATACCCAGAAGTCCAACTATGTACACAAAGGCAGTAATACCATAAAAGCAAAGCACGTCGGCTAATTTATTCGTCTATATTGAGATGGAGCAGAAGGTCAGCTATGTACGCCAAGGCAGTGCTAAAAACAATAAAACTACAGCAACAGCGACAAATGCTCTAAAAAACAGTAAACATGAGACATTCATACCTGATTAGCGGCAGCATCATCATCAACGTCGTCCTCATCATCAGCATTGAAATCAGCATCATCCTTGTCTTCTGGATTAACACGAGAACGCTTCTTCACACCCTTGTTGACCTTTGCAGGTGGAACCTTGGGCTTCACGCCGCATTTCTTCCCCTCACCAGATGCACCAGCACCAAGCGGAGAAGGTGTAGGCGCGGCAGTGGCAAGCACACGAGGACTACAGCGTGGCGTACCACCAAGGCCTAACCCTTCATCTTCAACAACTTCTGCAGGCCTTGAAACACGTGGGTTCCTCCGAGGAGTAACTTCACCAACTACTAGCTTCCTCGCAGTAGTCTTCTTGATTTTCTTCTTAACAGGGACAACCGTGCCATCACTACCACACGGCACGTCTTCCTCAACAGTGAGCTCAGCCGCATGAACAGATCCAGGAACATCAGAACCTTTCTAAAGGCAGGTCGCCCTCTTCTTGTCAAAATTTTCTTGCTTCTTCCTCTTACGTTGGTCCTCCAGGAGAAGCTGAAAAGGCACATCCTCGGGTTGCGTGACAGGTTCAGTGCCATCAACAGACTGCGACTGCGTCTCTGACATCTGAAGAGAGCACAAAGGATCCGGAACGGAATCACAACCTTTGACTGAGGGAGCCCCCTCCTCAGCTGCAGCAGGGTTTTCTGATAAACCCAACTCAGATAAAACAGCGTTGATGGTGTTCACAGCTTCCTCCTCTGTGGGCACATCTGCAAAAAACACAAAAAATCGAAGCAAAAAATAACAAAAAGTCATGAACAAAAACAAAAACAAACGACATGAACAAGCTAAAAACATGGCTGAAAACTTTAAAATGAAAAGAAAAGGGGTTTCACATACTAGGTGAAGCAAGAGCTGCAGAAGCAAGATCCTCGAGGCTTGAAACATTCTCAAGGCTCGGAGCAACCTCGGCAATCAAAGTCAAAGGAATACTATTCAACTCATCACCAACTACAAAAAATGCAAGTAAAAAGGAAACTGAGTTCTAATGCACAATCCTACACCAAAGGGACTTCTACTTTGACAACAATGTCCAATAACAAGAAGTTCAACAATACCTAACAAAGCAGTAAACATAACAAACAAACTAAAATCTACACACTAACTATAAAAACAATCTACACTCAGAGGGGCTACTACATATAACATGAATGTCCAGAAGTTCAACAATATATAACAAAGTAGTAAACACAAAATGTGCATAACAGAAGTTCAACCAAATTTCATTATGAACAAACAATAATTAAAACTAGAAGTTCAACTATGTGACCCAAGCAAATAGCACATAAAAAATATGTAGCATGACCACAAATAGTATTTCACAGCCAAACTAAATATCAATACCATGAACATGATAACAAATAAAAAAACAAAAGATATACACTATAAATATGAATCATTTGGGAAGTCCAACAACACTTGGTGACATAGTTTCACCTGCAAATCATCAACTAAAAAGTAAAGCAACACTACTAACTCAAGCTAAGGGTAAAAAGCATACACATAACCTTTCTTAGAAGTTCACACTAATAAGAATGGCAGTCCAACAAGAAAAGTAAATGAAGATATGGGCAGACATATATAAGAATACTGCTTTAAAATACAAGATCCAACTACATTAAGATACCTGGAGACGGTTTGGAAGCTATGACAACACAACGCCCTTGACGAATGAAACTCCAAACCCTAGAACAACCTACTAAATCATACAACAAATACAAAAAACAACTAAATGAAACCCTAGGATGAAACAACTAGATAATATCAACAAGTATGAAAACATGAACAGTAGCACATATAGGCAAGCACAAACAAAAAAAGAATCCAGAAACTAACTAGCATGTGACAGACAAAATCTAGACTTCGAAATCAACAATACTAAGACAATTAGATACATCAGATTCAGCATGAACCATCACACCACACCCTCTCTCACATGCATCTAAATGCTGAAATCACCAAAGGGGAAATGAAATCCAATCAACTCTGAATGGAGAAATAGCACACACAAGCATCTCATAGACAAATCTGACCACGGGGGAATGGAATCCACCCACCACACGCACAAGAACCCTACCTAATCTCCCATCAAACCATTAGAAGAAGGGGGTAGGAGGCGGACGCGAGAGCACACAAGAGGCGGACTCAACAGATCTGGCAAAACTAAAAGCAAGCATTAGGGGGGCGGGGGGCAGCATTTTTACCTCTCGAAACAACTCCCGCACACACGAATCCCGCGGCGGTTCTTCCACTCCCCACGACGCCACGCGCACCTTGCAACCGCGCAGGCAGTTGCCGTCCTCGCTTCAGAGAAGAATAGAGCGAGTTGGGCGAGGGAGAGCGGGGCGTGGGGGAGAAATAGGAGCGGGGGCGTGTGCCGGTTACTCCAGCACGAGGGCAGGGGACAGGGACAGAGAAATGGGGGAGAGTTGGAGGCGAGGAAGGCAACGGAGCGACAGAGAGGGGGAAGAGAGCGAGCGACAGGGGGAGAGGGGTTTTCTGATAGGTGGTGACGAGGGAGATGCTCACTTAATGCCTACCTGTCGTGGGAATTGCAGCGCCACTGAATTTACAGTTTTACCCCCCCCCCCCCCAACAGCTAAAAAAGTAAATACATCTATAGATAAATGAATGCACCATTTGAATGCATCTATTATAATGAGATAACTTCACATGATAGCACTACTGATATCCTTAAAACCAAAAATAGATGGCAAATGCACTACCAAAGGAAGAAAAATACATAGATAAATATGCACCTAAAAAACAACAGAAAGAAGTTCAAAAAATAAAGAACAGAAATTCAAGTACTCTAATAAAAGAAGTAATGGCATAAGAATAAATAAACCCTAAGAAACAAAATGAAGAAGTTCAAGTAAAAAAACAGATGAAGTTCATATCTAACACTAAACCATAATAACCCTAAACCCTAAAAACCCTAAGATAGATAGTGGGGTCACGGATGTGACGGACTCGCCTCCGCATGCGATGACGCGGCACGCCGCGTCGTCGCCTGCTCCGGCTCGTTCCTGTCTCGGCCTCGCAGGGGGAGGGGAGGGGGGCCCGACCCCCCCTCCCCCCTGCTCGGCCTCGCGCTACTGCATTGGTCAATACGCGCAATGCCGATTTCAATATCTACAAAATATTTAAATCCAAAAAATAACAACCTCAAATTTAACATGTTAAAAACGATTATCACACTGAAGTTCAGGATAGTTATTCAGTGAAGAACAACAACTATTATAAGTACAAATAACATACTAGAAAAAATAAAAAAATACGCATATCCATCGCCCAATTACATGGCTATTCACGGGACTAAGTCAAAAAAATCCAAACCAATGCAAAGAATGAAAAGTAACATAAAAAAGAAGGAAATACAGAGGAATTGCTTTATTACTTTGCAAAGAAGGAAAAAGCAGAAGTTCACGTATAAAGAACATAGAAGTCTAGCTTCTACAAATGACCCTTACATGATCTGGAAAAAGTGCATGCATACTTGGGCTAATCCCATGATTGCTCATGAGACAAAAGTATAAAAAGGAACATCTGAAGAATTAAAAATACGAAAGGAAACCAAACAAAGAAAAATATAGAGCACCATGCGCCTTCGCCTTGCAAATGTGGAATGTAATCTGGAAAACCATAAGTTCAACCATTAATAAAAAAAGAGAAGTCCGGATCTTACCAAAGATTAGTGGATGATCAAAAAACTATACCAAAACATAGACTAAGGGAAAAAGAGGGTGCATGTTCCTGTGGTCCAGCTCCACGCTTACACACTAGCTACAACAAAAATTGCAGAAGAAAATCTAGTAAGGGTTTCTGATACAAAGGACGTGCTGCATTATCTTGCAGTGAAAAGAAAAAAGAAGAAGTTCAGGTATGACAACGCAGAAGTCCAGCACAGAAACTCGGACAGACCCAACAGGGTCCACCTGATCCTCCCCCGATCCCGATCCCGAGCCGCCCTAGCCCCGACAGGATCCAACGAAGGAAAAGAAGAAGTTCAGGTATG
Source organism: Triticum urartu (assembly GCF_056163025.1). Taxonomy (NCBI): domain Eukaryota; kingdom Viridiplantae; phylum Streptophyta; class Magnoliopsida; order Poales; family Poaceae; genus Triticum; species Triticum urartu. Next base: position 129,572,313 of record NC_141875.1, read on the forward strand.
AAAATGCAGAAGTCCAGCTTGTACAACGACCATTAGAAGATCTAGAAATAAAGAAGAAAAAAAATTCGTCCGAAGCATAAAATCATCTCCACAAGATTGCAACACGTCCGCACCCCCTTGGAAATGATCTGGCAACTACCTTTCGACAACTGAAAGGACTAGAGGGTAAATTTCAAAACCACTAAAATAACATGTGCAGAAACCCGCAGGAGTGCCAACATCAAATCGCTAGAAATCAAACCGTAAGGACCCTCCTGATTAAAATTTACGGATTAGTAAGCCTCGAGTTTCACTAAAGTACGCAAATCAGGCAGCGAACTTTAAAGAAAAATGAGGAATCAATAGAAGCGCGGGTTGCATCTCGGGCGGATGAAGAACACTGGCGATTTCAAATTTGTTTGAAATAACAAAGAATTTATGCTCCAAACTCGTACTAAAACCTAATCCCCATCATTCCAGAACTTCGAGAACATCCAAAACATGCATTAAACTTGTAACAGAAACAAGTTCATCACAACCCCGAGAGCAAATCCGCCAACGTGCTAGAATCTGAATCAAAACAATCACTTAGACTCTAAAAAACGTGTCCACATTACACTTATATCACAAACAACACGAATGATCAGAAAAACTTGCAGGGAAAGCCACGGTTGCGAAGATAGCCAGAAGGTCAGGTTAGTACACAGGGAAGTTCAGGCGCGTTACTCAGGCAGTTCAGGTTATGATCGGAATATTATTCTGATCCCGTGATCAGAATAGTGTTTATGTATATATATATATATATCAATTAGCCTTCATGTGCGTACTTGTTGGTGAAAGTGTTTTCCAATGGGAACTATTTTGCATTACTCATGTAGCCTACAAAGCCTGTCACACGACCTTATAACTTCTTACTCCATTTCTAAATTTGTACTAGTCCTCTATACTGTATATTGCGCTACTCGTACTAATACCTCCCTCCTGGTTTATTGGTCCCTTTCGTAATTTGTGTCAAATTTTGACCATAAATTCCACAAACTAAATGTTAATGCATGTCACAAAAAATTATATCATTTTATTCGTATTTGAACATAGTTTCGATTGAAATATTTTTTGGTGACATGCACTGACATTTTGTTAGTTAAACCTATGGTTAAAATGTGACACTAAATACGACTAGTAAGTAGTACAGTAGCAGTACTAGTATACGCCAGTCAAATTATTCATCATGTCCTCACATTGAATTGATGTGATGATAACCCACAAGTATAGGGGGTCGCAACAGTTTTTGGGGGTAGAGTATTCAACCCAAATTTATAGATTCGACACAAGGGGGGCCAAAGAATATTTGAAGGTATTAGTAGCTGAGTTGTCAATTCAACCACACCTGGAGATTAATTATCTGTAGCAAGTAATCAGTAGCAAAGTAATATGATAGTTTTGATAGTAGTGACAAAAGTAACAGTAATGGTAACAGTGATAGCAGTCTTGTAGCAAGTGTAACAGTTATGATAGCAGTAGTAACTTAGCAAGAACAATATAAGATAAATTCGTAGGCACTGGATCGGTGACTTGTTGGATGATATTCATCATGAGACAGTTATAACCTAGGGCAATACGGCACTAGCTCAAGTTTTTCAATATAATGTAGGCATGTATTCCGTAAGTAGTCATACTTGCTTATGGAAAGAACTTGCATGACATCTTTTGTCCTACCCTCCCGTGGCAGCGGGGTCAATATTGGAAAATAAGGGATATTAAGGCATCCTTTTAATGGAGAACTAGAACAAAGCATTAACACATAGTGAATACATGAACTCCTCAAACTATGGTCATCATCGGGAGAAGTCCCGGTTTCTGTCACTCCGGGGTTGCCGGATCATAACACGTAGTAGGTGACTATAACTTGCAAGATCAGATCTAGAACATGGATATAATGGTGATAACATAAACGGTTCAGATATGAAATCATGGCACCCGGGCCCAAAGTGACAAGCATTAAGCTTTGCAAAGTCATAGCAACATCAATCTTAGAACATAGTGGATACTAAGGGAGTCCTGGACTAGGGGGTCCTTGGGTGTCCGATCTATTGGATATGGGCTGGACTGATGGGCCGTAAGGATACAAAGACCAAAGACTCCACCAGTGTCCGGATAGGACTCTCCATGGCGTGGAAGGCAAGCTTGGCGACCAACTATGAAGATTCCTTTCTCTGTAACCGACCTTGTGTAACGCTAGATCCCTCCCGTGTCTATATAAACCGGAGGGCTAGGTCCGTAGATAGCATGAATCCTCATAATCATAGCCAGACTAGACTCTTAGGATTTAGTCATTACGATCTCATGGTAGATCAACTCTTGTAATACTCATATTCATCAAGATCAATCAAGCAGGACGTAGGGTATTACCTCCATAGAGAGGGCCCGAACCAGGGTAAAACATTGTGTCCCCTATCTCCTGTTACCATCGATCCTAGACGCACAGTTCGGGACACACTACCCGAGATCCGCCGGTTTTGACACCAACGTTGGTGCTTTCATTGAGAGTTCCATTGTGCCATCCTCGAAAGGTTTGATGTCCCCTTCAATCGTCAACAACGATGCTGTCCAAGGTGAGACCTTCCTCCCTGGACAGATCTTCGTGTTCGGCAGCTTCGCACTACGGGCCAACTCGCTTGGCCATGTGGAGCAGATCAATAGCTACGCCCCTGGCCACCAGGTCAGATTTGGGAGCTTGAACTATGTTGCGGACATCCGTGGAGACTTGATCTTTGATGGATTCGAGACCGCGGCAACCACTCCTGGTCACCCCGATGAACATGAACTAAATCTGTCATCGGACCGCATCTAGGAGATAGCTCCTGTAACTGCTTTGGCCTTAGATCCGGAGCATACTGCGCCATCCAAGGACCGGAGGCTCAACCCCACCATGGAGGCCACAGATTCCCCGGTGTTGGAGCCGCCCAAGGACTTAACCTCACATGATATCTGTGTCACCGGAACTCCGGACTTGTCTCCGGCAATAAGCTCTGAACCGTGTGAGTTTGCGGACGCCGAACTGGATCGTTCATCGATCTTCGAATTCAGCGCCGCAGACATCTTCCAGCAGTCGCCTTTGGGCGACGTGCTAAACTCATTAAAGAACTTGTCCTTGGCGGGGGACTCATAGCCGAACTATATCTGGTTCGAACTAGAAGCTGATGACAGGGAATTTCGCTCCCCACCCGCCACCCACTTTATAGCCACTTTCGAAGACTTAACTGACATTCTCGATTATGGCTCCGATGACATCGACGGTATGGACGACGATGCCAGAGAAGAAGCGGCCCAGGACCTGTCGTTCACTGGACGCTGGACGACCACTTCATCATACGATGTATACATGGTGGATGCACCAAAGGAGAACAGTGGCGATGACAAAGAAGATCCAGTTGAGGATAAACCTCCTAAGATACAATCGAAACTTCGGCGTCAGCGGCGCCGCTCTAAGTCACGCCGCAGTAAACGTAGCAACACAGGCACAGGAGAAGACAACGAAGACCCCGTTGACGCAGCCCGCCCCGTTGACGCAACACCGACCACCACGTTGCCAGGACAAAGCGGCAACCCAAGCCGAACACCAGCCCGCCCCGCCTCATCGCAAAGGCAGAGGTAAATCAGCTCACGGTCATACATATGACCTTCGACATGACCTTAACAATAAAGTAGGACATACCAGATCGATCTACGGATTGCGAGGACGTTCCCCGACACGCGACGATGGCCACCTGTTCGGACGTGACAAACCTAGCCCTGCGCAGGCTGAAAGCCGCACACCCTCATTGCTTCACCGACGAAGTCATGGAACATGAATTCCCAGAAGGGTTCAAACCCATGAATATAGAATCATATGATGGCACCACGGACCCCGCGGTATGGATCGAAGACTTCATTCTCCACATTCATATGGCCCGGGGCGATGACCTTCATGCCATTAAGTACCTCCCCCTGATACTCAAAGGACCAGCACAGCACTGGTTGAACAGCCTGCCTGAAAACTCCATCGGCGGCTGGGAGGACTTGGAAGAAGCCTTCCTGGATAAATTCCAAGGTACATACGTTCGACCTCCGGACGCCGATGACTTAAGCCATATAGTTCAACAGCCCGGAGAGTCCGCCAGGAAATTCTGGACCAGGTTCCTAACTAAAACGAACCAGATAGTCGAATGTCCAGATGCCGAAGCCCTAGCGGCCTTTAAACACAGCATCCATGACGAATGGCTAGCCCGCCACCTCGGCCAAGAGAAGCCAAAGTCCATGGCGTCCCTCACGGCACTCATGACTCGCTTTTGTGCGGGCGAGGATAGTTGGCTGGCCCGTAGGAAAAACAATGCAAGCGACGCCGGCACCCCTGAAGCTAAACATAGCAATGACAAGTCTTGACGCAACAGGTACAAATGTCGAAATAACAATGACAACACCGAGGATACGGCGGACAATGCCGGATTCAGTGGCTCTAAACCTGGTCAGAGGAAGAAGCCTTTCAAAAAGAACAATTCGGGCCCATCTAGCCTGGACCGCATACTCGATCGTCCGTGCCAGATTCAAGGCACCCCAGACAGACCACCCAATCATACCAATAGAAATTGTTGGGTTTTTAAACAGGTCGGCAAGTTAAATGCCGAAAACAAGGACAAGGGATCGCAAAGCGAAGACGACGACGAGGAGCCCCGGCCGCCGAACACAGGGGGACTGAAGAAGTTCCCTCCTCAGGTCAAAATGGTAAACATGATATACGCTACCCATATCCCCAAGAGGGAGCACAAGCACACGCTCATGGACGTCTACGCGATAGAGCCAGTCGCCCCAAAATTTAATCCATGGTCGTCATACCCGATCACTTTTGATCGCCGGGATCATCCGACCAGTATTCGTCATGGCGGTTCAGCCGCACTGGTCCTGGACCCAATAATTGACGGGTTCCACTTGACGCGAGTCCTGATGGACGATGGCAGTAGGCTCAACTTGCTCCATCAGGATACCATGCGCAAAATGGGCAATAACCCATCACGGATCAAGCCCACAAAGACTACCTTTAAAGGAGTCATACCGGGCGTAGAGGCCCGCTACGCGGGCTCAATCACACTAGAGGTTGTCTTCGGGTCTCCGGACAACTTCTGAAGTGAGGAATTAATCTATATCGTCCCCTTTCGCAGCGGCTACCATGCACTGCAAGGACGGACCGCATTTGCTCGATTCAATGCGGTGCCACACTACGCTTATCTCAAGCTTAAGTTGCCCAGACCGCGTGGTGTCATAACAGTCAATGGAAATACAGAACGCTCCCTCCGCACCGAGGAGCACACCGCTACCTTAGCGGCAGAGGTACAGGGTGGCCTTGTCAAGCAGAACCTCAATTCGGTGGCGGATCCCTTGGACACTGTCAAGAGAGTCCGAACCATTCCGCAGAAGGACAACTCGGCTCGTCAGGAGCTCGACTAGCAATTTAGCTTTCGTCCCCGTCCTGACCAAGCGGCGGCTATCATACCGTGCATACATAATTACGTACTAAAAATACCATGGACCCGGATGGAGGCATAATCAGCTTGTGATCCGAAATACGGCTCGACCGCCCTGGACACTCATGCTTTCACTATTCCTCTTTTTCTTTTGTTTTTGCTTTTTTACAGGCCTTTTCTGGCAGCTGGACCATTGATTCTTTTCGAAGGATAAAAACACCAAGACAACAAGAAGCATGGACGTACGGGGAAACTCTTAGGTGGTCTCTTTAACGAAACCTTTACCTATCTTCAGGACCCACACGCAGCTCTCTCTTGGTGAAGGCATAGTAAATAGCTTTTTCGCTTATTGCATTACTTGTATAAATGCGCTTCAACGCACTAATGAAATTATAATAGAAACAGTTTGCGGCCGAAATTTTCACGGCTCTAGCTTACCACTGTTTCTTCCTTTTTTTCTTTTTTTTGTATTTTCCTTTCTAGTAATTCTATCAGATAACATTCGTACACTCGGGTGCGTTTAAATTTGCCAGGGGCTTCATGGCGCCCCACAACATGGCAGAAAAAGTCCGAACACTTTTATAGTATAGTTCGGCACCCCGAATTTAGCACTATATGCATTGGCTCTGAATCATGTCTTTGGTCAATAGTTGGGTTGCCCGGCTCCTGTGCTTGCTACCTTACGTTCCGCTATGTCGTCTAAGGTAGTAAAGGGAGAGCTACTGCGATTGTGCCTTGGTTTATCCAAAGGAGCACCTCGGTAGAGAAAGCCGAAAACTGACTGTCATGATGCGGCGAAAGCCGGTCAGCTGTTTGGAGGTTGCAAATGGTTGGAGATTTCTTCCGCATTATGCGAAGGATCGGTACTTCACGATCAGACGCTCATAGCACTCTAGTTCGGATACTAGGGGTTGCGCCCATGTTTTATTGTCAAACTCTTATGGCTAAGTGAGGGCGTTAAAGCCGCATAGTCTGATTGCCTAGTTCGTTGCGCTAAACAACTCCTTCAAGGACCATATAATTGGATCAAGATTGTTTAGATTCCATCCCGAACACCTCTATACTACCTACGTGGGGGTAGAAGTCGACGACTGGCCAACCCTCAGATTTCATACAACACGGTCGCACAGGAGGAAAAAATAAAAACATAACAAGCATTATATTACAAATCGACTTTGTTTCATCATGCAAGGCAAAGACAACACGAATGTATTCATTCAAAAATAATGTCTTGCCCACACTGCATTGCTACAATGTGAGACCCCTCTAGGACGTCTGCAAAATAGCACTCGGGTGTGCAGTGCTCCTTGCCCTCTGGCGGCCCCTTGGTCAGCTCGATGGCGTCCATCTTCGCCCACCACATCTTGCAGCGAGCGAAGGCCATGTGCACACCTTCAATACAGGCCGATTGCTTGATGATGTCCTGCCGATGACAGGCGTTCACCAGCCGCTTCACGAGTCTGAAGTAGCTGCCGGGCATAGCTTCGGCTGGCCACAGCGGGATTTTCAAATCCTTCATGGCTAGTTCGGCCACCCTATGCAACTCCACCAGCTGTTTCAGCTGATCGCTAAAGGGCACGGGATGCTCTAGCGCAAGATACTGCGACCAGAACAACTTCTCCACCGAGCTTCCTTCTTCGGCTCGGAAGAACTCCGCGGCGTCGGACACACTACGTGGCAGATCTACAAATGCTCCTGGAGAGCTCTGAATCCGGGTTAGTAGAATATATTTCTTCTTCACATGCTTGCTTTGCATACTAAATGCCTTACCCGCTGCGATCTTCCTGGCCTCCTGGATCTCCTGGAGGGCACCCTGGGCTTCAACCCGGGCTGCTTTCGCGCTTTGACGAGCCTTGGAGAGTTCGGTCTCTCGAGCCAAAACATCGCCCTCCAGGGTCTCGTACTTCTTCACCGCGTCCTGGAGCTCTTTCTGGACCTCGTTCAGCCGGGCCTTTAGCCTCTTGTGAGTGGCTTGCTCCTTGACG